>NW_027182337.1:0-324732 GCF_040938575.1 Ambystoma mexicanum | reverse complement strand
AAGTCCTTCACATTCCAACCCTTAGACCCTTCCTACAGCATGAGATGTGATATCTCAATGCTTATACCAAATCTGAGACCCTTCCGATAGCAGAGATGTGATATCTCAATGCTTATACCAAACCTGAGACCCTTCCTTTGGCATGAGATGTGATATCCAACTCCTTGCCATTCAAATCCTGAGACCCTTCCTATAGCATGAGAAGGGATATCCAACTCCTTCCCAATCCAATCCTGAGACCATTCCGATAGCAGAGACGTGATATCTCAATGCTTCTACCAAACCTGAGACCCTTCCTTTAGCATGAGATGTGATATCCAAATCCTTCACATTCCAATCCTGAGACCCTTCCTCTAGCATGAGATGTGATATCTCAATGCTTCTAATACCAAACCTGAGATCCTTCCTATAACATGAGATGTGATATCCAACTCCTTCCATTCCAATCCTGAGACCCGTCCTATAGCATGAGATGTGATATCTCAATGCTTATACCAAACCTGAGACCCTTCCTATAGCATGAGATGTGATATCCAACTGCTTCCCATTCCAATCCTGAGACCCTTCCTATAGCATGAGATGTGATATCTCAATGCTTCTAATACCAAACCTGAGATCCTTCCTATAACATGAGATGTGATATCCAAATCCTTCCCCTTCCAAACCTGAGACCCTCCCTTTAGCATGAGATGTGATATCCAACTCCTTCCCATTCCATTCCTGAGACCCTTCTGATAGCATGAGATGTGATATCTCAATGCCTCTAATACCAAACCTGAGATCCTACCTCTAACATGAAATGTGATATCCAACTCTTTCCCCTTCCAAACCTGAGAGCCTTCCTATAGCATGAGATGTGATATCCAAGTCCTTCCCATTCCAATCCTGAGACCCTTCCTATAGCTTGAGATGTGATATCCAACTCCTTCCCATTCCAATTCTGAGACCCTTCCTATACTATGAGACTTGATATCTCAATGCTTCTAATACCAAACCTGAGACCCGTAATATAACATGAGATGTGATATCCAAATCCTTCCCCTTCCAAACCTTAGACCCTTCCTTTATCATGAGATGTGATATCCAACTCCTTCCCATTCCAATCCTGAGACCCTTCCGATATCATGAGATGTGATATCTCAAAGCTTCTAATATCAAACTTGAGACCCTCCCTATAGCATGAGATGTGATATCCAAGTCCTTCCCATTCCAATCCTGAGACCCTTCCTATAGCATGAGATGTGATATCTCAATGCTTATACCAAACCTGAGACCCTTCCTATAGCATGAGATGTGATATCCAACTGCTTCCCATTCCAATCCTGAGACCCTTCCTAGAGCATGAGATGTGATATCTCTATGCTTCTAATACCAAACCTGAGATCCTTCCTCTAACATGAAATGTGATATCCAACTCCTTCCCTTTCCAAACCTAAGAGCCTATCTATAGCATGAGATGTGATATCCAAGTCCTTCACATTCCAACCCTTAGACCCTTCCTACAGCATGCAATATGATATCTCAATGATTCTAATAACAAACCTGAGACCCGTCCTATAACATGAGATGGGATATCCAACTCCTTCCCATTCCAATCCTGAGACTCTTCCGATAGCAGAGATGTGATATCTCAATGCTTATACCAAACCTGAGACCCTTCCTATAACATGAGATGTGATATCCAAATCCTTCCCGTTCCAAACCTGAGACCCTTCCTTTGGCATGAGATGTGATATCCAGCTCCTTCCCATTCCAATCCTGAGACACTTTCGATAGCATGAGATGTGATATCTCAATGCTTCTAATATCAAAACTGAGACCCTCCCTATAGCATGATATGTGATATCTAAGTCCTTCCCATTCCAATCCTGAGACCCTCCCTATAGCATGAGATGTGATATCCAACTCCTTCCCATTCCAATCCTGAGACCCTTCCTATAGCATGAGATATGATATCTCAATACTTCTAATACCAAACGTGAGATCCTTCCGATAACATGAGATGTGATATCCAAATCCTTCCCCTTCCAAACCTGAGACCCTCCCTTTAGCATGAGATGTGATATCCAACTCCTTCCTATTCCAATCCTGAGACTCTTCTGATAGCATGAGATGTGATATCTCAATGCTTCTAATACCAAACCTGAGATCCTTCCGATAGCATGAGACGTGATATCTCAATGCTTCTAATACCAAACCTGAGATCCTTCCTATAACATGAGATGTGATATCCAAATCCTTCCCCTTCCAAACCTGAGACCCTCCCTTTAGCATGAGATGTGATATCCAACTCCTTCCCATTCCATTCCTGAGACCCTTCTGATAGCATGAGATGTGATATCTCAATGCCTCTAATACCAAACCTGAGATCCTACCTCTAACATGAAATGTGATATCCAACTCTTTCCCCTTCCAAACCTGAGAGCCTTCCTATAGCATGAGATGTGATATCCAAGTCCTTCCCATTCCAATCCTGAGACCCTTCCTATAGCTTGAGATGTGATATCCAACTCCTTCCCATTCCAATTCTGAGACCCTTCCTATACTATGAGACTTGATATCTCAATGCTTCTAATACCAAACCTGAGACCCGTAATATAACATGAGATGTGATATCCAAATCCTTCCCCTTCCAAACCTTAGACCCTTCCTTTATCATGAGATGTGATATCCAACTCCTTCCCATTCCAATCCTGAGACCCTTCCGATATCATGAGATGTGATATCTCAAAGCTTCTAATATCAAACTTGAGACCCTCCCTATAGCATGAGATGTGATATCCAAGTCCTTCCCATTCCAATCCTGAGACCCTTCCTATAGCATGAGATGTGATATCTCAATGCTTATACCAAACCTGAGACCCTTCCTATAGCATGAGATGTGATATCCAACTGCTTCCCATTCCAATCCTGAGACCCTTCCTAGAGCATGAGATGTGATATCTCTATGCTTCTAATACCAAACCTGAGATCCTTCCTCTAACATGAAATGTGATATCCAACTCCTTCCCTTTCCAAACCTAAGAGCCTATCTATAGCATGAGATGTGATATCCAAGTCCTTCACATTCCAACCCTTAGACCCTTCCTACAGCATGCAATATGATATCTCAATGATTCTAATAACAAACCTGAGACCCGTCCTATAACATGAGATGGGATATCCAACTCCTTCCCATTCCAATCCTGAGACTCTTCCGATAGCAGAGATGTGATATCTCAATGCTTATACCAAACCTGAGACCCTTCCTATAACATGAGATGTGATATCCAAATCCTTCCCGTTCCAAACCTGAGACCCTTCCTTTGGCATGAGATGTGATATCCAGCTCCTTCCCATTCCAATCCTGAGACACTTCCGATAGCATGAGATGTGATATCTCAATGCTTCTAATATCAAAACTGAGACCCTCCCTATAGCATGATATGTGATATCTAAGTCCTTCCCATTCCAATCCTGAGACCCTCCCTATAGCATGAGATGTGATATCCAACTCCTTCCCATTCCAATCCTGAGACCCTTCCTATAGCATGAGATATGATATCTCAATACTTCTAATACCAAACGTGAGATCCTTCCGATAACATGAGATGTGATATCCAAATCCTTCCCCTTCCAAACCTGAGACCCTCCCTTTAGCATGAGATGTGATATCCAACTCCTTCCTATTCCAATCCTGAGACTCTTCTGATAGCATGAGATGTGATATCTCAATGCTTCTAATACCAAACCTGAGATCCTTCCGATAGCATGAGACGTGATATCTCAATGCTTCTAATACCAAACCTGAGATCCTTCCTATAACATGAGATGTGATATCCAAATCCTTCCCCTTCCAAACCTGAGACCCTCCCTTTAGCATGAGATGTGATATCCAACTCCTTCCCATTCCATTCCTGAGACCCTTCTGATAGCATGAGATGTGATATCTCAATGCCTCTAATACCAAACCTGAGATCCTACCTCTAACATGAAATGTGATATCCAACTCTTTCCCCTTCCAAACCTGAGAGCCTTCCTATAGCATGAGATGTGATATCCAAGTCCTTCCCATTCCAATCCTGAGACCCTTCCTATAGCTTGAGATGTGATATCCAACTCCTTCCCATTCCAATTCTGAGACCCTTCCTATACTATGAGACTTGATATCTCAATGCTTCTAATACCAAACCTGAGACCCGTAATATAACATGAGATGTGATATCCAAATCCTTCCCCTTCCAAACCTTAGACCCTTCCTTTATCATGAGATGTGATATCCAACTCCTTCCCATTCCAATCCTGAGACCCTTCCGATATCATGAGATGTGATATCTCAAAGCTTCTAATATCAAACTTGAGACCCTCCCTATAGCATGAGATGTGATATCCAAGTCCTTCCCATTCCAATCCTGAGACCCTTCCTATAGCATGAGATGTGATATCTCAATGCTTCTAATACCAAACCTGAGACCCTTCCTATAACATGAGATGGGAATATCCAACTCCTTCCCATTCCAATCCTGAGACCCTTCCGATAGCAGAGATGTGATATCTCAATGCTTATACCAAACCTGAGATCCTTCCTATAACATGAGATGTGATATCCAACTCCTTCCCATTCCAATCCTGAGACACTTCCTATAGCATGAGATGTGATATCTCACTGCTTATACCAAACCTGAGACCCTTCCCATAGCATGAGATGTGATATCCAACTCCTTCCCATTCCAATCCTCAGACCCTTCCTATAGCATGAGATGTGATATCTCAATGCTTCTAATATCAAACTTGAGACCCTACCTATAGCATGAGATGTGATATCCAAGTCCTTCCCATTCCAATCCTGAGACACTTCCTATAGCATGAGATGTGATATCTCAATGCTTCTAATACCAAACCTGAGACTCTTCCTATAACATGAGATGGGATATCCAACTCCTTCCCATTCCAATCCTGAGACCCTTTTGATAGCAGAGATGTGATATCTCAATGTTTATACCAAACCTGAGACCCTTCCTAAGGCATGAGATGTCATATTCAACTCCTTCCCATTCCAATCCTGAGACCCTTCCTATAGCATGAGATGTGATATCCAACTCCTTCCCATTCCAATCCTGAGACCCTTCCTATAGCATGAGATGTGATGTCTCAATGCTTCTAATACCAAACCTGAGATCCTTCCTATAACATGAGATGTGATATCCAACTCCTTCCATTCCAATCCTGGACCCTTCCTATAGCATGAGATGTGATATCTCAATGCTTATACCAAACCTGAGACCCTTCCTATAGCATGAGATGTGATATCCAACTCCTTCCCATTCCAATCCTGAGACCCTTCCTATAGCCTGAGATGTGATATCTCAATGCCTCTAATACCAAACCTGAGATCCTTCCTCTAACATGAAATGTGATATCCAACTCCTTCACTTTCCAAACCTGAGAGCCTATCTATAGCATGAGATGTGATATCCAAGTCCTTCCCATTCCAATCCTTAGACCCTTCCTACAGCATGCAATATGATATCTCAATGATTCTAATAAAAAACCTGAGACCCGTCCTATAACATGAGATGGGATATCCAACTCCTTCCCATTCCAATCCTGAGACACTTCCGATAGCAGAGATGTGATATCTCAATGTTTATACCAAACCTGAGACCCTTCCTATAACATGAGATGTGATATCCAACTCCTTCCCGTTCCAAACCTGAGACCCTTCCTTTAGCATGAGATGTGATATCCAGCTCCTTCCCATTCCAATCCTGAGACACTTCCGATAGCATGAGATGTGATATCTCAATGCTTCTAATATCAAAACTGAGACCCTCCCTATAGCATGATATGTGATATCTAAGTCCTTCCCATTCCAATCCTGAGACCCTTCCTATAGCATGAGATGTGATATCTCAATGCTTCTACCAAACCTGAGACCCTTCCTTTAGCATGAGATGTGATATCCAACTCCTTCCCATTCCAATCCTGAGACCCTTCCTATAGCATGAGAGGTGATATCTCAATACTTCTAATACCAAACCTGAGATCCTTCCGATAACATGAGATGTGATATCTCAATACTTCTAATACCAAACCTGAGATCCGTCCTATAACATGAGATGTGATATCCAAATCCTTCCCCTTCCAAACCTGAGACCCGCCCTTTAGCATGAGATGTGATATCCAACTCCTTCCCATTCCAATCCTGAGACCCTTCTGATAGCATAAGATATGATATCTCAATGCTTCTATACGAAACCTGAAATCCTTCCGATAGCATGAGATGTGATATCTCAATACTTCTAATACCAAACCTGAGATCCTTCCTATAACATGAGATGTGATATCCAAATCCTTATCTTCCAAACCTGAGACCCTCCCTTTAGCATGAGATGTGATATCCAACTCCTTCCCATTCCAATCCTGAGACTCTTCTGATAGCATAAGATATGATATCTCAATGCTTCTATACCAAACCTGAGATCCTTCTGATAGCATGAGATGTGATATCTCAATACTTCTAATACCAAACCTGAGATCCTACCTCTAACATGAAATGTGATATCCAACTCTTTCCCCTTGCAAACCTGAGAGCCTTCCTATAGCATGAGATGTGATATCCAAGTCCTTCCCATTCCAATCCTGAGACCCTTCCTATAACATGAGATGTGATACCCAACTCCTTCCCATTCCAACCTGAGACCCTTCCTATAGCATGAGATGGGATATCCAACTCCTTCCAAATCCAATCCCGATACCCTTCCGATAGCATGAGATCTGATATCCCAATGCTTCTACCAAACCTGAGACCCATACTATGGCATGAGATGTGATATCAAACTCCTTCCCATTCTAATCCTGAGACCCTTCCTATAGCTTGAGATGTGATATCCAACTCCTTCCCATTCCAATTCTGAGACCCTTCCTATACCATGAGACTTGAAATCTCAATGCTTCTAATACCAAACCTGAGACCCGTCCTATAACATGAGATGTGATATCCAAATGCTTCCCCTTCCAAACCTTAGACCCTTCCTTTATCATGAGATGTGATAGCCAACTCCTTCCCATTCCAATCTTGAGACCCTTCCGATATCATGAAATGTGATATCTCAATGCTTCTAATATCAAACTTGAGACCCTCCCTATAACATGAGATGGGAATATCCAACTCCTTCCCATTCCAATCCTGAGACCCTTCCGATAGCAGAGATGTGATATCTCAATGCTTATACCAAACCTGAGATCCTTCCTATAACATGAGATGTGATATCCAACTCCTTCCCATTCCAATCCTGAGACCCTTCCTATAGCATGAGAGGTGATATCTCAATACTTCTAATACCAAACCTGAGATCCTTCCGATAACATGAGATGTGATATCTCAATACTTCTAATACCAAACCTGAGATCCGTCCTATAACATGAGATGTGATATCCAAATCCTTCCCCTTCCAAACCTGAGACCCGCCCTTTAGCATGAGATGTGATATCCAACTCCTTCCCATTCCAATCCTGAGACCCTTCTGATAGCATAAGATATGATATCTCAATGCTTCTATACGAAACCTGAAATCCTTCCGATAGCATGAGATGTGATATCTCAATACTTCTAATACCAAACCTGAGATCCTTCCTATAACATGAGATGTGATATCCAAATCCTTATCTTCCAAACCTGAGACCCTCCCTTTAGCATGAGATGTGATATCCAACTCCTTCCCATTCCAATCCTGAGACTCTTCTGATAGCATAAGATATGATATCTCAATGCTTCTATACCAAACCTGAGATCCTTCTGATAGCATGAGATGTGATATCTCAATACTTCTAATACCAAACCTGAGATCCTACCTCTAACATGAAATGTGATATCCAACTCTTTCCCCTTGCAAACCTGAGAGCCTTCCTATAGCATGAGATGTGATATCCAAGTCCTTCCCATTCCAATCCTGAGACCCTTCCTATAACATGAGATGTGATACCCAACTCCTTCCCATTCCAACCTGAGACCCTTCCTATAGCATGAGATGGGATATCCAACTCCTTCCAAATCCAATCCCGATACCCTTCCGATAGCATGAGATCTGATATCCCAATGCTTCTACCAAACCTGAGACCCATACTATGGCATGAGATGTGATATCAAACTCCTTCCCATTCTAATCCTGAGACCCTTCCTATAGCTTGAGATGTGATATCCAACTCCTTCCCATTCCAATTCTGAGACCCTTCCTATACCATGAGACTTGAAATCTCAATGCTTCTAATACCAAACCTGAGACCCGTCCTATAACATGAGATGTGATATCCAAATGCTTCCCCTTCCAAACCTTAGACCCTTCCTTTATCATGAGATGTGATAGCCAACTCCTTCCCATTCCAATCTTGAGACCCTTCCGATATCATGAAATGTGATATCTCAATGCTTCTAATATCAAACTTGAGACCCTCCCTATAACATGAGATGGGAATATCCAACTCCTTCCCATTCCAATCCTGAGACCCTTCCGATAGCAGAGATGTGATATCTCAATGCTTATACCAAACCTGAGACCCTTCCTATAGCATGAGATGTGATATCTCAATGCTTCTAATATCAAACTTGAGACCCTCCCTATAGCATGAGATGTGATACCCAAGTCCTTCCCATTCCAATCCTGAGACACTTCCTATAGCATGAGATGTGATATCCAACTGCTTCCCATTCCAATCCTGAGACCATTCCTATAGCATGAGATGTGATATCTCTATGCTTCTAATACCAAACCTGAGATCCTTCCTCTAACATGAAATGTGATATCCAACTCCTTCCCTTTCCAAACCTAAGAGCCTATCTATAGCATGAGATGTGATATCCAAGTCCTTCACATTCCAACCCTTAGACCCTTCCTACAGCATGCAATATGATATCTCAATGATTCTAATAACAAACCTGAGACCCGTCCTATAACATGAGATGGGATATTCAACTCCTTCCCATTCCAATCCTGAGACTCTTCCGATAGCAGAGATGTGATATCTCAATGCTTATACCAAACCTGAGACCCTTCCTATAACATGAGATGTGATATCCAAATCCTTCCCGTTCCAAACCTGAGACCCTTCCTTTAGCATGAGATGTGATATCCAGCTCTTTCCCATTCCAATCCTGAGACACTTCCGATAGCATGAGATGTGATATCTCAATGCTTCTAATATCAAAACTGAGACCCTCCCTATAGCATGATATGTGATATCTAAGTCCTTCCCATTCCAATCCTGAGACCCTCCCTATAGCATGAGATGTGATATCCAACTCCTTCCCATTCCAATCCTGAGACCCTTCCTATAGCATGAGATATGATATCTCAATACTTCTAATACCAAACGTGAGATCCTTCCGATAACATGAGATGTGATATCCAAATCCTTCCCCTTCCAAACCTGAAGCCCTCCCTTTAGCATGAGATGTGATATCCAACTCCTTCCTATTCCAATCCTGAGACTCTTCTGATAGCATGAGATGTGATATCTCAATGCTTCTAATACCAAACCTGAGATCCTTCCGATAGCATGAGATGTGATATCTCAATGCTTCTAATACCAAACCTGAGATCCTTCCTATAACATGAGATGTGATATCCAAATCCTTCCCCTTCCAAACCTGAGACCCTCCCTTTAGCATGAGATGTGATATCCAACTCCTTCCCATTCCATTCCTGAGACCCTTCTGATAGCATGAGATGTGATATCTCAATGCCTCTAATACCAAACCTGAGATCCTACCTCTAACATGAAATGTGATATCCAACTCTTTCCCCTTCCAAACCTGAGAGCCTTCCTATAGCATGAGATGTGATATCCAAGTCCTTCCCATTCCAATCCTGAGACCCTTCCTATAGCTTGAGATGTGATATCCAACTCCTTTCCATTCCAATTCTGAGACCCTTCCTATACTATGAGACTTGATATCTCAATGCTTCTAATACCAAACCTGAGACCCGTAATATAACATGAGATGTGATATCCAAATCCTTCCCCTTCCAAACCTTAGACCCTTCCTTTATCATGAGATGTGATATCCAACTCCTTCCCATTCCAATCCTGAGACCCTTCCGATATCATGAGATGTGATATCTCAAAGCTTCTAATATCAAACTTGAGACCCTCCCTATAGCATGAGATGTGATATCCAAGTCCTTCCCATTCCAATCCTGAGACCCTTCCTATAGCATGAGATGTGATATCTCAATGCTTATACCAAACCTGAGACCCTTCCTATAGCATGAGATGTGATATCCAACTGCTTCCCATTCCAATCCTGAGACCCTTCCTATAGCATGAGATGTGATATCTCTATGCTTCTAATACCAAACCTGAGATCCTTCCTCTAACATGAAATGTGATATCCAACTCCTTCCCTTTCCAAACCTAAGAGCCTATCTATAGCATGAGATGTGATATCCAAGTCCTTCACATTCCAACCCTTAGACCCTTCCTACAGCATGCAATATGATATCTCAATGATTCTAATAACAAACCTGAGACCCGTCCTATAACATGAGATGGGATATCCAACTCCTTCCCATTCCAATCCTGAGACTCTTCCGATAGCAGAGATGTGATATCTCAATGCTTATACCAAACCTGAGACCCTTCCTATACCATGAGATGTGATATCCAAATCCTTCCCGTTCCAAACCTGAGACCCTTCCTTTAGCATGAGATGTGATATCCAGCTCCTTCCCATTCCAATCCTGAGACACTTCCGATAGCATGAGATGTGATATCTCAATGCTTCTAATATCAAAACTGAGACCCTCCCTATAGCATGATATGTGATATCTAAGTCCTTCCCATTCCAATCCTGAGACCCTCCCTATAGCATGAGATGTGATATCCAACTCCTTCCCATTCCAATCCTGAGACCCTTCCTATAGCATGAGATATGATATCTCAATACTTCTAATACCAAACGTGAGATCCTTCCGATAACATGAGATGTGATATCCAAATCCTTCCCCTTCCAAACCTGAGACCCTCCCTTTAGCATGAGATGTGATATCCAACTCCTTCCTATTCCAATCCTGAGACTCTTCTGATAGCATGAGATGTGATATCTCAATGCTTCTAATACCAAACCTGAGATCCTTCCGATAGCATGAGATGTGATATCTCAATGCTTCTAATACCAAACCTGAGATCCTTCCTATAACATGAGATGTGATATCCAAATCCTTCCCCTTCCAAACCTGAGACCCTCCCTTTAGCATGAGATGTGATATCCAACTCCTTCCCATTCCATTCCTGAGACCCTTCTGATAGCATGAGATGTGATATCTCAATGCCTCTAATACCAAACCTGAGATCCTACCTCTAACATGAAATGTGATATCCAACTCTTTTCCCTTCCAAACCTGAGAGCCTTCCTATAGCATGAGATGTGATATCCAAGTCCTTCCCATTCCAATCCTGAGACCCTTCCTATAGCTTGAGATGTGATATCCAACTTCTTCCCATTCCAATTCTGAGACCCTTCCTATACTATGAGACTTGATATCTCAATGCTTCTAATACCAAACCTGAGACCCGTAATATAACATGAGATGTGATATCCAAATCCTTCCCCTTCCAAACCTTAGACCCTTCCTTTATCATGAGATGTGATATCCAACTCCTTCCCATTCCAATCCTGAGACCCTTCCGATATCATGAGATGTGATATCTCAAAGCTTCTAATATCAAACTTGAGACCCTCCCTATAGCATGAGATGTGATATCCAAGTCCTTCCCATTCCAATCCTGAGACCCTTCCTATAGCATGAGATGTGATATCTCAATGCTTCTAATACCAAACCTGAGACCCTTCCCATAACATGAGATGGGAATATCCAACTCCTTCCCATTCCAATCCTGAGACCCTTCCGATAGCAGAGATGTGATATCTCAATGCTTATACCAAACCTGAGATCCTTCCTATAACATGAGATGTGATATCCAACTCCTTCCCATTCCAATCCTGAGACCCTTCCTATAGCCTGAGATGTGATATCTCAATGCCTCTAATACCAAACCTGAGATCCTTCCTCTAACATGAAATGTGATATCCAACTCCTTCACTTTCCAAACCTGAGAGCCTATCTATAGCATGAGATGTGATATCCAAGTCCTTCCCATTCCAATCCTTAGACCCTTCCTACAGCATGCAATATGATATCTCAATGATTCTAATAAAAAACCTGAGACCCGTCCTATAACATGAGATGGGATATCCAACTCCTTCCCATTCCAATCCTGAGACACTTCCGATAGCAGAGATGTGATATCTCAATGTTTATACCAAACCTGAGACCCTTCCTATAACATGAGATGTGATATCCAACTCCTTCCCGTTCCAAACCTGAGACCCTTCCTTTAGCATGAGATATGATATCCAGCTCCTTCCCATTCCAATCCTGAGACACTTCCGATAGCATGAGATGTGATATCTCTATGCTTCTAATATCAAAACTGAGACCCTCCCTATAGCATGATATGTGATATCTAAGTCCTTCCCATTCCAATCCTGAGACCCTTCCTATAGCATGAGATGTGATATCTCAATGCTTCTACCAAACCTGAGACCCTTCCTTTAGCATGAGATGTGATATCCAACTCCTTCCCATTCCAATCCTGAGACCCTTCCTATAGCATGAGAGGTGATATCTCAATTCTTCTAATACCAAACCTGAGATCCTTCCGATAACATGAGATGTGATATCTCAATACTTCTAATACCAAACCTGAGATCCGTCCTATAACATGAGATGTGATATCCAAATCCTTCCCCTTCCAAACCTGAGACCCGCCCTTTAGCATGAGATGTGATATCCAACTCCTTCCCATTCCAATCCTGAGACCCTTCTGATAGCATAAGATATGATATCTCAATGCTTCTATACGAAACCTGAAATCCTTCCGATAGCATGAGATGTGATATCTCAATACTTCTAATACCAAACCTGAGATCCTTCCTATAACATGAGATGTGATATCCAAATCCTTATCTTCCAAACCTGAGACCCTCCCTTTAGCATGAGATGTGATATCCAACTCCTTCCCATTCCAATCCTGAGACTCTTCTGATAGCATAAGATATGATATCTCAATGCTTCTATACCAAACCTGAGATCCTTCTGATAGCATGAGATGTGATATCTCAATACTTCTAATACCAAACCTGAGATCCTACCTCTAACATGAAATGTGATATCCAACTCTTTCCCCTTGCAAACCTGAGAGCCTTCCTATAGCATGAGATGTGATATCCAAGTCCTTCCCATTCCAATCCTGAGACCCTTCCTATAACATGAGATGTGATACCCAACTCCTTCCCATTCCAACCTGAGACCCTTCCTATAGCATGAGATGGGATATCCAACTCCTTCCAAATCCAATCCCGATACCCTTCCGATAGCATGAGATCTGATATCCCAATGCTTCTACCAAACCTGAGACCCATACTATGGCATGAGATGTGATATCAAACTCCTTCCCATTCTAATCCTGAGACCCTTCCTATAGCTTGAGATGTGATATCCAACTCCTTCCCATTCCAATTCTGAGACCCTTCCTATACCATGAGACTTGAAATCTCAATGCTTCTAATACCAAACCTGAGACCCGTCCTATAACATGAGATGTGATATCCAAATGCTTCCCCTTCCAAACCTTAGACCCTTCCTTTATCATGAGATGTGATAGCCAACTCCTTCCCATTCCAATCTTGAGACCCTTCCGATATCATGAAATGTGATATCTCAATGCTTCTAATATCAAACTTGAGACCCTCCCTATAACATGAGATGGGAATATCCAACTCCTTCCCATTCCAATCCTGAGACCCTTCCGATAGCAGAGATGTGATATCTCAATGCTTATACCAAACCTGAGATCCTTCCTATAACATGAGATGTGATATCCAACTCCTTCCCATTCCAATCCTGAGACCCTTCCTATAGCATGAGATGTGATATCTCAATGCTTCTAATATCAAACTTGAGACCCTCCCTATAGCATGAGATGTGATACCCAAGTCCTTCCCATTCCAATCCTGAGACACTTCCTATAGCATGAGATGTGATATCCAACTGCTTCCCATTCCAATCCTGAGACCATTCCTATAGCATGAGATGTGATATCTCTATGCTTCTAATACCAAACCTGAGATCCTTCCTCTAACATGAAATGTGATATCCAACTCCTTCCCTTTCCAAACCTAAGAGCCTATCTATAGCATGAGATGTGATATCCAAGTCCTTCACATTCCAACCCTTAGACCCTTCCTACAGCATGCAATATGATATCTCAATGATTCTAATAACAAACCTGAGACCCGTCCTATAACATGAGATGGGATATTCAACTCCTTCCCATTCCAATCCTGAGACTCTTCCGATAGCAGAGATGTGATATCTCAATGCTTATACCAAACCTGAGACCCTTCCTATAACATGAGATGTGATATCCAAATCCTTCCCGTTCCAAACCTGAGACCCTTCCTTTAGCATGAGATGTGATATCCAGCTCCTTCCCATTCCAATCCTGAGACACTTCCGATAGCATGAGATGTGATATCTCAATGCTTCTAATATCAAAACTGAGACCCTCCCTATAGCATGATATGTGATATCTAAGTCCTTCCCATTCCAATCCTGAGACCCTCCCTATAGCATGAGATGTGATATCCAACTCCTTCCCATTCCAATCCTGAGACCCTTCCTATAGCATGAGATATGATATCTCAATACTTCTAATACCAAACGTGAGATCCTTCCGATAACATGAGATGTGATATCCAAATCCTTCCCCTTCCAAACCTGAAGCCCTCCCTTTAGCATGAGATGTGATATCCAACTCCTTCCTATTCCAATCCTGAGACTCTTCTGATAGCATGAGATGTGATATCTCAATGCTTCTAATACCAAACCTGAGATCCTTCCGATAGCATGAGATGTGATATCTCAATGCTTCTAATACCAAACCTGAGATCCTTCCTATAACATGAGATGTGATATCCAAATCCTTCCCCTTCCAAACCTGAGACCCTCCCTTTAGCATGAGATGTGATATCCAACTCCTTCCCATTCCATTCCTGAGACCCTTCTGATAGCATGAGATGTGATATCTCAATGCCTCTAATACCAAACCTGAGATCCTACCTCTAACATGAAATGTGATATCCAACTCTTTCCCCTTCCAAACCTGAGAGCCTTCCTATAGCATGAGATGTGATATCCAAGTCCTTCCCATTCCAATCCTGAGACCCTTCCTATAGCTTGAGATGTGATATCCAACTCCTTTCCATTCCAATTCTGAGACCCTTCCTATACTATGAGACTTGATATCTCAATGCTTCTAATACCAAACCTGAGACCCGTAATATAACATGAGATGTGATATCCAAATCCTTCCCCTTCCAAACCTTAGACCCTTCCTTTATCATGAGATGTGATATCCAACTCCTTCCCATTCCAATCCTGAGACCCTTCCGATATCATGAGATGTGATATCTCAAAGCTTCTAATATCAAACTTGAGACCCTCCCTATAGCATGAGATGTGATATCCAAGTCCTTCCCATTCCAATCCTGAGACCCTTCCTATAGCATGAGATGTGATATCTCAATGCTTATACCAAACCTGAGACCCTTCCTATAGCATGAGATGTGATATCCAACTGCTTCCCATTCCAATCCTGAGACCCTTCCTATAGCATGAGATGTGATATCTCTATGCTTCTAATACCAAACCTGAGATCCTTCCTCTAACATGAAATGTGATATCCAACTCCTTCCCTTTCCAAACCTAAGAGCCTATCTATAGCATGAGATGTGATATCCAAGTCCTTCACATTCCAACCCTTAGACCCTTCCTACAGCATGCAATATGATATCTCAATGATTCTAATAACAAACCTGAGACCCGTCCTATAACATGAGATGGGATATCCAACTCCTTCCCATTCCAATCCTGAGACTCTTCCGATAGCAGAGATGTGATATCTCAATGCTTATACCAAACCTGAGACCCTTCCTATACCATGAGATGTGATATCCAAATCCTTCCCGTTCCAAACCTGAGACCCTTCCTTTAGCATGAGATGTGATATCCAGCTCCTTCCCATTCCAATCCTGAGACACTTCCGATAGCATGAGATGTGATATCTCAATGCTTCTAATATCAAAACTGAGACCCTCCCTATAGCATGATATGTGATATCTAAGTCCTTCCCATTCCAATCCTGAGACCCTCCCTATAGCATGAGATGTGATATCCAACTCCTTCCCATTCCAATCCTGAGACCCTTCCTATAGCATGAGATATGATATCTCAATACTTCTAATACCAAACGTGAGATCCTTCCGATAACATGAGATGTGATATCCAAATCCTTCCCCTTCCAAACCTGAGACCCTCCCTTTAGCATGAGATGTGATATCCAACTCCTTCCTATTCCAATCCTGAGACTCTTCTGATAGCATGAGATGTGATATCTCAATGCTTCTAATACCAAACCTGAGATCCTTCCGATAGCATGAGATGTGATATCTCAATGCTTCTAATACCAAACCTGAGATCCTTCCTATAACATGAGATGTGATATCCAAATCCTTCCCCTTCCAAACCTGAGACCCTCCCTTTAGCATGAGATGTGATATCCAACTCCTTCCCATTCCATTCCTGAGACCCTTCTGATAGCATGAGATGTGATATCTCAATGCCTCTAATACCAAACCTGAGATCCTACCTCTAACATGAAATGTGATATCCAACTCTTTTCCCTTCCAAACCTGAGAGCCTTCCTATAGCATGAGATGTGATATCCAAGTCCTTCCCATTCCAATCCTGAGACCCTTCCTATAGCTTGAGATGTGATATCCAACTTCTTCCCATTCCAATTCTGAGACCCTTCCTATACTATGAGACTTGATATCTCAATGCTTCTAATACCAAACCTGAGACCCGTAATATAACATGAGATGTGATATCCAAATCCTTCCCCTTCCAAACCTTAGACCCTTCCTTTATCATGAGATGTGATATCCAACTCCTTCCCATTCCAATCCTGAGACCCTTCCGATATCATGAGATGTGATATCTCAAAGCTTCTAATATCAAACTTGAGACCCTCCCTATAGCATGAGATGTGATATCCAAGTCCTTCCCATTCCAATCCTGAGACCCTTCCTATAGCATGAGATGTGATATCTCAATGCTTCTAATACCAAACCTGAGACCCTTCCCATAACATGAGATGGGAATATCCAACTCCTTCCCATTCCAATCCTGAGACCCTTCCGATAGCAGAGATGTGATATCTCAATGCTTATACCAAACCTGAGATCCTTCCTATAACATGAGATGTGATATCCAACTCCTTCCCATTTCAATCCTGAGACACTTCCTATAGCATGAGATGTGATATCTCAATGCTTCTAATACCAAACCTGAGACTCTTCCTATAACATGAGATGGGATATCCAACTCCTTCCCATTCCAATCCTGAGACCCTTTTGATAGCAGAGATGTGATATCTCAATGTTTATACCAAACCTGAGACCCTTCCTACGGCATGAGATGTCATATTCAACTCCTTCCCATTCCAATCCTGAGACCCTTCCTATAGCATGAGATGTGATATCCAACTCCTTCCCATTCCAATCCTGAGACCCTTCCTATAGCATGAGATGTGATGTCTCAATGCTTCTAATACCAAACCTGAGATCCTTCCTATAACATGAGATGTGATATCCAACTCCTTCCATTCCAATCCTGGACCCTTCCTATAGCATGAGATGTGATATCTCAATGCTTATACCAAACCTGAGACCCTTCCTATAGCATGAGATGTGATATCCAACTCCTTCCCATTCCAATCCTGAGACCCTTCCTATAGCCTGAGATGTGATATCTCAATGCCTCTAATACCAAACCTGAGATCCTTCCTCTAACATGAAATGTGATATCCAACTCCTTCACTTTCCAAACCTGAGAGCCTATCTATAGCATGAGATGTGATATCCAAGTCCTTCCCATTCCAATCCTTAGACCCTTCCTACAGCATGCAATATGATATCTCAATGATTCTAATAAAAAACCTGAGACCCGTCCTATAACATGAGATGGGATATCCAACTCCTTCCCATTCCAATCCTGAGACACTTCCGATAGCAGAGATGTGATATCTCAATGTTTATACCAAACCTGAGACCCTTCCTATAACATGAGATGTGATATCCAACTCCTTCCCGTTCCAAACCTGAGACCCTTCCTTTAGCATGAGATGTGATATCCAGCTCCTTCCCATTCCAATCCTGAGACACTTCCGATAGCATGAGATGTGATATCTCAATGCTTCTAATATCAAAACTGAGACCCTCCCTATAGCATGATATGTGATATCTAAGTCCTTCCCATTCCAATCCTGAGACCCTTCCTATAGCATGAGATGTGATATCTCAATGCTTCTACCAAACCTGAGACCCTTCCTTTAGCATGAGATGTGATATCCAACTCCTTCCCATTCCAATCCTGAGGCCCTTCTGATAGCATAAGATATGATATCTCAATGCTTCTATACCAAACCTGAGATCCTTCCGATAGCATGAGATGTGATATCTCAATACTTCTAATACCAAACCTGAGATCCTTCCTATAACATGAGATGTGATATCCAAATCCTTATCTTCCAAACCTGAGACCCTCCCTTTAGCATGAGATGTGATATCCAACTCCTTCCCATTCCAATCCTGAGACTCTTCTGATAGCATAAGATATGATATCTCAATGCTTCTATACCAAACCTGAGATCCTTCTGATAGCATGAGATGTGATATCTCAATACTTCTAATACCAAACCTGAGATCCTACCTCTAACATGAAATGTGATATCCAACTCTTTCCCCTTGCAAACCTGAGAGCCTTCCTATAGCATGAGATGTGATATCCAAGTCCTTCCCATTCCAATCCTGAGACCCTTCCTATAACATGAGATGTGATACCCAAATCCTTCCCATTCCAACCTGAGACCCTTCCTATAGCATGAGATGGGATATCCAACTCCTTCCAAATCCAATCCCGATACCCTTCCGATAGCATGAGATCTGATATCCCAATGCTTCTACCAAACCTGAGACCCATACTATGGCATGAGATGTGATATCAAACTCCTTCCCATTCTAATCCTGAGACCCTTCCTATAGCTTGAGATGTGATATCCAACTCCTTCCCATTCCAATCCTGAGACCCTTCCGATATCATGAGATGTGATATCTCAAAGCTTCTAATATCAAACTTGAGACCCTCCCTATAGCATGAGATGTGATATCCAAGTCCTTCCCATTCCAATCCTGAGACCCTTCCTATAGCATGAGATGTGATATCTCAATGCTTCTAATACCAAACCTGAGACCCTTTCTATAACATGAGATGGGAATATCCAACTCCTTCCCATTCCAATCCTGAGACCCTTCCGATAGCAGAGATGTGATATCTCAATGCTTATACCAAACCTGAGATCCTTCCTATAACATGAGATGTGATATCCAACTCCTTCCCATTCCAATCCTGAGACACTTCCTATAGCATGAGATGTGATATCTCACTGCTTATACCAAACCTGAGACCCTTCCCATAGCATGAGATGTGATATCCAACTCCTTCCCATTCCAATCCTCAGACCCTTCCTATAGCATGAGATGTGATATCTCAATGCTTCTAATATCAAACTTGAGACCCTACCTATAGCATGAGATGTGATATCCAAGTCCTTCCCATTCCAATCCTGAGACACTTCCTATAGCATGAGATGTGATATCTCAATGCTTCTAATACCAAACCTGAGACTCTTCCTATAACATGAGATGGGATATCCAACTCCTTCCCATTCCAATCCTGAGACCCTTTTGATAGCAGAGATGTGATATCTCAATGTTTATACCAAACCTGAGACCCTTCCTAAGGCATGAGATGTCATATTCAACTCCTTCCCATTCCAATCCTGAGACCCTTCCTATAGCATGAGATGTGATATCCAACTCCTTCCCATTCCAATCCTGAGACCCTTCCTATAGCATGAGATGTGATGTCTCAATGCTTCTAATACCAAACCTGAGATCCTTCCTATAACATGAGATGTGATATCCAACTCCTTCCATTCCAATCCTGGTCCCTTCCTATAGCATGAGATGTGATATCTCAATGCTTATACCAAACCTGAGACCCTTCCTATAGCATGAGATGTGATATCCAACTCCTTCCCATTCCAATCCTGAGACCCTTCCTATAGCCTGAGATGTGATATCTCAATGCCTCTAATACCAAACCTGAGATCCTTCCTCTAACATGAAATGTGATATCCAACTCCTTCACTTTCCAAACCTGAGAGCCTATCTATAGCATGAGATGTGATATCCAAGTCCTTCCCATTCCAATCCTTAGACCCTTCCTACAGCATGCAATATGATATCTCAATGATTCTAATAAAAAACCTGAGACCCGTCCTATAACATGAGATGGGATATCCAACTCCTTCCCATTCCAATCCTGAGACACTTCCGATAGCAGAGATGTGATATCTCAATGTTTATACCAAACCTGAGACCCTTCCTATAACATGAGATGTGATATCCAACTCCTTCCCGTTCCAAACCTGAGACCCTTCCTTTAGCATGAGATGTGATATCCAGCTCCTTCCCATTCCAATCCTGAGACACTTCCGATAGCATGAGATGTGATATCTCAATGCTTCTAATATCAAAACTGAGACCCTCCCTATAGCATGATATGTGATATCTAAGTCCTTCCCATTCCAATCCTGAGACCCTTCCTATAGCATGAGATGTGATATCTCAATGCTTCTACCAAACCTGAGACCCTTCCTTTAGCATGAGATGTGATATCCAACTCCTTCCCATTCCAATCCTGAGACCCTTCCTATAGCATGAGAGGTGATATCTCAATACTTCTAATACCAAACCTGAGATCCTTCCGATAACATGAGATGTGATATCTCAATACTTCTAATACCAAACCTGAGATCCGTCCTATAACATGAGATGTGATATCCAAATCCTTCCCCTTCCAAACCTGAGACCCGCCCTTTAGCATGAGATGTGATATCCAACTCCTTCCCATTCCAATCCTGAGACCCTTCTGATAGCATAAGATATGATATCTCAATGCTTCTATACGAAACCTGAAATCCTTCCGATAGCATGAGATGTGATATCTCAATACTTCTAATACCAAACCTGAGATCCTTCCTATAACATGAGATGTGATATCCAAATCCTTATCTTCCAAACCTGAGACCCTCCCTTTAGCATGAGATGTGATATCCAACTCCTTCCCATTCCAATCCTGAGACTCTTCTGATAGCATAAGATATGATATCTCAATGCTTCTATACCAAACCTGAGATCCTTCTGATAGCATGAGATGTGATATCTCAATACTTCTAATACCAAACCTGAGATCCTACCTCTAACATGAAATGTGATATCCAACTCTTTCCCCTTGCAAACCTGAGAGCCTTCCTATAGCATGAGATGTGATATCTGTTAGGAAAGATTTCGTTATTGTAGGGAACTTTCCTTCCATGTGGCAACCCCTAAACTTTTTGCTATTGTTTTCAACCTGTTTTCTTGACTTTGCCAGAGAAGTGCAGCCTTCTGCTGTACTCCTCTGGGCTTTCGCTCCTTTCTTACGGGGAAACTGACATGCCCTTAAGACAGTCAGTACCGGGGAACGCTGTTTCCCGTAGTTTCTTTTATCGTGTCGCCATTTTAGTGCAACACGACACAAGAGGGCACTGTAAGCTAAGTTACAGCTCTCTTGGGTCTCTAGCCTTCTACAGACCCTAGACACTCTTGTAGGATGGTTTTTGGATCGGTGCAAGTCATTCAGGGACTGGGCTGGTGGCAGCGATCATTTGGTTTATTTTGAGCTCCTTTTGCCGTTCTGAGCACCTTTTTGCCGCGAACACAAAAGGGTGGCCCGGCTACCCAAAATGGCCGGACCACGAGGCTCCTTTGTCTCGTCCACTGTCCGTCTTGCTCCCTTTACCTTCCCCCGGGTCAGGCGACCCGGGGCCTTCCTTATTTGGGCATGTAGTTTCCCGCGAAACACGGTTGCTTTCGCGGGCTTCTACATGTCGTTTGAGTGCCCCCAGGATGTGGGCTGGGCTGTCTGGTCCCAATACACATCCTGGGTGCCAGAGAGTCTAGGGTGGTGTGAATGCCTGGGACCACTGTGGTCCGTGATTGGTCCACGTATGGTATGTGTGTTGATGAGCGGATCTCCCATTGGCTCCCCTCCGTTTTGGCGCGAAGGGAACCGTGGATAAGAGGGAGCTGGAAACACCACTACCATGTCGATCTCCTGAGTTCTTACGAACCCAGGGATACAGGAGCCAAGTATCCTGCGAACACGAGGCTGGACCGAGGAATCGCTGGTGACCCCCTGAAGAACTTCTGCTCCTCATTGCTGTCGTCCGGTGAAGCCCTTTCCACCTAAGATCGAACAAGAAGGCCTGTACTGGCGCTTCGACCTATTGGAATAGCAGGACCAGCTATTCCCGGCACCTTCATCAACTCCTGCTGTAAGCCTTCGGAAGTGTCTCTGGGCCATCCAGTTGACTGACCAGCTTACTAAGGAGGCCTGCTCTGTAATCGCCGACAGGTTGGGTGGTATTCTGAGTCCGGGGCATGCTCACACGCTTCGTTTGCTTAGCAGTCCTAAGCTAGAGGTGAGCGGTGCTCGTTTGGCTTGAATACACCCGGCCGTCCCGTTGCCCTGCGGTGGCGACAAAACTGTGCTTGTTTCTTCGATCGGGACGTCTTTTTACTCTGCACGACGACGAGACGTTCCCTGCTCTTCAGAACCTGCCAGAAGCTGCATCTATCGAGGAGGAGCTCGGGCCTGCTTGCTTCGGGGACCGGTGAGTAGATTAGCTAGGATCTGGTCGCCCTCCTGCAGTGCCTCTTGCTTTTCCCCGCTGTAAATACAGCACCCCTTGTCCGTACTCGCGCCCTGCTTCTGCCTCACAGTGGAGGCTGCGCTAGAGTCGCGGACCGTGTTCTCCTTCATTAGAGCTCCCTACAGAGCTGTTCAACGTCCTCCGAAGAGCTTCACCTTCTGCCCATTGGCACCGGCGTGTGCAGGTACTTTTGAGCGCTAGGCTCCACTCTTCGTAGGGATTGGACTACCATCCAGTTAGGGGCCCCAGAAGGCGGACATATCACTCGCATTGGTTCGCACTGCCTGTTTTCCTTCCCCTGCAGGTGGATAACATATTTCGTGCTGCTAATGCTGTGAAACTGTGTATTCTGTATATATATTGGGTGGATAGTGTATGTGTTGGTTTAATATCGTTGTATATTGCTGCTTTTACTGTGGTTATTAGTTTCAAGGCCTTATAATAAATGTGTATCTATTTTTGATATAAACAACTGTTTGGAGTAGTTTGTAAGCGCTCTTGCTTTGTGTGCTCATTGCGGGCTTTCAGTCACCCTCACCCCTCTTGAGACCTAGTCTTGACCGCCGCGATCGCTACCTTGATTGGTCTGGCTTGTCCAGAGGTTACCCTGTTCCAAGTAATTAGGTTGGCCTTCTGAACCTCTGCGCCACCAGGACAGAGTTCAGAAATCCGTCTTAACAAATTGGTGTACAGCGGTGGGATACGACTGAAGGTATCCAGTGTTGCGCACGAGCTAAGGCGTTTTCAGGTTATTCCAACCAGGACACGCAGTAAAGTATTGAATATAACGTTAAAAAGGCCATAGTCCTATCGACAGTATGGAAACGAATACTTTATTAACCTTAAATGCTTCGAAATCTGAAACATTGAAGAAGATGTGTGCGGAGAGAGGGGTTTCCTCTCAAGGCACTAAATTGGAAATGATCCAGAGAATCGTGGCGTGGCAAGAAGCGCAGCTTGACGCTATAACTTCCGAGGACAGTGCAGAAGGTGGTGGGGCTGCTCTCACTGGCAGAACCGACGGTTCTGCCGCTGCACTGATCCATCACGACCACGAGGACAGGGAGGATGTAATGTCTAACGTTTCCTCTGCCAGTGTTGATGGGGAGGCTATGCTTGAATTCAAGAAGCAAGAGCTGCGGTTTAGGCAGCAGGAGCTTGAATTCAGCATAGCCAAACTGAAAATCGACCAGGCAGAAAAACAAAAAGACAGGGATCACCAGTTGGAACTGGCCAAGCTTCAGTTCGCAAATGGGTCCAAGGGTCCTGGACATGGTTCTGGGGCTTCCTCTCATCCACGGTTTCCAAAAGATCTGCTCAGTGTGTATGAGGAACGAAATGACATTATGGACTGGTTAAATGCGTTTGAGTATGCATGCGAGGTTCAAGAGGTTGATAATGCGGATAAGATTGCATGGTTACTCAGCAGACTGCCCCATTCTGGTTGCAGTGCCATTATGGAAATGTCGAAGGCTGAGCGCGCTGATTTTGCAATGTTGAAGCAGACTCTCATTTTAAAGTTTGGGAAGACTCCGACCCAATATTTGAAAAGGTTTAGAGAGTATAAGAAAAAGGAAGGTGGTACTTGGGTGTCGTATGTAGCTGAGTCCCTGAAAAACTTGACTGGCTGGGTTGAAGGTTATAAGGTTTCTACCTTCGAAGGCATGATCAATCTGGTCATGCTGGAACACATTTTTGCTTCTTCTTCCCCGGAGCTTAAGCAGCATTTGGCCGATTCGAAGGAGATAGATCCTAAGAAGCTGGCCATTGCAGCAGATTTATGGGTGTCACATCGAGTGTCCCATAAGGACAAAACTCATCCTGGTAAGCAGGAGGAAGGGAAAAAGTCCAAAGATGTGGAGGGTGGGGAATCTGCTAAATCTTCTTCCCATAAGGGCCACAAAAAGAAAAATAAGGGTAAGCCATCCGAGAACTCACAGGGTAGTGGAGGTTCGCCTCCGAAACAGAACTCTGGTTATAATAAGCCTCCCTACGTAAACAGACCCAATGGGGCTTGTTTTTCTTGTGGAGCAACTGACCATGTGAAGGGGGATCCCCGTTGTAAGGTTAGACCTTTGGGGGTCCACTCCGCTAATCTGGCCTTCTCCTCCTACGAGGAAGAAGAGATTACAGGAGCATCCTTCTCCTCAGACTCATTTCCCAGCGGAATAGAGGCTGAGGTAGTTTTAGTGTCCCTGGGTTCCTGGGAGCCTAAAGTCGCAGAGGCGTATGCTAGGATTCCGGATAATACCAAGCACTACTTTAAAGACAGTGTGCTGATCAATGGAGTGGATACTCCAGCTCTTAGGGATAGCGGGTGCAGTCGAACTGTAGTGGATTCTACCTTGGTAGACTCAGAGGAAGTTGCCAGAGCTACTCTGATGCCCACTAAGTTGGCTGACGGCCCCCTCCGTATGTTTCCCGTGATCCCTGTTAATCTAACTTTAAATGGTACAGCAGTTAGGATTCCAGTGAGCATTCAGAGAAACGTCCCGGGAAAGGTCTTGTTGGGCAATGATCTCAGAGCTCTAGGGCTCGTAGGAGACACTGCCGAAAGACCCTACACACGGTCTCAAGCACGGGCAGCATTGGCCAAGCCCAATGCGCCGCCCCAGCCGAAGGGGAAACCCAAGGCGAAAGGAGTCAACAAGTCCCGACGGGGGAAAGAGAATATTCCCCCGAGCTCGCCTACCACTGCGGTGGAGGGAGTTGGTCAATCGCCCGAGCCTGACGAGGAGGTGGCGATGCCTGAAGTGTTCGACCCCAACGACCATCCTGAACTAAAAGACTTGTTAGTTGAAGGAGGTCCTGATAGGGACGACTTCAGTAAGGGCCAACGTGAGTGCCCATCTCTGGAAGGCCTAAGGAGACAGGCCTGCTCCCAGCTTGAGGGTGAGCCTCCTGGGAAGCATAGGATTTATTGGGAAGGTGGACTCCTGTATAGTGAGCCCACAGAGTCTACAGAAGGAGACCATAGGAGGTTGGTGGTTCCCCTTGCTGTTAGACCCTTCCTCCTGCAGTTGGCGCATGAAGTTCCCCTTGCTGGTCACCTTGGAATGAAGAGGACCAAGCAAAGGTTATCTATGCACTTCTACTGGCCCAAGATGGGGGTGCAAGTAGAAAGTCACTGCAGGAGTTGTGCCTCCTGCCAGTTGTCTGGTAAGGTTGGCGCGACAATCCAAGCTCCGTTGGTACCGCTCCCAGTTGTGGGGGTACCATTTGAAAGGGTAGGGATCGACATCGTTGGTCCCCTTGACCCGCAAACATCCTCAGGCAATAGGTTTATCCTGGTGCTGGTCGACCATGCAACCAGGTATCCTGAGGCCATCCCATTAAAGACTGTAACTGCCAAGTCAGTTGCAAAAGCTTTACTCGGCATATTTACTAGGGTTGGCTTCCCTAAAGAAGTTGTGTCAGATCGTGGCAGCAACTTTATGTCGAAGTATATGCAGGCTATGTGGAAAGAATGTGGGGTCACCTACAAGTTCTCTTCTGCATATCACCCCCAGACCAATGGTCTGGTGGAACGTTTCAACAGAACGTTAAAGAGCATGATTGGGGCTCTGGAGGAGCCCCAGAGAAGAAAATGGGATCTTCTGTTACCATGCTTGCTGTTTGCCTACAGAGAGGTACCACAGGAGGGTGTTGGCTTCAGCCCCTTCGAACTTCTGTTCGGTCATCCCGTACGGGGACCCTTAGCCATCGTCAAAGAGGGATGGGAGATGCCCACTCCCCCTGTTACTACCAATGTAGTTGACTATGTGCTAGGGCTCAGAAAACGGATGGTACTCCTGATGGGCTTGGCTAGTGAAAAGTTGAAGGCCGGACAAGCGCTGGTGAAACATTGGTACGACCAGAAAGCTTCCTTAATTCACTTTACCCCTGGTCAGCAAGTCCTGATCATGAACCCTATAAGGCCTCGCGCTTTACAGGACAAATGGTCAGGCCCTTACACAGTGGTGGAGCCCCTGGGTGAGGTGAACTATTTAGTGGACCTTGGAAGGCCTGGACAGGCTCCAAAAGTGTTCCACGTAAATAGGCTGAAGGCTTTCGTCCCAAGAGTCGAAATCGCAGCACTGCTACTGGCGTCAGACGTTGAGGAAGAGGAGTCAGAACCTCTTCCCGACCTGTTCCAAAGCGGTCCTTCAGATAGCTCCGTTGAGGGTGTCCGAGTGGCCCCTCACCTGACTTCTGATCAGCAGGCTGAGGTGAAAAGTTTGCTTAGGCAGTTTTCCCCCCTGTTTTCACAGTCGCCTGGTTTGACACCTTGGTGCAAACATAACATTGACACAGGAGACAGTGTACCTACCAAAAGTAGGGGATACAGGATGTCGGATAAAGTACGGTCTTATATTAAGACCGAGGTCAACAAGATGTTAGACCTTGGGGTGATTGAACCCTCTAGTAGTCCTTGGTCCAGTCCTGTGGTTCTGGTTCCAAAAGCAGGCACTTCTGAATTGAGGTTCTGCGTGGATTACAGGGCTCTGAATGCTGTCACCAAGACAGACGCTCACCCCTTGCCTCGAACTGACGAGCTGGTGGATACCTTGGGTGCCTCCAAGTACCTCAGCACGTTTGACCTGACTGCGGGCTATTGGCAAATAGCTTTAGCAGAACATGCCAAGGAGAAGACAGCATTTTCAACTCCCGACGGGCTTTACCAATTCCGGGTAATGCCGTTCGGATTGAAGAATGCACCTGCCACTTTCCAGAGGCTTGTGAATCATGTGTTGAATGGGTTGGACGAATTCTGTCTTGCATATCTGGACGATATAGCAGTTTTCAGTGCCACCTGGGAAGACCATGTGAAACACCTCGGGATTGTGCTCCAGGCTCTTCAGAAAGCCCACTTGACCATAAAGGCGAGTAAATGCCAGATTGGACAAGGCTCAGTGGTTTACCTTGGGCATGAAGTAGGTGGAGGAAGGATACAGCCTCTCCCCAGTAAAGTACAAGCAGTACAAGACTGGCCTACCCCCACTACACAAACCCAAGTGAGAGCCTTCTTAGGACTCACGGGTTACTACCGCAATTTTATGGCAGACTATGGCACCATAGCTGCTCCTCTGACTGCCCTCACAACTCCGAAGAAACCCAAGAAGGTAACTTGGACTGACGAGTGTGAGAAGGCCTTCAATGGCTTGAAAGACTCCTTGTGCCAGGCCCCTGTGCTCAGGGCCCCTGATTATCAAAGACCTTTTATCGTGCAGACGGATGCCTCTGACACTGGGATAGGAGCTGTACTATCACAAGTAGATGAGAAGGGTAAGGAACACCCTATCGGTTTTATTAGTCGCCAGCTTAAGGACAGAGAGCTCAGATGGTCCACGGTAGAGAAAGAATGTTTCTCTGTTGTGTGGGCCCTAAGGAAGCTGCGGCCCTACCTCTATGGGACCCACTTCACTGTGCAGACTGACCATAAGCCGTTAAAGTGGCTAATGAACATGAAGGGGGAGAATCCAAAGTTGCTTAGGTGGTCCATAAGTCTACAAGGCTTCGACTTCACTATTGAGCATAGGCCAGGTGTCCAACATAGCAATGCTGATGGGTTGTCCAGAATGTTTTACCGACCTGAACAAGAGACTCATCCAGGGGTGGATTAGTTCCCCCTGTCCATAGTCTGGGAGGGGCGAGTGTTAGGAAAGATTTCGTTATTGTAGGGAACTTTCCTTCCATGTGGCAACCCCTAAACTTTTTGCTATTGTTTTCAACCTGTTTTCTTGACTTTGCCAGAGAAGTGCAGCCTTCTGCTGTACTCCTCTGGGCTTTCGCTCCTTTCTTACGGGGAAACTGACATGCCCTTAAGACAGTCAGTACCGGGGAACGCTGTTTCCCGTAGTTTCTTTTATCGTGTCGCCATTTTAGTGCAACACGACACAAGAGGGCACTGTAAGCTAAGTTACAGCTCTCTTGGGTCTCTAGCCTTCTACAGACCCTAGACACTCTTGTAGGATGGTTTTTGGATCGGTGCAAGTCATTCAGGGACTGGGCTGGTGGCAGCGATCATTTGGTTTATTTTGAGCTCCTTTTGCCGTTCTGAGCACCTTTTTGCCGCGAACACAAAAGGGTGGCCCGGCTACCCAAAATGGCCGGACCACGAGGCTCCTTTGTCTCGTCCACTGTCCGTCTTGCTCCCTTTACCTTCCCCCGGGTCAGGCGACCCGGGGCCTTCCTTATTTGGGCATGTAGTTTCCCGCGAAACACGGTTGCTTTCGCGGGCTTCTACATGTCGTTTGAGTGCCCCCAGGATGTGGGCTGGGCTGTCTGGTCCCAATACACATCCTGGGTGCCAGAGAGTCTAGGGTGGTGTGAATGCCTGGGACCACTGTGGTCCGTGATTGGTCCACGTATGGTATGTGTGTTGATGAGCGGATCTCCCATTGGCTCCCCTCCGTTTTGGCGCGAAGGGAACCGTGGATAAGAGGGAGCTGGAAACACCACTACCATGTCGATCTCCTGAGTTCTTACGAACCCAGGGATACAGGAGCCAAGTATCCTGCGAACACGAGGCTGGACCGAGGAATCGCTGGTGACCCCCTGAAGAACTTCTGCTCCTCATTGCTGTCGTCCGGTGAAGCCCTTTCCACCTAAGATCGAACAAGAAGGCCTGTACTGGCGCTTCGACCTATTGGAATAGCAGGACCAGCTATTCCCGGCACCTTCATCAACTCCTGCTGTAAGCCTTCGGAAGTGTCTCTGGGCCATCCAGTTGACTGACCAGCTTACTAAGGAGGCCTGCTCTGTAATCGCCGACAGGTTGGGTGGTATTCTGAGTCCGGGGCATGCTCACACGCTTCGTTTGCTTAGCAGTCCTAAGCTAGAGGTGAGCGGTGCTCGTTTGGCTTGAATACACCCGGCCGTCCCGTTGCCCTGCGGTGGCGACAAAACTGTGCTTGTTTCTTCGATCGGGACGTCTTTTTACTCTGCACGACGACGAGACGTTCCCTGCTCTTCAGAACCTGCCAGAAGCTGCATCTATCGAGGAGGAGCTCGGGCCTGCTTGCTTCGGGGACCGGTGAGTAGATTAGCTAGGATCTGGTCGCCCTCCTGCAGTGCCTCTTGCTTTTCCCCGCTGTAAATACAGCACCCCTTGTCCGTACTCGCGCCCTGCTTCTGCCTCACAGTGGAGGCTGCGCTAGAGTCGCGGACCGTGTTCTCCTTCATTAGAGCTCCCTACAGAGCTGTTCAACGTCCTCCGAAGAGCTTCACCTTCTGCCCATTGGCACCGGCGTGTGCAGGTACTTTTGAGCGCTAGGCTCCACTCTTCGTAGGGATTGGACTACCATCCAGTTAGGGGCCCCAGAAGGCGGACATATCACTCGCATTGGTTCGCACTGCCTGTTTTCCTTCCCCTGCAGGTGGATAACATATTTCGTGCTGCTAATGCTGTGAAACTGTGTATTCTGTATATATATTGGGTGGATAGTGTATGTGTTGGTTTAATATCGTTGTATATTGCTGCTTTTACTGTGGTTATTAGTTTCAAGGCCTTATAATAAATGTGTATCTATTTTTGATATAAACAACTGTTTGGAGTAGTTTGTAAGCGCTCTTGCTTTGTGTGCTCATTGCGGGCTTTCAGTCACCCTCACCCCTCTTGAGACCTAGTCTTGACCGCCGCGATCGCTACCTTGATTGGTCTGGCTTGTCCAGAGGTTACCCTGTTCCAAGTAATTAGGTTGGCCTTCTGAACCTCTGCGCCACCAGGACAGAGTTCAGAAATCCGTCTTAACAATATCCAAGTCCTTCCCATTCCAATCCTGAGACCCTTCCTATAACATGAGATGTGATACCCAACTCCTTCCCATTCCAACCTGAGACCCTTCCTATAGCATGAGATGGGATATCCAACTCCTTCCAAATCCAATCCCGATACCCTTCCGATAGCATGAGATCTGATATCCCAATGCTTCTACCAAACCTGAGACCCATACTATGGCATGAGATGTGATATCAAACTCCTTCCCATTCTAATCCTGAGACCCTTCCTATAGCTTGAGATGTGATATCCAACTCCTTCCCATTCCAATTCTGAGACCCTTCCTATACCATGAGACTTGAAATCTCAATGCTTCTAATACCAAACCTGAGACCCGTCCTATAACATGAGATGTGATATCCAAATGCTTCCCCTTCCAAACCTTAGACCCTTCCTTTATCATGAGATGTGATAGCCAACTCCTTCCCATTCCAATCTTGAGACCCTTCCGATATCATGAAATGTGATATCTCAATGCTTCTAATATCAAACTTGAGACCCTCCCTATAACATGAGATGGGAATATCCAACTCCTTCCCATTCCAATCCTGAGACCCTTCCGATAGCAGAGATGTGATATCTCAATGCTTATACCAAACCTGAGATCCTTCCTATAACATGAGATGTGATATCCAACTCCTTCCCATTCCAATCCTGAGACCCTTCCTATAGCATGAGATGTGATATCTCAATGCTTCTAATATCAAACTTGAGACCCTCCCTATAGCATGAGATGTGATACCCAAGTCCTTCCCATTCCAATCCTGAGACACTTCCTATAGCATGAGATGTGATATCCAACTGCTTCCCATTCCAATCCTGAGACCATTCCTATAGCATGAGATGTGATATCTCTATGCTTCTAATACCAAACCTGAGATCCTTCCTCTAACATGAAATGTGATATCCAACTCCTTCCCTTTCCAAACCTAAGAGCCTATCTATAGCATGAGATGTGATATCCAAGTCCTTCACATTCCAACCCTTAGACCCTTCCTACAGCATGCAATATGATATCTCAATGATTCTAATAACAAACCTGAGACCCGTCCTATAACATGAGATGGGATATTCAACTCCTTCCCATTCCAATCCTGAGACTCTTCCGATAGCAGAGATGTGATATCTCAATGCTTATACCAAACCTGAGACCCTTCCTATAACATGAGATGTGATATCCAAATCCTTCCCGTTCCAAACCTGAGACCCTTCCTTTAGCATGAGATGTGATATCCAGCTCCTTCCCATTCCAATCCTGAGACACTTCCGATAGCATGAGATGTGATATCTCAATGCTTCTAATATCAAAACTGAGACCCTCCCTATAGCATGATATGTGATATCTAAGTCCTTCCCATTCCAATCCTGAGACCCTCCCTATAGCATGAGATGTGATATCCAACTCCTTCCCATTCCAATCCTGAGACCCTTCCTATAGCATGAGATATGATATCTCAATACTTCTAATACCAAACGTGAGATCCTTCCGATAACATGAGATGTGATATCCAAATCCTTCCCCTTCCAAACCTGAAGCCCTCCCTTTAGCATGAGATGTGATATCCAACTCCTTCCTATTCCAATCCTGAGACTCTTCTGATAGCATGAGATGTGATATCTCAATGCTTCTAATACCAAACCTGAGATCCTTCCGATAGCATGAGATGTGATATCTCAATGCTTCTAATACCAAACCTGAGATCCTTCCTATAACATGAGATGTGATATCCAAATCCTTCCCCTTCCAAACCTGAGACCCTCCCTTTAGCATGAGATGTGATATCCAACTCCTTCCCATTCCATTCCTGAGACCCTTCTGATAGCATGAGATGTGATATCTCAATGCCTCTAATACCAAACCTGAGCTCCTACCTCTAACATGAAATGTGATATCCAACTCTTTCCCCTTCCAAACCTGAGAGCCTTCCTATAGCATGAGATGTGATATCCAAGTCCTTCCCATTCCAATCCTGAGACCCTTCCTATAGCTTGAGATGTGATATCCAACTCCTTTCCATTCCAATTCTGAGACCCTTCCTATACTATGAGACTTGATATCTCAATGCTTCTAATACCAAACCTGAGACCCGTAATATAACATGAGATGTGATATCCAAATCCTTCCCCTTCCAAACCTTAGACCCTTCCTTTATCATGAGATGTGATATCCAACTCCTTCCCATTCCAATCCTGAGACCCTTCCGATATCATGAGATGTGATATCTCAAAGCTTCTAATATCAAACTTGAGACCCTCCCTATAGCATGAGATGTGATATCCAAGTCCTTCCCATTCCAATCCTGAGACCCTTCCTATAGCATGAGATGTGATATCTCAATGCTTATACCAAACCTGAGACCCTTCCTATAGCATGAGATGTGATATCCAACTGCTTCCCATTCCAATCCTGAGACCCTTCCTATAGCATGAGATGTGATATCTCTATGCTTCTAATACCAAACCTGAGATCCTTCCTCTAACATGAAATGTGATATCCAACTCCTTCCCTTTCCAAACCTAAGAGCCTATCTATAGCATGAGATGTGATATCCAAGTCCTTCACATTCCAACCCTTAGACCCTTCCTACAGCATGCAATATGATATCTCAATGATTCTAATAACAAACCTGAGACCCGTCCTATAACATGAGATGGGATATCCAACTCCTTCCCATTCCAATCCTGAGACTCTTCCGATAGCAGAGATGTGATATCTCAATGCTTATACCAAACCTGAGACCCTTCCTATAACATGAGATGTGATATCCAAATCCTTCCCGTTCCAAACCTGAGACCCTTCCTTTAGCATGAGATGTGATATCCAGCTCCTTCCCATTCCAATCCTGAGACACTTCCGATAGCATGAGATGTGATATCTCAATGCTTCTAATATCAAAACTGAGACCCTCCCTATAGCATGATATGTGATATCTAAGTCCTTCCCATTCCAATCCTGAGACCCTCCCTATAGCATGAGATGTGATATCCAACTCCTTCCCATTCCAATCCTGAGACCCTTCCTATAGCATGAGATATGATATCTCAATACTTCTAATACCAAACGTGAGATCCTTCCGATAACATGAGATGTGATATCCAAATCCTTCCCCTTCCAAACCTGAGACCCTCCCTTTAGCATGAGATGTGATATCCAACTCCTTCCTATTCCAATCCTGAGACTCTTCTGATAGCATGAGATGTGATATCTCAATGCTTCTAATACCAAACCTGAGATCCTTCCGATAGCATGAGATGTGATATCTCAATGCTTCTAATACCAAACCTGAGATCCTTCCTATAACATGAGATGTGATATCCAAATCCTTCCCCTTCCAAACCTGAGACCCTCCCTTTAGCATGAGATGTGATATCCAACTCCTTCCCATTCCATTCCTGAGACCCTTCTGATAGCATGAGATGTGATATCTCAATGCCTCTAATACCAAACCTGAGATCCTACCTCTAACATGAAATGTGATATCCAACTCTTTTCCCTTCCAAACCTGAGAGCCTTCCTATAGCATGAGATGTGATATCCAAGTCCTTCCCATTCCAATCCTGAGACCCTTCCTATAGCTTGAGATGTGATATCCAACTTCTTCCCATTCCAATTCTGAGACCCTTCCTATACTATGAGACTTGATATCTCAATGCTTCTAATACCAAACCTGAGACCCGTAATATAACATGAGATGTGATATCCAAATCCTTCCCCTTCCAAACCTTAGACCCTTCCTTTATCATGAGATGTGATATCCAACTCCTTCCCATTCCAATCCTGAGACCCTTCCGATATCATGAGATGTGATATCTCAAAGCTTCTAATATCAAACTTGAGACCCTCCCTATAGCATGAGATGTGATATCCAAGTCCTTCCCATTCCAATCCTGAGACCCTTCCTATAGCATGAGATGTGATATCTCAATGCTTCTAATACCAAACCTGAGACCCTTCCCATAACATGAGATGGGAATATCCAACTCCTTCCCATTCCAATCCTGAGACCCTTCCGATAGCAGAGATGTGATATCTCAATGCTTATACCAAACCTGAGATCCTTCCTATAACATGAGATGTGATATCCAACTCCTTCCCATTTCAATCCTGAGACACTTCCTATAGCATGAGATGTGATATCTCAATGCTTCTAATACCAAACCTGAGACTCTTCCTATAACATTAGATGGGATATCCAACTCCTTCCCATTCCAATCCTGAGACCCTTTTGATAGCAGAGATGTGATATCTCAATGTTTATACCAAACCTGAGACCCTTCCTACGGCATGAGATGTCATATTCAACTCCTTCCCATTCCAATCCTGAGACCCTTCCTATAGCATGAGATGTGATATCCAACTCCTTCCCATTCCAATCCTGAGACCCTTCCTATAGCATGAGATGTGATGTCTCAATGCTTCTAATACCAAACCTGAGATCCTTCCTATAACATGAGATGTGATATCCAACTCCTTCCATTCCAATCCTGGACCCTTCCTATAGCATGAGATGTGATATCTCAATGCTTATACCAAACCTGAGACCCTTCCTATAGCATGAGATGTGATATCCAACTCCTTCCCATTCCAATCCTGAGACCCTTCCTATAGCCTGAGATGTGATATCTCAATGCCTCTAATACCAAACCTGAGATCCTTCCTCTAACATGAAATGTGATATCCAACTCCTTCACTTTCCAAACCTGAGAGCCTATCTATAGCATGAGATGTGATATCCAAGTCCTTCCCATTCCAATCCTTAGTCCCTTCCTACAGCATGCAATATGATATCTCAATGATTCTAATAAAAAACCTGAGACCCGTCCTATAACATGAGATGGGATATCCAACTCCTTCCCATTCCAATCCTGAGACACTTCCGATAGCAGAGATGTGATATCTCAATGTTTATACCAAACCTGAGACCCTTCCTATAACATGAGATGTGATATCCAACTCCTTCCCGTTCCAAACCTGAGACCCTTCCTTTAGCATGAGATGTGATATCCAGCTCCTTCCCATTCCAATCCTGAGACACTTCCGATAGCATGAGATGTGATATCTCAATGCTTCTAATATCAAAACTGAGACCCTCCCTATAGCATGATATGTGATATCTAAGTCCTTCCCATTCCAATCCTGAGACCCTTCCTATAGCATGAGATGTGATATCTCAATGCTTCTACCAAACCTGAGACCCTTCCTTTAGCATGAGATGTGATATCCAACTCCTTCCCATTCCAATCCTGAGACCCTTCTGATAGCATAAGATATGATATCTCAATGCTTCTATACCAAACCTGAGATCCTTCCGATAGCATGAGATGTGATATCTCAATACTTCTAATACCAAACCTGAGATCCTTCCTATAACATGAGATGTGATATCCAAATCCTTATCTTCCAAACCTGAGACCCTCCCTTTAGCATGAGATGTGATATCCAACTCCTTCCCATTCCAATCCTGAGACTCTTCTGATAGCATAAGATATGATATCTCAATGCTTCTATACCAAACCTGAGATCCTTCTGATAGCATGAGATGTGATATCTCAATACTTCTAATACCAAACCTGAGAGCCTACCTCTAACATGAAATGTGATATCCAACTCTTTCCCCTTGCAAACCTGAGAGCCTTCCTATAGCATGAGATGTGATATCCAAGTCCTTCCCATTCCAATCCTGAGACCCTTCCTATAACATGAGATGTGATACCCAAATCCTTCCCATTCCAACCTGAGACCCTTCCTATAGCATGAGATGGGATATCCAACTCCTTCCAAATCCAATCCCGATACCCTTCCGATAGCATGAGATCTGATATCCCAATGCTTCTACCAAACCTGAGACCCATACTATGGCATGAGATGTGATATCAAACTCCTTCCCATTCTAATCCTGAGACCCTTCCTATAGCTTGAGATGTGATATCCAACTCCTTCCCATTCCAATTCTGAGACCCTTCCTATACCATGAGACTTGATATCTCAATGCTTCTAATACCAAACCTGAGACCCGTCCTATAACATGAGATGTGATATCCAAATGCTTCCCCTTCCAAACCTTAGACCCTTCCTTTATCATGAGATGTGATAGCCAACTCCTTCCCATTCCAATCTTGAGACCCTTCCGATATCATGAAATGTGATATCTCAATGCTTCTAATATCAAACTTGAGACCCTCCCTATAACATGAGATGGGAATATCCAACTCCTTCCCATTCCAATCCTGAGACCCTTCCGATAGCAGAGTTGTGATCTCTCAATGCTTATACCAAACCTGAGATCCTTCCTATAACATGAGATGTGATATCCAACTCCTTCCCATTCCAATCCTGAGACACTTCCTATAGCATGAGATGTGATATCTCACTGCTTATACCAAACCTGAGACCCTTCCTATAGCATGAGATGTGATATCCAACTCCTTCCCATTCCAATCCTGAGACCCTTCCTATAGCATGAGATGTGATATCTCAATGCTTCTAATATCAAACTAGAGACCCTCCCTATAGCATGAGATGTGATACCCAAGTCCTTCCCATTCCAATCCTGAGACACTTCCTATAGCATGAGATGTGATATCCAACTGCTTCCCATTCCAATCCTGAGACCCTTCCTATAGCATGAGATGTGATATCTCTATGCTTCTAATACCAAACCTGAGATCCTTCCTCTAACATGAAATGTGATATCCAACTCCTTCCCTTTCCAAACCTAAGAGCCTATCTATAGCATGAGATGTGATATCCAAGTCCTTCACATTCCAACCCTTAGACCCTTCCTACAGCATGCAATATGATATCTCAATGATTCTAATAACAAACCTGAGACCCGTCCTATAACATGAGATGGGATATTCAACTCCTTCCCATTCCAATCCTGAGACTCTTCCGATAGCAGAGATGTGATATCTCAATACTTATACCAAACCTGAGACCATTCCTATAACATGAGATGTGATATCCAAATCCTTCCCGTTCCAAACCTGAGACCCTTCCTTTAGCATGAGATGTGATATCCAGCTCCTTCCCATTCCAATCCTGAGACACTTCCGATAGCATGAGATGTGATATCTCAATGCTTCTAATATCAAAACTGAGACCCTCCCTATAGCATGATATGTGGTATCTAAGTCCTTCCCATTCCAATCCTGAGACCCTCCCTATAGCATGAGATGTGATATCCAACTCCTTCCCATTCCAATCCTGAGACCCTTCCTATAGCATGAGATATGATATCTCAATACTTCTAATACCAAACGTGAGATCCTTCCGATAACATGAGATGTGATATCCAAATCCTTCCCCTTCCAAACCTGAGACCCTCCCTTTAGCATGAGATGTGATATCCAACTCCTTCCTATTCCAATCCTGAGACTCTTCTGATAGCATGAGATGTGATATCTCAATGCTTCTAATACCAAACCTGAGATCCTTCCGATAGCATGAGATGTGATATCTCAATGCTTCTAATACCAAACCTGAGATCCTTCCTATAACATGAGATGTGATATCCAAATCCTTCCCCTTCCAAACCTGAGACCCTCCCTTTAGCATGAGATGTGATATCCAACTCCTTCACATTCCATTCCTGAGACCCTTCTGATAGCATGAGATGTGATTTCTCAATGCCTCTAATACCAAACCTGAGATCCTACCTCTAACATGAAATGTGATATCCAACTCTTTCCCCTTCCAAACCTGAGAGCCTTCCTATAGCATGAGATGTGATATCCAAGTCCTTCCCATTCCAATCCTGAGACCCTTCCTATAGCTTGAGATGTGATATCCAACTCCTTCCCATTCCAATCCTGAGACCCTTCCTATAGCCTGAGATGTGATATCTCAATGCCTCTAATACCAAACCTGAGATCCTTCCTCTAACATGAAATGTGATATCCAACTCCTTCACTTTCCAAACCTGAGAGCCTATCTATAGCATGAGATGTGATATCCAATTCCTTCCCATTCCAATCCTTAGACCCTTCCTACAGCATGCAATATGATATCTCAATGATTCTAATAAAAAACCTGAGACCCGTCCTATAACATGAGATGGGATATCCAACTCCTTCCCATTCCAATCCTGAGACACTTCCGATAGCAGAGATGTGATATCTCAATGTTTATACCAAACCTGAGACCCTTCCTATAACATGAGATGTGATATCCAACTCCTTCCCGTTCCAAACCTGAGACCCTTCCTTTAGCATGAGATGTGATATCCAGCTCCTTCCCATTCCAATCCTGAGACACTTCCGATAGCATGAGATGTGATATCTCAATGCTTCTAATATCAAAACTGAGACCCTCCCTATAGCATGATATGTGATATCTAAGTCCTTCCCATTCCAATCCTGAGACCCTTCCTATAGCATGAGATGTGATATCTCAATGCTTCTACCAAACCTGAGACCCTTCCTTTAGCATGAGATGTGATATCCAACTCCTTCCCATTCCAATCCTGAGACCCTTCTGATAGCATAAGATATGATATCTCAATGCTTCTATACCAAACCTGAGATCCTTCCGATAGCATGAGATGTGATATCTCAATACTTCTAATACCAAACCTGAGATCCTTCCTATAACATGAGATGTGATATCCAAATCCTTATCTTCCAAACCTGAGACCCTCCCTTTAGCATGAGATGTGATATCCAACTCCTTCCCATTCCAATCCTGAGACTCTTCTGATAGCATAAGATATGATATCTCAATGCTTCTATACCAAACCTGAGATCCTTCTGATAGCATGAGATGTGATATCTCAATACTTCTAATACCAAACCTGAGATCCTACCTCTAACATGAAATGTGATATCCAACTCTTTCCCCTTGCAAACCTGAGAGCCTTCCTATAGCATGAGATGTGATATCCAAGTCCTTCCCATTCCAATCCTGAGACCCTTCCTATAACATGAGATGTGATACCCAAATCCTTCCCATTCCAACCTGAGACCCTTCCTATAGCATGAGATGGGATATCCAACTCCTTCCAAATCCAATCCCGATACCCTTCCGATAGCATGAGATCTGATATCCCAATGCTTCTACCAAACCTGAGACCCATACTATGGCATGAGATGTGATATCAAACTCCTTCCCATTCTAATCCTGAGACCCTTCCTATAGCTTGAGATGTGATATCCAACTCCTTCCCATTCCAATTCTGAGACCCTTCCTATACCATGAGACTTGATATCTCAATGCTTCTAATACCAAACCTGAGACCCGTCCTATAACATGAGATGTGATATCCAAATGCTTCCCCTTCCAAACCTTAGACCCTTCCTTTATCATGAGATGTGATAGCCAACTCCTTCCCATTCCAATCTTGAGACCCTTCCGATATCATGAAATGTGATATCTCAATGCTTCTAATATCAAACTTGAGACCCTCCCTATAACATGAGATGGGAATATCCAACTCCTTCCCATTCCAATCCTGAGACCCTTCCGATAGCAGAGTTGTGATCTCTCAATGCTTATACCAAACCTGAGATCCTTCCTATAACATGAGATGTGATATCCAACTCCTTCCCATTCCAATCCTGAGACACTTCCTATAGCATGAGATGTGATATCTCACTGCTTATACCAAACCTGAGACCCTTCCTATAGCATGAGATGTGATATCCAACTCCTTCCCATTCCAATCCTGAGACCCTTCCTATAGCATGAGATGTGATATCTCAATGCTTCTAATATCAAACTAGAGACCCTCCCTATAGCATGAGATGTGATACCCAAGTCCTTCCCATTCCAATCCTGAGACACTTCCTATAGCATGAGATGTGATATCCAACTGCTTCCCATTCCAATCCTGAGACCCTTCCTATAGCATGAGATGTGATATCTCTATGCTTCTAATACCAAACCTGAGATCCTTCCTCTAACATGAAATGTGATATCCAACTCCTTCCGTTTCCAAACCTAAGAGCCTATCTATAGCATGAGATGTGATATCCAAGTCCTTCAAATTCCAACCCTTAGACCCTTCCTACAGCATGCAATATGATATCTCAATGATTCTAATAACAAACCTGAGACCCGTCCTATAACATGAGATGGGATATTCAACTCCTTCCCATTCCAATCCTGAGACTCTTCCGATAGCAGAGATGTGATATCTCAATGCTTATACCAAACCTGAGACCATTCCTATAACATGAGATGTGATATCCAAATCCTTCCCGTTCCAAACCTGAGACCCTTCCTTTAGCATGAGATGTGATATCCAGCTCCTTCCCATTCCAATCCTGAGACACTTCCGATAGCATGAGATGTGATATCTCAATGCTTCTAATATCAAAACTGAGACCCTCCCTATAGCATGATATGTGGTATCTAAGTCCTTCCCATTCCAATCCTGAGACCCTCCCTATAGCATGAGATGTGATATCCAACTCCTTCCCATTCCAATCCTGAGACCCTTCCTATAGCATGAGATATGATATCTCAATACTTCTAATACCAAACGTGAGATCCTTCCGATAACATGAGATGTGATATCCAAATCCTTCCCCTTCCAAACCTGAGACCCTCCCTTTAGCATGAGATGTGATATCCAACTCCTTCCTATTCCAATCCTGAGACTCTTCTGATAGCATGAGATGTGATATCTCAATGCTTCTAATACCAAACCTGAGATCCTTCCGATAGCATGATATGTGATATCTCAATGCTTCTAATACCAAACCTGAGATCCTTCCTATAACATGAGATGTGATATCCAAATCCTTCCCCTTCCAAACCTGAGACCCTCCCTTTAGCATGAGATGTGATATCCAACTCCTTCACATTCCATTCCTGAGACCCTTCTGATAGCATGAGATGTGATTTCTCAATGCCTCTAATACCAAACCTGAGATCCTACCTCTAACATGAAATGTGATATCCAACTCTTTCCCCTTCCAAACCTGAGAGCCTTCCTATAGCATGAGATGTGATATCCAAGTCCTTCCCATTCCAATCCTGAGACCCTTCCTATAGCTTGAGATGTGATATCCAACTCCTTTCCATTCCAATTCTGAGACCCTTCCTATACTAAGAGACTTGATATCTCAATGCTTCTAATACCAAACCTGAGACCCGTAATATAACATGAGATGTGATATCCAAATCCTTCCCCTTCCAAACCTTAGACCCTTCCTTTATCATGAGATGTGATATCCAACTCCTTCCCATTCCAATCCTGAGACCCTTCCGATATCATGAGATGTGATATCTCAAAGCTTCTAATATCAAACTTGAGACCCTCCCTATAGCATGAGATGTGATATCCAAGTCCTTCCCATTCCAATCCTGAGACCCTTCCTATAGCATGAGATGTGATATCTCAATGCTTATACCAAACCTGAGACCCTTCCTATAGCATGAGATGTGATATCCAACTGCTTCCCATTCCAATCCTGAGACCCTTCCTATAGCATGAGATGTGATATCTCTATGCTTCTAATACCAAACCTGAGATCCTTCCTCTAACATGAAATGTGATATCCAACTCCTTCCCTTTCCAAACCTAAGAGCCTATCTATAGCATGAGATGTGATATCCAAGTCCTTCACATTCCAACCCTTAGACCCTTCCTACAGCATGCAATATGATATCTCAATGATTCTAATAACAAACCTGAGACCCGTCCTATAACATGAGATGGGATATCCAACTCCTTCCCATTCCAATCCTGAGACTCTTCCGATAGCAGAGATGTGATATCTCAATGCTTATACCAAACCTGAGACCCTTCCTATAACATGAGATGTGATATCCAAATCCTTCCCGTTCCAAACCAGAGACCCTTCCTTTAGCATGAGATGTGATATCCAGCTCCTTCCCATTCCAATCCTGAGACACTTCCGATAGCATGAGATGTGATATCTCAATGCTTCTAATATCAAAACTGAGACCCTCCCTATAGCATGATATGTGATATCTAAGTCCTTCCCATTCCAATCCTGAGAACCTCCCTATAGCATGAGATGTGATATCCAACTCCTTCCCATTCCAATCCTGAGACCCTTCCTATAGCATGAGATATGATATCTCAATACTTCTAATACCAAACGTGAGATCCTTCCGATAACATGAGATGTGATATCCAAATCCTTCCCCTTCCAAACCTAAGACCCTCCCTTTAGCATGAGATGTGATATCCAACTCCTTCCTATTCCAATCCTGAGACTCTTCTGATAGCATGAGATGTGATATCTCAATGCTTCTAATACCAAACCTGAGATCCTTCCGATAGCATGAGATGTGATATCTCAATGCTTCTAATACCAAACCTGAGATCCTTCCTATAACATGAGATGTGATATCCAAATCCTTCCCCTTCCAAACCTGAGACCCTCCCTTTAGCATGAGATGTGATATCCAACTCCTTCCCATTCCATTCCTGAGACCCTTCTGATAGCATGAGATGTGATATCTCAATGCCTCTAATACCAAACCTGAGATCCTACCTCTAACATGAAATGTGATATCCAACTCTTTCCCCTTCCAAACCTGAGAGCCTTCCTATAGCATGAGATGTGATATCCAAGTCCTTCCCATTCCAATCCTGAGACCCTTCCTATAGCTTGAGATGTGATATCCAACTCCTTCCCATTCCAATTCTGAGACCCTTCCTATACTATGAGACTTGATATCTCAATGCTTCTAATACCAAACCTGAGACCCGTAATATAACATGAGATGTGATATCCAAATCCTTCCCCTTCCAAACCTTAGACCCTTCCTTTATCATGAGATGTGATATCCAACTCCTTCCCATTCCAATCCTGAGACCCTTCCGATATCATGAGATGTGATATCTCAAAGCTTCTAATATCAAACTTGAGACCCTCCCTATAGCATGAGATGTGATATCCAAGTCCTTCCCATTCCAATCCTGAGACCCTTCCTATAGCATGAGATGTGATATCTCAATGCTTCTAATACCAAACCTGAGACCCTTCCTATAACATGAGATGGGAATATCCAACTCCTTCCCATTCCAATCCTGAGACCCTTCCGATAGCAGAGATGTGATATCTCAATGCTTATACCAAACCTGAGATCCTTCCTATAACATGAGATGTGATATCCAACTCCTTCCCATTCCAATCCTGAGACACTTCCTATAGCATGAGATGTGATATCTCACTGCTTATACCAAACCTGAGACCCTTCCCATAGCATGAGATGTGATATCCAACTCCTTCCCATTCCAATCCTGAGACCCTTCCGATAGCAGAGATGTGATATCTCAATGCTTCTAATACCAAACCTGAGACTCTTCCTATAACATGAGATGGGATATCCAACTCCTTCCCATTCCAATCCTGAGACCCTTTTGATAGCAGAGATGTGATATCTCAATGTTTATACCAAACCTGAGACCCTTCCTACGGCATGAGATGTCATATTCAACTCCTTCCCATTCCAATCCTGAGACCCTTCCTATAGCATGAGATGTGATATCCAACTCCTTCCCATTCCAATCCTGAGACCCTTCCTATAGCATGAGATGTGATGTCTCAATGCTTCTAATACCAAACCTGAGATCCTTCCTATAACATGAGATGTGATATCCAACTCCTTCCATTCCAATCCTGGACCCTTCCTATAGCATGAGATGTGATATCTCAATGCTTATACCAAACCTGAGACCCTTCCTATAGCATGAGATGTGATATCCAACTCCTTCCCATTCCAATTCTGAGACCCTTCCTATACTATGAGACTTGATATCTCAATGCTTCTAATACCAAACCTGAGACCCGTAATATAACATGAGATGTGATATCCAAATCCTTCCCCTTCCAAACCTTAGACCCTTCCTTTATCATGAGATGTGATATCCAACTCCTTCCCATTCCAATCCTGAGACCCTTCCGATATCATGAGATGTGATATCTCAAAGCTTCTAATATCAAACTTGAGACCCTCCCTATAGCATGAGATGTGATATCCAAGTCCTTCCCATTCCAATCCTGAGACCCTTCCTATAGCATGAGATGTGATATCTCAATGCTTCTAATACCAAACCTGAGATCCTTCCTATAACATGAGATGTGATATCCAAATCCTTCCCCTTCCAAACCTGAGACCCTCCCTTTAGCATGAGATGTGATATCCAACTCCTTCCCATTCCATTCCTGAGACCCTTCTGATAGCATGAGATGTGATATCTCAATGCCTCTAATACCAAACCTGAGATCCTACCTCTAACATGAAATGTGATATCCAACTCTTTCCCCTTCCAAACCTGAGAGCCTTCCTATAGCATGAGATGTGATATCCAAGTCCTTCCCATTCCAATCCTGAGACCCTTCCTATAGCTTGAGATGTGATATCCAACTCCTTCCCATTCCAATTCTGAGACCCTTCCTATACTATGAGACTTGATATCTCAATGCTTCTAATACCAAACCTGAGACCCGTAATATAACATGAGATGTGATATCCAAATCCTTCCCCTTCCAAACCTTAGACCCTTCCTTTATCATGAGATGTGATATCCAACTCCTTCCCATTCCAATCCTGAGACCCTTCCGATATCATGAGATGTGATATCTCAAAGCTTCTAATATCAAACTTGAGACCCTCCCTATAGCATGAGATGTGATATCCAAGTCCTTCCCATTCCAATCCTGAGACCCTTCCTATAGCATGAGATGTGATATCTCAATGCTTATACCAAACCTGAGACCCTTCCTATAGCATGAGATGAGATATCCAACTGCTTCCCATTCCAAACCTGAGACCCTTCCTATAGCATGAGATGTGATATCTCTATGCTTCTAATACCAAACCTGAGATCCTTCCTCTAACATGAAATGTGATATCCAACTCCTTCCCTTTCCAAACCTAAGAGCCTATCTATAGCATGAGATGTGATATCCAAGTCCTTCACATTCCAACCCTTAGACCCTTCCTACAGCATGAGATGTGATATCTCAATGCTTATACCAAATCTGAGACCCTTCCTATAGCATGACATGTGATATCCAATTCCTTCCCATTCCAATCCTGAGACCCTTCCTATAGCATGAGATGTGATATCTCAATGCTTATACCAAACTTGAGAGCCTACCTATAGCATGAGATGTGATATCCAAGTCCATCCCATTCCAATCCTTAGACCCTTCCTACAGCATGCGATGTGATATCTCAATGATTCTAATACCAAACCAGAGACTCTTCCTATAACATGAGATGGGATATCCAACTCCTTCCCATTCCAATCCTGAGCCGCTTCCGATAGCAGAGATGTGATATCTCAATGCTTATACCAAACCTGAGACCCTTCCTATAACATGAGATGTGATATCCAACTCCTTCCCGTTCCAAACCTGAGACACTAACTATAGCATATGTGATATCCAACTCCTTCCCATTCCAATCCTGAGACCCTTCCTATAGCAAGAGATGTGATATCCAAATCCTTCCCATTCCAATCCTGAGACCCTTCCTATAACATGAGATGTGATATCCAACTCCTTCCCATTCCAACCTGAGACACTTCCTATAGCATGAGAAGGGATATCCAACTCCTACCCATTCCAATCCTGAGACCCTTCCTATAGCAAGAGATGTGATATCCAAATCCTTCCCATTCCAATCCTGAGACCCTTCCTATAACATGAGATGTGATATCCAACTCCTTCCCATTCCAACCTGAGACACTTCCTATAGCATGAGAAGGGATATCCAACTCCTTCCCAATCCAATCCTGAGACCCTTCCGATAGCAGAGATGTGATATCTCAATGCTTATACCAAACCTGAGACCCTTCCTTTGGCATGAGATGTGATATCCAACTCCTTGCCATTCAAATCCTGAGACCCTTCCTATAGCATGAGAAGGGATATCCAACTCCTTCCCAATCCAATCCTGAGACCCTTCCGATAGCAGAGACGTGATATCTCAATGCTTCTACCAAACCTGAGACCCTTCCTTTAGCATGAGATGTGATATCCAAATCCTTCACATTCCAATCCTGAGACCCTTCCTCTAGCATGAGATGTGATATCTCAATGCTTCTAATACCAAACCTGAGATCCTTCCTATAACATGAGATGTGATATCCAATTCCTTCCCATTCCAAACCTGAGACCCTTCCTATTGGATGAGATGTGATATCCAACTCCTTCCCATTCCAACCCTGAGACCCTTCCTATAGCATGAGATGTGATGTCTCAATGCTTCTAATACCAAACCTGAGATCCTTCCTATAGCATGAGATGTGATATCCAACTCCTTCCATTCCAATCCTGAGCCGCTTCCGATAGCAGAGATGTGATATCTCAATGCTTATACCAAACCTGAGACCCTTCCTATAACATGAGATGTGATATCCAACTCCTTCCCGTTCCAAACCTGAGACACTAACTATAGCATATGTGATATCCAACTCCTTCCCATTCCAATCCTGAGACCCTTCCTATAGCAAGAGATGTGATATCCAAATCCTTCCCATTCCAATCCTGAGACCCTTCCTATAACATGAGATGTGATATCCAACTCCTTCCCATTCCAACCTGAGACACTTCCTATAGCATGAGAAGGGATATCCAACTCCTACCCATTCCAATCCTGAGACCCTTCCTATAGCAAGAGATGTGATATCCAAATCCTTCCCATTCCAATCCTGAGACCCTTCCTATAACATGAGATGTGATATCCAACTCCTTCCCATTCCAACCTGAGACACTTCCTATAGCATGAGAAGGGATATCCAACTCCTTCCCAATCCAATCCTGAGACCCTTCCGATAGCAGAGATGTGATATCTCAATGCTTATACCAAACCTGAGACCCTTCCTTTGGCATGAGATGTGATATCCAACTCCTTGCCATTCAAATCCTGAGACCCTTCCTATAGCATGAGAAGGGATATCCAACTCCTTCCCAATCCAATCCTGAGACCCTTCCGATAGCAGAGACGTGATATCTCAATGCTTCTACCAAACCTGAGACCCTTCCTTTAGCATGAGATGTGATATCCAAATCCTTCACATTCCAATCCTGAGACCCTTCCTCTAGCATGAGATGTGATATCTCAATGCTTCTAATACCAAACCTGAGATCCTTCCTATAACATGAGATGTGATATCCAATTCCTTCCCATTCCAAACCTGAGACCCTTCCTATTGGATGAGATGTGATATCCAACTCCTTCCCATTCCAACCCTGAGACCCTTCCTATAGCATGAGATGTGATGTCTCAATGCTTCTAATACCAAACCTGAGATCCTTCCTATAGCATGAGATGTGATATCCAACTCCTTCCATTCCAATCCTGAGACCCTTCCTATAGCATGAGATGTGATATCTCAATGCTTCTAATACCAAACCTGAGATCCTTCCTATAACATGAGATGTGATATCCAACTCCTTCCCGTTCCAAACCTGAGACACTAACTATAGCATATGTGATATCCAACTCCTTCCCATTCCAAACATGAGACCCTTCCTATAGCAAGAAAGTAATATCCAACTCCTACCCATTCCAATCCTGAGACCCTTCCTATAGCAAGAGATGTGATATCCAAATCCTTCCCATTCCAATCCTGAGACCCTTCCTATAACATGAGATGTGATATCCAACTCCTTCCCATTCCAACCTGAGACACTTCCTATAGCATGAGAAGGGATATCCAACTCCTTCCCAATCCAATCCTGAGACCCTTCCGATAGCAGAGATGTGATATCTCAATGCTTATACCAAACCTGAGACCCTTCCTATGGCATGAGATGTGATATCCAACTCCTTGCCATTCAAATCCTGAGACCCTTCCTATAGCATGAGAAGGGATATCCAACTCCTTCCCAATCCAATCCTGAGACCCTTCCGATAGCAGAGACGTGATATCTCAATGCTTCTACCAAACCTGAGACCCTTCCTTTAGCATGAGATGTGATATCCAAATCCTTCACATTCCAATCCTGAGACCCTTCCTATAGCATGAGATGTGATATCTCAATGCTTCTAATACCAAACCTGAGATCCTTCCTATAACATGAGATGTGATATCCAATTCCTTCCTATTCCAAACCTGAGACCCTTCCTATTGGATGAGATGTGATATCCAACTCCTTCCCATTCCAACCCTGAGACCCTTCCTATAGCATGAGATGTGATGTCTCAATGCTTCTAATACCAAACCTGAGATCCTTCCTATAACATGAGATGTGATATCCAACTCCTTCCATTCCAATCCTGAGACCCGTCCTATAGCATGAGATGTGATATCTCAATGCTTATACCAAACCTGAGACCCTTCCTATAGCATGAGATGTGATATCCAACTGCTTCCCATTCCAATCCTGAGACCCTTCCTATAGCATGAGATGTGATATCTCAATGCTTCTAATACCAAACCTGAGATCCTTCCTATAACATGAGATGTGATATCCAAATCCTTCCCCTTCCAAACCTGAGACCCTCCCTTTAGCATGAGATGTGATATCCAACTCCTTCCCATTCCATTCCTGAGACCCTTCTGATAGCATGAGATGTGATATCTCAATGCCTCTAATACCAAACCTGAGATCCTACCTCTAACATGAAATGTGATATCCAACTCTTTCCCCTTCCAAACCTGAGAGCCTTCCTATAGCATGAGATGTGATATCCAAGTCCTTCCCATTCCAATCCTGAGACCCTTCCTATAGCTTGAGATATGATATCCAACTCCTTCCCATTCCAATTCTGAGACCCTTCCTATACTATGAGACTTGATATCTCAATGCTTCTAATACCAAACCTGAGACCCGTAATATAACATGAGATGTGATATCCAAATCCTTCCCCTTCCAAACCTTAGACCCTTCCTTTATCATGAGATGTGATATTCAACTCCTTCCCATTCCAATCCTGAGACCCTTCCGATATCATGAGATGTGATATCTCAAAGCTTCTAATATCAAACTTGAGACCCTCCCTATAGCATGAGATGTGATATCCAAGTCCTTCCCATTCCAATCCTGAGACCCTTCCTATAGCATGAGATGTGATATCTCAATGCTTATACCAAACCTGAGACCCTTCCTATAGCATGAGATGTGATATCCAACTGCTTCCCATTCCAATCCTGAGACCCTTCCTAGAGCATGAGATGTGATATCTCTATGCTTCTAATACCAAACCTGAGATCCTTCCTCTAACATGAAATGTGATATCCAACTCCTTCCCTTTCCAAACCTAAGAGCCTATCTATAGCATGAGATGTGATATCCAAGTCCTTCACATTCCAACCCTTAGACCCTTCCTACAGCATGCAATATGATATCTCAATGATTCTAATAACAAACCTGAGACCCGTCCTATAACATGAGATGGGATATCCAACTCCTTCCCATTCCAATCCTGAGACTCTTCCGATAGCAGAGATGTGATATCTCAATGCTTATACCAAACCTGAGACCCTTCCTATAACATGAGATGTGATATCCAAATCCTTCCCGTTCCAAACCTGAGACCCTTCCTTTGGCATGAGATGTGATATCCAGCTCCTTCCCATTCCAATCCTGAGACACTTCCGATAGCATGAGATGTGATATCTCAATGCTTCTAATATCAAAACTGAGACCCTCCCTATAGCATGATATGTGATATCTAAGTCCTTCCCATTCCAATCCTGAGACCCTCCCTATAGCATGAGATGTGATATCCAACTCCTTCCCATTCCAATCCTGATACCCTTCCTATAGCATGAGATATGATATCTCAATACTTCTAATACCAAACGTGAGATCCTTCCGATAACATGAGATGTGATATCCAAATCCTTCCCCTTCCAAACCTGAGACCCTCCCTTTAGCATGAGATGTGATATCCAACTCCTTCCTATTCCAATCCTGAGACTCTTCTGATAGCATGAGATGTGATATCTCAATGCTTCTAATACCAAACCTGAGATCCTTCCGATAGCATGAGATGTGATATCTCAATGCTTCTAATACCAAACCTGAGATCCTTCCTATAACATGAGATGTGATATCCAAATCCTTCCCCTTCCAAACCTGAGACCCTCCCTTTAGCATGAGATGTGATATCCAACTCCTTCCCATTCCATTCCTGAGACCCTTCTGATAGCATGAGATGTGATATCTCAATGCCTCTAATACCAAACCTGAGATCCTACCTCTAACATGAAATGTGATATCCAACTCTTTCCCCTTCCAAACCTGAGAGCCTTCCTATAGCATGAGATGTGATATCCAAGTCCTTCCCATTCCAATCCTGAGACCCTTCCTATAGCTTGAGATGTGATATCCAACTCCTTCCCATTCCAATTCTGAGACCCTTCCTATACTATGAGACTTGATATCTCAATGCTTCTAATACCAAACCTGAGACCCGTAATATAACATGAGATGTGATATCCAAATCCTTCCCCTTCCAAACCTTAGACCCTTCCTTTATCATGAGATGTGATATCCAACTCCTTCCCATTCCAATCCTGAGACCCTTCCGATATCATGAGATGTGATATCTCAAAGCTTCTAATATCAAACTTGAGAGCCTCCCTATAGCATGAGATGTGATATCCAAGTCCTTCCCATTCCAATCCTGAGACCCTTCCTATAGCATGAGATGTGATATCTCAATGCTTCTAATACCAAACCTGAGACCCTTCCTATAACATGAGATGGGAATATCCAACTCCTTCCCATTCCAATCCTGAGACCCTTCCGATAGCAGAGATGTGATATATCAATGCTTATACCAAACCTGAGATCCTTCCTATAACATGAGATGTGATATCCAACTCCTTCCCATTCCAATCCTCAGACCCTTCCTATAGCATGAGATGTGATATCTCAATGCTTCTAATATCAAACTTGAGACCCTACCTATAGCATGAGATGTGATATCCAAGTCCTTCCCATTCCAATCCTGAGACACTTCCTATAGCATGAGATGTGATATCTCAATGCTTCTAATACCAAACCTGAGACTCTTCCTATAACATGAGATGGGATATCCAACTCCTTCCCATTCCAATCCTGAGACCCTTTTGATAGCAGAGATGTGATATCTCAATGTTTATACCAAACCTGAGACCCTTCCTAAGGCATGAGATGTCATATTCAACTCCTTCCCATTCCAATCCTGAGACCCTTCCTATAGCATGAGATGTGATATCCAACTCCTTCCCATTCCAATCCTGAGACCCTTCCTATAGCATGAGATGTGATGTCTCAATGCTTCTAATACCAAACCTGAGATCCTTCCTATAACATGAGATGTGATATCCAACTCCTTCCATTCCAATCCTGGACCCTTCCTATAGCATGAGATGTGATATCTCAATGCTTATACCAAACCTGAGACCCTTCCTATAGCATGAGATGTGATATCCAACTCCTTCCCATTCCAATCCTGAGACCCTTCCTATAGCCTGAGATGTGATATCTCAATGCCTCTAATACCAAACCTGAGATCCTTCCTCTAACATGAAATGTGATATCCAACTCCTTCACTTTCCAAACCTGAGAGCCTATCTATAGCATGAGATGTGATATCAAAGTCCTTCCCATTCCAATCCTTAGACCCTTCCTACAGCATGCAATATGATATCTCAATGATTCTAATAAAAAACCTGAGACCCGTCCTATAACATGAGATGGGATATCCAACTCCTTCCCATTCCAATCCTGAGACACTTCCGATAGCAGAGATGTGATATCTCAATGTTTATACCAAACCTGAGACCCTTCCTATAACATGAGATGTGATATCCAACTCCTTCCCGTTCCAAACCTGAGACCCTTCCTTTAGCATGAGATGTGATATCCAGCTCCTTCCCATTCCAATCCTGAGACACTTCCGATAGCATGAGATGTGATATCTCAATGCTTCTAATATCAAAACTGAGACCCTCCCTATAGCATGATATGTGATATCTAAGTCCTTCCCATTCCAATCCTGAGACCCTTCCTATAGCATGAGATGTGATATCTCAATGCTTCTACCAAACCTGAGACCCTTCCTTTAGCATGAGATGTGATATCCAACTCCTTCCCATTCCAATCCTGAGACCCTTCCTATAGCATGAGAGGTGATATCTCAATACTTCTAATACCAAACCTGAGATCCTTCCGATAACATGAGATGTGATATCTCAATACTTCTAATACCAAACCTGAGATCCGTCCTATAACATGAGATGTGATATCCAAATCCTTCCCCTTCCAAACCTGAGACCCGCCCTTTAGCATGAGATGTGATATCCAACTCCTTCCCATTCCAATCCTGAGACCCTTCTGATAGCATAAGATATGATATCTCAATGCTTCTATACAAAACCTGAAATCCTTCCGATAGCATGAGATGTGATATCTCAATACTTCTAATACCAAACCTGAGATCCTTCCTATAACATGAGATGTGATATCCAAATCCTTATCTTCCAAACCTGAGACCCTCCCTTTAGCATGAGATGTGATATCCAACTCCTTCACATTCCAATCCTGAGACTCTTCTGATAGCATAAGATATGATATCTCAATGCTTCTATACCAAACCTGAGATCCTTCTGATAGCATGAGATGTGATATCTCAATACTTCTAATACCAAACCTGAGATCCTACCTCTAACATGAAATGTGATATCCAACTCTTTCCCCTTGCAAACCTGAGAGCCTTCCTATAGCATGAGATGTGATGTCCAAGTCCTTCCCATTCCAATCCTGAGACCCTTCCTATAACATGAGATGTGATACCCAACTCCTTCCCATTCCAACCTGAGACCCTTCCTATAGCATGAGATGGGATATCCAACTCCTTCCAAATCCAATCCCGATACCCTTCCGATAGCATGAGATCTGATATCCCAATGCTTCTACCAAACCTGAGACCCATACTATGGCATGAGGTGTGATATCAAACTCCTTCCCATTCTAATCCTGAGACCCTTCCTATAGCTTGAGATGTGATATCCAACTCCTTCCCATTCCAATTCTGAGACCCTTCCTATACCATGAGACTTGATATCTCAATGCTTCTAATACCAAACCTGAGATACTTCCTATAACATGAGATGTGATATCCAAATCCTTCCCCTTCCGAACCTGAGACCCTCCCTTTAGCATGAGATGTGATATCCAACTCCTTCTCATTCCAATCCTGATACCCTTCTGATAGCATGAGATGTGATATCTCAATGCCTCTAATACCAAACCTGAGATCCTACCTCTAACATGAAATGTGATATCCAACTCCTTCCCTTTCCAAACCTGAGAGCCTTCCTACAGCATGAGATGTGATATCCAAGTCCTTCCCATTCCAATCCTGAGACCCTTCCTATAACATGAGATGTCATATCCAACTCCTTCCCATTCCAACCTGATACCCTTCCTATAGCATGAGATGGGATATCCAACTCCTTCCAAATCCAATCCTGATACCCTTCCGATAGCATGAGATGTGATATCCCAATGCTTCTACAAAACCTGATACCCATACCGTGGCATGAGATGTGATATCAAACTCCCGTCCCATACCATGAGACTTGATATCTCAATGCTTCTAATACCAAACCTGAGACCGGTCCAATAACATGAGATGTGATATCCAAATCCTTCCCCTTCCAAACCTTAGACAATTCCTTTATCATGAGATGTGATATCCAAGTCCTTCCCATTCCATTCCTGAGACCCTTCCTATAGCATGAGATGTGATATCTCAATGCTTCTAATACCAAACCTGAGACCCTTCCTATAACATGAGATGTGATATCCAAGTCCTTCCCATTTCAATCCTGAGACCCTTCCTATAGCATGAGATGTGATATCTCAATGCTTCTAATACCAAACCTGAGACCCTTCCTATAACATGAATTCTGATATCCAAGTCCTTCCCATTCCAATCCTGAGACCCTTCCAATAGCAGAGATGTGATATCTCAATGCTTCTAATATCAAACCTGAGACCTGTCCTATAACATGAGATGGGATATCCAACTCCTTCCCGTTCCAAACCTGATACCCTTCCTATAGCATGAGATGTGATATCCAATTCCTTCCCATCCCAATCCTGAGACACCTCCGATAGCATAGATGTGATATCTCAATGCTTATACCAAACCTGAGACTCTTCCTATAACATGAGATCTGATATCTAACTCCTTTCCGTTCCAAACTGAGACCCTTCCTATAGCATGAGATGTGATATCCAACTCCTTCCCGTTCCAAACCTGATACCCTTCCTATAGCATGAGATGTGATATCCAATTCCTTCCCATCCCAATCCTGAGACACCTCCGATAGCAGAGATGTGATATCTCAATGCTTATACCAAACCTGAGACTCTTCCTATAACATGAGATGTGATATCTAACTCCTTTCCGTTCCAATCCTGAGACCCTTCCTATAGCATGAGATGTGATATCTCAATGCTTATACCAAATCTGAGACCCTTCCTATTGCATGAGATGTGATATCCAACTCCTTCCCATTCCAATCCTGAGACCCTTCCTATAGCATGAGATGTGATATCTCAATGCTTCTAATACCAAACCTGAGATCCTTCCTATAACAAGAGATGTGATATCCAACTCCTTCCCATTCCAATCCTGAGACCCTTATGATAGCATGAGATGTGATATCTCAATGCCTCTAATACCAAACCTGAGATACTTCCGATAGCATGAGATGTGATATCTCAATGCTTCTAATACCAAACCTGAGATCCTTCCTATAACATGAGATGTGATTTCCAAATCCTTCCCCTTCCAAACCTGAGACCCTCCCTTTAGCATGAGATGTGATATACAACTCCTTACCATTCCAATCCTGAGACCCTTCCTATAGCATGATATGTGAAATCTCAATGCTTCTACCAAAACTGAGACCCTTCCTTTAGCATGAGATGTGATATCCAACTCCTTCCCATTCCAATCCTGAGACCAGTCCTATAGCATGAGATGTGATATCTCAATGCTTCTAATACCAAACCTGAGATCCTTCCTATAACATGAGATGTGATATCCAACTCCTTCCCATTCCAATCCTGAGACCCTTCCTATAGCATAAGATGTGATATCTCAATGCTTCTAATACCAAACCTGAGATCCTTCCGATAGCATGAGATGTGATATCTCAATGCTTCTAATACCAAACCTGAGATACTTCCTATAACATGAGATGTGATATCCAAATCCTTCCCCTTCTGAACCTGAGACCCTCCCTTTAGCACGAGATGTGATATCCAACTCCTTCTCATTCCAATCCTGATACCCTTCTGATAGCATGAGATGTGATATCTCAATGCCTCTAATACCAAACCTGAGATCCTACCTCTAACATGAAATGTGATATCCAACTCCTTCCCTTTCCAAACCTGAGAGCCTTCCTACAGCATGAGATGTGATATCCAAGTCCTTCCCATTCCAATCCTGAGACCCTTCCTATAACATGAGATGTCATATCCAACTCCTTCCCATTCCAACCTGATACCCTTCACATAGCATGAGATGGGATATCCAACTCCTTCCAAATCCAATCCTGATACCCTTCCGATAGCATGAGATGTGATATCCCAATGCTTCTACAAAACCTGATACCCATACCATGGCATGAGATGTGATATCAAACTCCCGTCCCATACCATGAGACTTGATATCTCAATGCTTCTAATACCAAACCTGAGACCGGTTCAATAACATGAGATGTGATATCCAAATCCTTCCCCTTCCAAACGTTAGACCCTTCCTTTATCATGAGATGTGATATCCAAGTCCTTCCCATTCCATTCCTGAGACCCTTCCTATAGCATGAGATGTGATATCTCAATGCTTCTAATATCAAAACTGAGACCCTCCCTATAGCATGATATGTGATATCTAAGTCCTTCCCATTCCAATCCTGAGACCCTTCCTATAGCATGCGATTTGATATCTCAATGCTTCTACCAAACCTGAGACCCTTCCTTTAGCATGAGATGTGATATCCAGCTCCTTCCCATTCCAAACCTGAGACACTTCCGATAGCATGAGATGTGATATCTCAATACTTCTAATATCAAAACTGAGACCCTCCCTATAGCATGATATGTGATATCTAAGTCCTTCCCATTCCAATCCTGAGACCCTTCCTATAGCATGAGATGTGATATCTCAATGCTTCTACCAAACCTGAGACCCTTCCTTTAGCATGAGATGTGATATCCAACTCCTTCCCATTCCAATCCTGAGACCCTTCCTATAGCATGAGATGTGATATCTCAATACTTCTAATACCAAACCTGAGATCCTTCCGATAACATGAGATGTGATATCCAAATCCTTCCCCTTCCAAACCTGGAACCCTCCCTTTAGTATGAGATGTGATATCCAACTCCTTCCCATTCCAATCCTGAGACCATTCTGATAGCATGAGATGTGATATCTCAATGCTTCTAATACCAAACCTGAGATCCTTCCTATAACATGAGATGTGATATCCAAATCCTTCCCCTTCCAAACCTGAGACCCTCCCTTTAGCATGAGATGTGATATCCAACTCCTTCCCATTCCAATCCTGAGACCCTTCTGATAGCATGAGATGTGTTATCTCAATGCCTCTAATACCAAACCTGAGATCCTACCTCTAACATGAAATGTGATATCCAACTCTTTCCCCTTCCAAACCTGAGAGCCTTCCTATAGCATGAGATGTGATATCCAAGTCCTTCCCATTCCAATCATGAGACCCTTCCTATAACATGAGATGGGATATCCAACTCCTTCCCATTCCAATCCTGAGACCCTTCCTATAGCAGAGATGTGATATCTCAATGCTTATACCAAACCTGAGACCCTTCCTACGGCATGAGATGTCATATACAACTCCTTCCCATTCCAATCCTGAGACCCTTCCTATAGCATGAGATGTGATGTCTCAATGCTTCTAATACCAAACCTGAGATCCTTCCTATAACATGAGATGTGATATCCAACTCCTTCCCATTCCAATCCTGAGACCCTTCCTATAGCATGAGATGTGATATCTCAATGCTTATACCAAACCTGAGACCCTTCCTATAGCATGAGATGTGATATCCAACTCCTTCCCATTCCAATCCTGAGACCCTTCCTATAGCATGAGATGTGATATCCAACGCCTTCCCTTTCTAAACCTGAGAGCCTACCTATAGAATGAGATGTGATATCCAAGTCCTTCCCATTCCAATCCTTAGACCCTTCCTACAGCATGCAATATGATATCTCAATGATTCTAATAACAAACCTGAGACCCATCCTATAACATGAGATGGGATATCCAACTTCTTCCCATTCCAATCCTGAGGCACTTCCGATAGCAGAGATGTGATATCTCAATGCTTCTATCAAACCTGAGACGCTTCCTACAACATGAGATGTGATATCCAACTCCTTCCCGTTCCAAACCTGAGACCCTTCCTATACCATATGTGATATCCAACTCCTTCCCATTCCAAACATGAGACCCTTCCTATAGCAAGAATGTAATATCCAACTCCTTCCCATTCCAATCCTGAGACCATTCCTATAGCATGAGATGTGATATCTCAATGCTTCTAATACCAAACCTGAGATCCTTCCTATGACATGAGATGTGATATCCAATTCCTTCCCATTCCAAACCTGAGACCCTTCCTACAACATGCAATGTGATATCTCAATGCTTCTAATACCAAACCTGAGACCAGTCCTATAACATGAAATGGGATATCCAACTCCTTCCCGTTCCAAACCTGAGACCCTTGCTATAGCATGAGATGTGATATCTCAATGCTTCTAATGCCAAACCTGAGATCCTTCCGATAGCATGAGATGTGATATCTCAATGCTTCTAATACCAAACCTGAGATCCTTCCGATAGCATGAGATGTGATATCTCAATGCTTCTAATACCAATCCTGAGATCCTTCCTATAACATGAGATGTGATATCCAAATCCTTCCCCTTTCAAACCTGAGACCCTCCCTTTAGCATGAGGTCTCAGGTTTGTTATTAGAAGCATTGAGATATCACATCTCATGCTATAGGAAGGGTCTCAGGATTGGAATGGGAAGGACTTGGATGTCACATCTCATGCTATAGGGAGGGTCTCAAGTTTGATATTAGAAGCATTGAGATAACAAATCTCATGATATCGGAAGGGTCTCAGGATTGGAATGGGAAGGAGTTGGATATCACATCTCATGATAAAGGAAGAGTCTAAGGTTTGGAAGGGGAAGGATTTGGATATCACATCTCATGTTATAGGACGGGTCTCAGGTTTGGTATTAGAAGCATTGAGATATCAAGTCTCATGGTATAAGAAGGGTCTCAGAATTGGAATGGGAAGGAGTTGGATATCACATCTCAAGCTATAGGAAGCGTCTCAGGATTGGAATGGGAAGGAGTTTGATATCACATCTCATGCCATAGTATGGTTCTCAGGTTTGGTAGAAGCATTGGGATATCACATCTCATGCTATCGGAAGGGTATCAGTATTGGATTTGGAAGGAGTTGGATATCCCATCTCATGCTATAGGAAGGGTCTCAGGTTGGAATTGGAAGGAGTTGGATATCATATCTCATGCTATAGGAAGGTTCTCAGGTTTGGAAAGGGAAGGAGTTGGATATCACATTTCATGTTAGAGGAAGGATCTCAGGTTTGGTATTAGAGGCCTTGAGATATCACATCTCATGCTATCGGAAGGGTCACAGGATTGGAATGGGAAGGAGTTGGATATCACATCTCAAGCTATAGGAAGGGTCTCAGGTTTGGTATAAGCATTGAGATATCACATCTCATGCTATAGGAAGGGTCTCTGGATTGGAATGGGAAGAAGTTGGATATCACATCTCATGCTATAGGAAGGGTCTCAGGTTTGGTATAAGCATTGAGATATCACATCTCATGCTATAGGAAGGGTCTCAGGATTGGAATGGGAAGGAGTTGTATATGACATCTCATGCCATAGGAAGGGTCTCAGGTTTCGTATAAGCATTGAGATATCACATCACATGCTATAGGAAGGGTCTCAGGATTGGAATGGGAAGGACTTGGATATCACATCTCATGCTATAGGCAGGGTCTCAGGTTTGGAAAGGGAAGGAGATGGATATCACATTTCATGTTAGAGGTAGGATCTCAGGTTTGGTATTAGAGGCATTGAGATATCACATCTCATGCTATCAGAAGGGTCTCTGGATTGGAATGGGAAGAAGTTGGATATCACATCTCATGCTAAAGGGAGGGTCTCAGGTTTGGAAGGGGAAGGATTTGGAAATCACATCTCATATTATAGGAAGGATCTCAGGTTTGGTATTAGAAGCATTGAGATATCACATCTCATGCTATCGGAAGGATCTCAGGTTTGGTATAAGAGGCATTGAGATATCACATCTCATGCTATCATAAGGGTATCAGGATTGGAATGGGAAGGAGTTGGATATCACATCTCATGTTATAGGAAGGATCTCAGGTTTGGTATTAGAAGCATTGAGACATCACATCTCATGCTATAGGAAGGGTCTCAGGATTGAAATGGGAAGGAGTTGGATATCACATCTCATGCTATAGGAAGGGTCTCAGATTTGGTATAAGCATTGAGATATCACATCTCATGCTATAGGAAGGGTCTCAGGATTGGAATGGGAAGGAGTTGTATATGACATCTCAGGCCATAGGAAGGGTCTCAGGTTTGATATAAGCATTGAGATATCACATCTCTGCTATCGGAAGGGTCTCAGGATTGGAATGGGAAGGAGTTGGATATCCCATCTGAGTTGGATATCCCATCTCATGTTATAGGAAGGGTCTCAGGTTTGGTATTAGAAGCATTGAGATATCACATCTCATGCTATAGGAAGGGTCTCAGGATTGGAATGGGGAGGACTTGGATGTCACATCTCATGCTATAGGGAGGGTCTCAGGTTTGATATTAGAAGCATTGAGATAACAAATCTCATGATATCGGAAGGGTCTCAGGATTGGAATGGGAAGGAGTTGGATATCACATCTCATGATAAAGGAAGGGTCTAAGGTTTGGAAGGGGAAGGATTTGGATATCACATCTCATGTTATAGGACGGGTCTCAGGTTTGGTATTAGAAGCATTGAGATATCAAGTCTCATGGTATAGGAAGGGTCTCAGAATTGGAATGGGAAGAAATTGGATATCACATCTCAAGCTTTAGGAAGGGTCTCAGGGTTGGAATGGGAAGGAGTTTGATATCACATATCATGCCATAGTATGGGTCTCAGATTTGGTAGAAGCATTGGGATATCACATCTCATGCTATCGGAATGGTATCAGTATTGGATTTGGAAGGAGTTGGATATCCCATCTCATGCTATAGGAAAGGTCTCAGGTTGGAATGGGATGGAGTTGGATATCACATTTCATGTTATAGGAAGGGTCTCAGGTTTGGAATGGGAAGGAGTTGGATATCACATTTCATGTTAGAGGAAGGATCTCAGGTTTGGTATTAGAGGCCTTGAGATATCACATTTCATGTTATAGGAAGGGTCTCAGGTTTGGAATGGGAAGGAATTGGATATCACATCTCATGTTATAGGAAGGATCTCAGGTTTGGTATTAGAACCATTGAGATATCACATCTCATGCTATAGGAAGGGTCTCAGGATTGGAATGCGAAGGATTTGGATATCACATCTCATGCTAAAGGAAGGGTCTCAGGTTTGGTAGAAGCGTTGAGATATCACATCTCTGCTATCGGAAGGGTCTCAGGATTGGATTGGGAAGGAGTTGGATATCCCTTCCCATGCTATAAAAGGGTCTCAGGATTTGAATGGCAAGGAGTTGGATATCACATATCATGCCATAGGAAGGGTCTCAGGTTTGGTATAAGCATTGAGATATCACATCTCTGCTATCGGAAGGGTCTCCGGATTGGATTGCGGAGGAGTTGGATATCCTTTCTCATGCTATAGGAAGTGTCTCAGGTTGGAATGGGAAGGAGTTGGATATCACATCTCTTGTTATAGGAAGGGTCTCAGGATTGGAATTGGAAGGATTTGGATATCACATCTCTTGCTATAGGAAGGGTCTCAGGATTGGAATGGGTAGGAGTTGGATATCACATCTCATGTTAGAGGAAGGATCTCAGGTTTGGTATTAGAGGCCTTGAGATATCACATCTCATGCTATAGGAAGGGTCTCAGGTTTGGTATAAGCATTGAGATATCACATCTCATGCTATAGGAAGGGTCCCAGGATTGGAATGGGAAGGAGTTGTATATGACATCTCATGCCATAAGAAGGGTCTCAGGTTTGGTATAAGCATTGAGATATCACATCACATGCTATAGGAAGGGTCTCAGGATTGGAATGGGAAGGACTTGGATATCACAGCTCATGCTATAGGCAGGGTCTCAGGTCTGGAAAGGGAAGGAGATGGATATCACATTTCATGTTAGAGGTAGGATCTCAGGTTTGGTATTAGAGGCATTGAGATATCACATCTCATGCTATCAGAAGGGTCTCAGGATTGGAATGGGAAGGAGTTGTATATCACATCTCATGCTAAAGGGAGGGTCTCAGGTTTGGAAGGGGAAGGATTTGAATATCACATCACATGTTATAGGAAGGATCTCAGGTTTTGTATTAGAGGCATTGAGATATCACATCTCATGCTATTGGAAGGGTCTCAGGATTGGAATGGGAAGGAGTTGGATATCACATCTCATGCTATAGGAAGGGTCTCAGGTTTGGAACGGGAAGGAGTTGGATATCACATCTCGTGTTATAGGAAGAGTCTCAGGTTTGGTATAAGCATTGAGATATCACATCTCTGCAATTGGAAGTGTCTCAGGATTGGGATGGGAAGGATTTGGATATCACATCTCATGCTATAGGAAGGGTCTCAGGTTTGGAACGGGAAGGAGTTGGATATCACATCTCATGTTATAGGAAGAGTCTCAGGTTTGGTATAAGCATTGAGATATCAAATCTCTGCAATCGGAAGTGTCTCAGGATTGGAACGGGAAGGAGTTGGATATCCCATCTCATGTTATAGGACTGGTCTCAGGTTTGGTATTAGAAGCATTGAGATATCACATCGCATGCTGTAGGAAGGGTCTCAGGTTTGGAATGGGAAGGAATTGGATAGCACATCTCATGTCATAGGAAGGATCTCAGGTTTGGTATTAGAAGCATTGAGATATCACATCTCATGCTATAGGAATGGTCTCAGGATTAGAATGGGAAGGAGTTGGATATTACATTCTTGCTATGGGAAGGGTCTCATGTTTGGAATTGGAAGGAGTTGTATATCACATATGCTATAGGAAGGGTCTCAGGTTTGGAATGGGAAGGAGTTGGATATCACATCTCATGTTATAGGAAGGGTCTCAGGTTGGTATACGCATTGAGATATCACATCTCTGCTATCGGAAGGGTCTCAGGATTGGAATGGGAAGGAGTTGGATATCCCATCTCATGTTATAGGAAGGGTCTCAGGTTTGGTATTAGAAGCATTGAGATATCACATCTCATGCTATAGGAAGGGTCCCAGGATTGGAATGGGAAGGAGTTGTATATGACATCTCATGCCATAAGAAGGGTCTCAGGTTTGGTATAAGCATTGAGATATCACATCACATGCTATAGGAAGGGTCTCAGGATTGGAATGGGAAGGACTTGGATATCACAGCTCATGCTATAGGCAGGGTCTCAGGTCTGGAAAGGGAAGGAGATGGATATCACATTTCATGTTAGAGGTAGGATCTCAGGTTTGGTATTAGAGGCATTGAGATATCACATCTCATGCTATCAGAAGGGTCTCAGGATTGGAATGGGAAGGAGTTGTATATCACATCTCATGCTAAAGGGAGGGTCTCAGGTTTGGAAGGGGAAGGATTTGAATATCACATCACATGTTATAGGAAGGATCTCAGGTTTGGTATTAGAGGCATTGAGATATCACATCTCATGCTATTGGAAGGGTCTCAGGATTGGAATGGGAAGGAGTTGGATATCACATCTCATGCTATAGGAAGGGTCTCAGGTTTGGAACGGGAAGGAGTTGGATATCACATCTCGTGTTATAGGAAGAGTCTCAGGTTTGGTATAAGCATTGAGATATCACATCTCTGCAATTGGAAGTGTCTCAGGATTGGGATGGGAAGGATTTGGATATCACATCTCATGCTATAGGAAGGGTCTCAGGTTTGGAACGGGAAGGAGTTGGATATCACATCTCATGTTATAGGAAGAGTCTCAGGTTTGGTATAAGCATTGAGATATCAAATCTCTGCAATCGGAAGTGTCTCAGGATTGGAACGGGAAGGAGTTGGATATCCCATCTCATGTTATAGGACTGGTCTCAGGTTTGGTATTAGAAGCATTGAGATATCACATCGCATGCTGTAGGAAGGGTCTCTGGTTTGGAATGGGAAGGAATTGGATAGCACATCTCATGTCATAGGAAGGATCTCAGGTTTGGTATTAGAAGCATTGAGATATCACATCTCATGCTATAGGAATGGTCTCAGGATTAGAATGGGAAGGAGTTGGATATTACATTCTTGCTATGGGAAGGGTCTCATGTTTGGAATTGGAAGGAGTTGGATATCACATATGCTATAGGAAGGGTCTCAGGTTTGGAATGGGAAGGAGTTGGATATCACATCTCATGTTATAGGAAGGGTCTCAGGTTGGTATACGCATTGAGATATCACATCTCTGCTATCGGAAGTGTCTCAGGATTGGAATGGGAAGGAGTTGGATATCCCATCTCATGTTATAGGAAGGGTCTCAGGTTTGGTATTAGAAGCATTGAGATATCACATCTCATGCTATAGGAAGGGTCTCAGGATTGGAATGGGGAGGGCTTGGATGTCACATCTCATGCTATAGGGAGGGTCTCAAGTTTGATATTAGAAGCATTGAGATAACAAATCTCATGATATCGGAAGGGTCTCAGGATTGGAATGGGAAGGAGTTGGATATCACATCTCATGATAAAGGAAGGGTCTAAGGTTTGGAAGGGGAAGGATTTGGATATCACATCTCATGTTATAGGACGGGTCTCAGGTTTGGTATTAGAAGCATTGAGATATCAAGTCTCATGGTATAGGAAGGGTCTCAGAATTGGAATGGGAAGGAGTTGGATATCACATCTCAAGCTATAGGAAGGGTCTCAGGATTGGAATGGGAAGGCGTTTGATATCACATTTTATGCCATAGTATGGGTCTCAGGTTTGGTAGAAGCATTGGGATATCACATCTCATGCTATTGGAAGGGTATCAGTATTGGATTTGGAAGGAGTTGGATAGCCCATCTCATGCTATAGGAAGGGTCTCAGGTTGGAATGGGAAGGAGTTGGATATCACATTTCATGTTATAGGAAGGGTCTCAGGATTGGAATGGGAAGGACTTGGATATCATATCTCATGCTATAGGAAAGCTCTCAGGTTTGGAAGGGGAAGGAGTTGGATATCACATTTCATGTTAGAGGAAGGATCTCAGGTTTGGTATTAGAGGCCTTGAGATATCACATCTCATGCTATAGGAAGGGTCTCGGGATTGGAATGTTAAGGAGTTCGATATCACATCTCAAGCTATAGGAAGGGTCTCAGGTTTGGTATAAGCATTGAGATATCACATCTCATGCTATAGGAAGGGTCTCAGGATTGGAATGGGAAGGAGTTGGATATCACATCTCATATTATAGGAAAGATCTCAGGTTTGGTATTAGAAGCATTGAGACATCACATCTCATGTTATAGGAAGGGTCTTAGGATTGGAATGGGAAGAAGTTGGATATCACATCTCATGCTATAGGAAGGGTCTCAGGTTTGGTATAAGCATTGAGATATCAGATCTCATGCTATAGGAAGGGTCTCAGGATTGGAATGGGAAGGAGTTGTATATGACATCTCATGCCATAGGAAGGGTCTCAGGTTTGGTATAAGTATTGAGGTATCACATCACATGCTATAGGAAGGGTCTCAGGATTGGAATGGGAAGGACTTGAATATCACATCTCATGCTATAGGCAGGGTCTCAGGTTTGGAAAGGGAAGGAGATGGATATCACATTTCATGTTAGAGGTAGGATCTCAGGTTTGGTATTAGAGGCATTGAGATATCACATCTCATGCTATCAGAAGGGTCTCAGGATTGGAATGGGAAGGAGTTGTATATCACATCTCATGCTAAAGGGATGGTCTCAGGTTTGGTAGGGGAAGGATTTGGAAATCACATCTCATGTTATAGGAAGGATCTCAGGTTTGGTATTAGAAGCATTGAGATATCACATCTCATGCTATCGGAAGTATCTCAGGTTTGGTATTAGAGGCATTGAGATATCACATCTCATGCTATCATAAGGGTCTCAGGATTGGAATGGGAAGGAGTTGGATATCACATCTCATGTTATAGGAAGGATCTCAGGTTTGGTATTAGAAGCATTGAGATATCACATCTCATGCTATAGGAAGGGTCTCAGGATTGGAATGGGAAGGAGGTGGATATCACATCTCATGCTATAGGAAGGGTCTCAGATTTGGTATAAGCATTGAGATATCACATCTCATGCTATAGGAAGGGTCTCAGGAATGGAATGGGAAGGACTTGGATATCACATCTCATGATAAAGGAAGGGTCTAACGTTTGGAAGTGGAAGGTTTTGGATATCACATCTCATGTTATTGGACCGGTCTCAGGTTTGGTATTAGAAGCATTGAGATATCAAGTCTCATGGTATGGGACAGGAGTTTGATATCACATCTCATGCCATGGTATGGGTATCAGGTTTTGTAGAAGCATTGGGATATCACATCTCATGCTATCAGAAGGGTATCAGGATTGGATTTGGAAGGAGTTGGATATCCCATCTCATGCTATAGGAAGGGTATCAGGTTGGAATGGGAAGGAGTTGGATATGACATCTCATGTTATAGGAAGGGTCTCAGGATTGGAATGGGAAGGACTTGGATATCACATCTCATGCTGTAGGAAGGCTCTCAGGTTTGGAAAGGGAAGGAGTTGGATATCACATTTCATGTTAGAGGTAGGATCTCAGGTTTGGTATTAGAGGCATTGAGATATCACATCTCATGCTATCAGAAGGGTATCAGGATTGGAATGAGAAGGAGTTGGATATCACATCTCATGCTAAAGGGAGGGTCTCAAGTTTGATATTAGAAGCTTTGAGATATCACATCTCATGATATCGGAAGGGTCTCAGGATTGGAATGGGAAGGAGTTGGATATCACATCTCATGATAAAGGAAGGGTCTAAGTTTGGAAGGGGAAGGATTTGGATATCACATCTCATGTTATATTACGGGTCTCACGTTTGTATTAGAAGCATTGAGATATCAAGTCTCATAGTATAGGAAGGGTCTCAGAATTGGAATGGGTAGGAGTTGGATATCACATCTCAAGCTATAGGAAGGGTCTCAGGATTGGAATGGGAAGGACTTGGATATCACAGCTCATGCTATAGGCAGGGTCTCAGGTCTGGAAAGGGAAGGAGATGGATATCACATTTCATGTTAGAGGTAGGATCTCAGGTTTGGTATTAGAGGCATTGAGATATCACATCTCATGCTATCAGAAGGGTCTCAGGATTGGAATGGGAAGGAGTTGTATATCACATCTCATGCTAAAGGGAGGGTCTCAGGTTTGGAAGGGGAAGGATTTGAATATCACATCACATGTTATAGGAAGGATCTCAGGTTTGGTATTAGAGGCATTGAGATATCACATCTCATGCTATTGGAAGGGTCTCAGGATTGGAATGGGAAGGAGTTGGATATCACATCTCATGCTATAGGAAGGGTCTCAGGTTTGGAACGGGAAGGAGTTGGATATCACATCTCGTGTTATAGGAAGAGTCTCAGGTTTGGTATAAGCATTGAGATATCACATCTCTGCAATTGGAAGTGTCTCAGGATTGGGATGGGAAGGATTTGGATATCACATCTCATGCTATAGGAAGGGTCTCAGGTTTGGAACGGGAAGGAGTTGGATATCACATCTCATGTTATAGGAAGAGTCTCAGGTTTGGTATAAGCATTGAGATATCAAATCTCTGCAATCGGAAGTGTCTCAGGATTGGAACGGGAAGGAGTTGGATATCCCATCTCATGTTATAGGACTGGTCTCAGGTTTGGTATTAGAAGCATTGAGATATCACATCGCATGCTGTAGGAAGGGTCTCTGGTTTGGAATGGGAAGGAATTGGATAGCACATCTCATGTCATAGGAAGGATCTCAGGTTTGGTATTAGAAGCATTGAGATATCACATCTCATGCTATAGGAATGGTCTCAGGATTAGAATGGGAAGGAGTTGGATATTACATTCTTGCTATGGGAAGGGTCTCATGTTTGGAATTGGAAGGAGTTGGATATCACATATGCTATAGGAAGGGTCTCAGGTTTGGAATGGGAAGGAGTTGGATATCACATCTCATGTTATAGGAAGGGTCTCAGGTTGGTATACGCATTGAGATATCACATCTCTGCTATCGGAAGGGTCTCAGGATTGGAATGGGAAGGAGTTGGATATCCCATCTCATGTTATAGGAAGGGTCTCAGGTTTGGTATTAGAAGCATTGAGATATCACATCTCATGCTATAGGAAGGGTCTCAGGATTGGAATGGGGAGGGCTTGGATGTCACATCTCATGCTATAGGGAGGGTCTCAAGTTTGATATTAGAAGCATTGAGATAACAAATCTCATGATATCGGAAGGGTCTCAGGATTGGAATGGGAAGGAGTTGGATATCACATCTCATGATAAAGGAAGGGTCTAAGGTTTGGAAGGGGAAGGATTTGGATATCACATCTCATGTTATAGGACGGGTCTCAGGTTTGGTATTAGAAGCATTGAGATATCAAGTCTCATGGTATAGGAAGGGTCTCAGAATTGGAATGGGAAGGAGTTGGATATCACATCTCAAGCTATAGGAAGGGTCTCAGGATTGGAATGGGAAGGCGTTTGATATCACATTTTATGCCATAGTATGGGTCTCAGGTTTGGTAGAAGCATTGGGATATCACATCTCATGCTATTGGAAGGGTATCAGTATTGGATTTGGAAGGAGTTGGATAGCCCATCTCATGCTATAGGAAGGGTCTCAGGTTGGAATGGGAAGGAGTTGGATATCACATTTCATGTTATAGGAAGGGTCTCAGGATTGGAATGGGAAGGACTTGGATATCATATCTCATGCTATAGGAAAGCTCTCAGGTTTGGAAGGGGAAGGAGTTGGATATCACATTTTCATGTTAGAGGAAGGATCTCAGGTTTGGTATTAGAGGCCTTGAGATATCACATCTCATGCTATAGGAAGGGTCTCGGGATTGGAATGTTAAGGAGTTCGATATCACATCTCAAGCTATAGGAAGGGTCTCAGGTTTGGTATAAGCATTGAGATATCACATCTCATGCTATAGGAAGGGTCTCAGGATTGGAATGGGAAGGAGTTGGATATCACATCTCATATTATAGGAAAGATCTCAGGTTTGGTATTAGAAGCATTGAGACATCACATCTCATGTTATAGGAAGGGTCTTAGGATTGGAATGGGAAGAAGTTGGATATCACATCTCATGCTATAGGAAGGGTCTCAGGTTTGGTATAAGCATTGAGATATCAGATCTCATGCTATAGGAAGGGTCTCAGGATTGGAATGGGAAGGAGTTGTATATGACATCTCATGCCATAGGAAGGGTCTCAGGTTTGGTATAAGTATTGAGGTATCACATCACATGCTATAGGAAGGGTCTCAGGATTGGAATGGGAAGGACTTGAATATCACATCTCATGCTATAGGCAGGGTCTCAGGTTTGGAAAGGGAAGGAGATGGATATCACATTTCATGTTAGAGGTAGGATCTCAGGTTTGGTATTAGAGGCATTGAGATATCACATCTCATGCTATCAGAAGGGTCTCAGGATTGGAATGGGAAGGAGTTGTATATCACATCTCATGCTAAAGGGATGGTCTCAGGTTTGGTAGGGGAAGGATTTGGAAATCACATCTCATGTTATAGGAAGGATCTCAGGTTTGGTATTAGAAGCATTGAGATATCACATCTCATGCTATCGGAAGTATCTCAGGTTTGGTATTAGAGGCATTGAGATATCACATCTCATGCTATCATAAGGGTCTCAGGATTGGAATGGGAAGGAGTTGGATATCACATCTCATGTTATAGGAAGGATCTCAGGTTTGGTATTAGAAGCATTGAGATATCACATCTCATGCTATAGGAAGGGTCTCAGGATTGGAATGGGAAGGAGGTGGATATCACATCTCATGCTATAGGAAGGGTCTCAGATTTGGTATAAGCATTGAGATATCACATCTCATGCTATAGGAAGGGTCTCAGGAATGGAATGGGAAGGACTTGGATATCACATCTCATGATAAAGGAAGGGTCTAACGTTTGGAAGTGGAAGGTTTTGGATATCACATCTCATGTTATTGGACCGGTCTCAGGTTTGGTATTAGAAGCATTGAGATATCAAGTCTCATGGTATGGGACAGGAGTTTGATATCACATCTCATGCCATGGTATGGGTATCAGGTTTTGTAGAAGCATTGGGATATCACATCTCATGCTATCGGAAGGGTATCAGGATTGGATTTGGAAGGAGTTGGATATCCCATCTCATGCTATAGGAAGGGTATCAGGTTGGAATGGGAAGGAGTTGGATATGACATCTCATGTTATAGGAAGGGTCTCAGGATTGGAATGGGAAGGACTTGGATATCACATCTCATGCTGTAGGAAGGCTCTCAGGTTTGGAAAGGGAAGGAGTTGGATATCACATTTCATGTTAGAGGTAGGATCTCAGGTTTGGTATTAGAGGCATTGAGATATCACATCTCATGCTATCAGAAGGGTATCAGGATTGGAATGAGAAGGAGTTGGATATCACATCTCATGCTAAAGGGAGGGTCTCAAGTTTGATATTAGAAGCTTTGAGATATCACATCTCATGATATCGGAAGGGTCTCAGGATTGGAATGGGAAGGAGTTGGATATCACATCTCATGATAAAGGAAGGGTCTAAGTTTGGAAGGGGAAGGATTTGGATATCACATCTCATGTTATATTACGGGTCTCACGTTTGTATTAGAAGCATTGAGATATCAAGTCTCATAGTATAGGAAGGGTCTCAGAATTGGAATGGGTAGGAGTTGGATATCACATCTCAAGCTATAGGAAGGGTCTCAGGATTGGAATGGGAAGGACTTGGATATCACATCTCATGCTATAGGGAGGGTCTCAAGTTTGATATTAGAAGCTTTGAGATATCACATCTCATGATATCGGAAGGGTCTCAGGATTGGAATGGGAAGGAGTTGGATATCACTTCTCATGATAAAGGAAGGGTCTAAGGTTTGGAAGGGGAAGGATTTGGATATCACATCTCATGTTATATTACGGGTCTCACGTTTGTATTAGAAGCATTGAGATATCAAGTCTCATAGTATAGGAAGGGTCTCAGAATTGGAATGGGAAGGAGTTGGATATCACATCTCAAGCTATAGGAAGGGTCTCAGGATTGGAATGGGAAGGACTTGGATATCACATCTCATGCTATAGGAAGGCTCTCAGGTTTGGAAGGGGAAAGAGTTGGATATCACATTTCATGTTAGAGGTAGGATCTCAGGTTTGGAAGGGGAAGGATTTGGATATCAAATCTCATGTTATAGGAAGGATCTCAGGTTTGGTATTAGAAGCATTGAGATATCACATCTCATGCTATCGGAAGGATCTCAGGTTTGGTATTAGAAGCATTGAGATATCACATCTCATGCTATAGGACAGGTCTCAGGATTCCGATTGCAGAGATTTGATATCTCAATGCTTATACCAAACCTGAGACTCTTCCTATAACATGAGATGTGATATCCAACTCCTTCCCGTTCCAAACCTGAGACCCTTCCTATAGCATGAGATGTGATATCCAAATCCTTCCCATCCCAATCCTGAGACACTTCCAATTGCAGAGATGTGATATCTCAATGCTTATACCAAACCTGAGACTCTTCCTATAACACGAGATGTGATATCCAACTCCTTCCCGTTCCAAACCTGAGACCCTTCCTATAGCATGAGATGTGATATCCAACTCCTTCCCATTCCAATCCTGAGACCCTTCCGATAGCATGAGATGTGATATCTCAATGCCTCTAATACCAAACCTGAGATCCTTCCTATAACATGTGATGTGATATTCAAATCCTTCCCCTTCCAAACCTGAGACCCTCCCTTTAGCATGAGATGTGATATACAACTCCTTCCCATTCCAATCCTGAGACCCTTCTGATAGCATGAGATGTGATATCTCAATGCCTCTAATACCAAACCTGAGATCCTACCTCTAACATGAAATGTGATATCCATCTCCTTCCCTTTCCAAACCTGAGACCCTGCCTATAGCATGAGCTGTGATATCCAATTCCTTCCCATTCCAATCCTGAGACCCTTCCTATAGCATGTGATGTGATATATCTCAATGCTTCCAATACCAAACCTGAGACCCGTAATATAACATGAGATGTGATATCCAAATCCTTCCCCTTCCAAACCTTAGACCCTTCCTTTATCATGAGATGTGATATCCAACTCCTTCCCATTCCAATCCTGAGACCCTTCCGATATCATGAGATGTGATATCTCAAAGCTTCTAATATCAAACTTGAGACCCTCCCTATAGCATGAGATGTGATATCCAAGTCCTTCCCATTCCAATCCTGAGACCCTTCCTATAGCATGAGATGTGATATCTCAATGCTTCTAATACCAAACCTGAGACCCTTCCTATAACATGAGATGGGAATATCCAACTCCTTCCCATTCCAATCCTGAGACCCTTCCGATAGCAGAGATGTGATATCTCAATGCTTATACCAAACCTGAGACCCTTCCTATGGCATGAGATGTGATATCCAACTCCTTGCCATTCAAATCCTGAGACCCTTCCTATAGCATGAGAAGGGATATCCAACTCCTTCCCAATCCAATCCTGAGACCCTTCCGATAGCAGAGACGTGATATCTCAATGCTTCTACCAAACCTGAGACCCTTCCTTTAGCATGAGATGTGATATCCAAATCCTTCACATTCCAATCCTGAGACCCTTCCTATAGCATGAGATGTGATATCTCAATGCTTCTAATACCAAACCTGAGATCCTTCCTATAACATGAGATGTGATATCCAATTCCTTCCCATTCCAAACCTGACACCCTTCCTATTGGATGAGATGTGATATCCAACTCCTTCCCATTCCAACCCTGAGACCCTTCCTATAGCATGAGATGTGATGTCTCAATGCTTCTAATACCAAACCTGAGATCCTTCCTATAACATGAGATGTGATATCCAACTCCTTCCATTCCAATCCTGAGACCTGTCCTATAGCATGAGATGTGATATCCAAGTCCTTCCCATTCCAATCCTGAGACCCTTCCTATAGCTTGAGATGTGATATCCAACTCCTTCCCATTCCAATTCTGAGACCCTTCCTATACTCTGAGACTTGATATCTCAATGCTTCTAATACCAAACCTGAAACCCGTAATATAACATGAGATGTGATATCCAAATCCTTCCCCTTCCAAACCTTAGACCCTTCCTTTATCATGAGATGTGATATCCAACTCCTTCCCATTCCAATCCTGAGACCCTTCCGATATCATGAGATGTGATATCTCAAAGCTTCTAATATCAAACTTGAGACCCTCCCTATAGCATGAGATGTGATATCCAAGTCCTTCCCATTCCAATCCTGAGACCCTTCCTATAGCATGAGATGTGATATCTCAATGCTTCTAATACCAAACCTGAGACCCTTCCTATAACATGAGATGGGAATATCCAACTCCTTCCCATTCCAATCCTGAGACCCTTCCGATAGCAGAGATGTGATATCTCAATGCTTATACCAAACCTGAGACCCTTCCTATGGCATGAGATGTGATATCCAACTCCTTGCCATTCAAATCCTGAGACCCTTCCTATAGCATGAGAAGGGATATCCAACTCATTCCCAATCCAATCCTGAGACCCTTCCGATAGCAGAGACGTGATATCTCAATGCTTCTACCAAACCTGAGACCCTTCCTTTAGCATGAGATGTGATATCCAAATCCTTCACATTCCAATCCTGAGACCCTTCCTATAGCATGAGATGTGATATCTCAATGCTTCTAATACCAAACCTGAGATCCTTCCTATAACATGAGATGTGATATCCAATTCCTTCCCATTCCAAACCTGACACCCTTCCTATTGGATGAGATGTGATATCCAACTCCTTCCCATTCCAACCCTGAGACCCTTCCTATAGCATGAGATGTGATGTCTCAATGCTTCTAATACCAAACCTGAGATCCTTCCTATAACATGAGATGTGATATCCAACTCCTTCCATTCCAATCCTGAGACCTGTCCTATAGCATGAGATGTGATATCTCAATGCTTATACCAAACCTGAGACCCTTCCTATAGCATGAGATGTGATATCCAACTACTTCCCATTCCAATCCTGAGACCCTTCATATAGCATGAGATGTGATATCTCAATGCTTCTAATACCAAACCTGGGATCCTTCCTCTAACATGAAATGTGATATCCAACTCCTTCCCTTTCCAAACCTAAGATCCTATCTATAGCATGAGATGTGATATCCAAGTCCTTCCCATTCCAATCCTTAGACCCTTCCTACAGCATGCAATATGATATCTCAATGATTCTAATAACAAACCTGAGACCCGTCCTATAGCATGAGATGTGATATCCAACTCCTTCCCATCCCAATCCTGAGACACTTCCGATAGCAGAGATGTGATATCTCAATGCTTCTAATACCAAACATGAGACCAGTCCTATAACATGAGATGGGATATCCAACTCCTTCCCGTTCCAAACCTGAGACCCTTCCTATAGCATGAGATGTGATATCCAACTCCTTCCCATCCCAATCCTGAGACACTTCCGATTGCAGAGATTTGATATCTCAATGCTTATACCAAACCTGAGACTCTTCCTATAACATGAGATGTGATATCCAACTCCTTCCCGTTCCAAACCTGAGACCCTTCCTATAGCATGAGATGTGATATCCAACTCCTTCCCATCCCAATCCTGAGACACTTCCGATTGCAGAGATTTGATATCTCAATGCTTATACCAAACCTGAGACTCTTCCTATAACATGAGATGTGATATCCAACTCCTTCCCATTCCAATCCTGAGACCCTTATGATGGCATGAGATGTGATATCTCAATGCCTCTAATACCAAATCTGAGATTCTTCCGATAGCATGAGATGTGATATCTCAATGCTTCTTATACCAAACCTGAGATCCTTCCTATAACATGAGATGTGATATCCAAATCCTTCCCCTTCCAAACCTGAGACCCTCCCTTTAGCATGAGATGTGATATCCAACTCCTTCCCATTCCAACCTGAGACCCTTCCTATAGCATGAGATGGGATATCCAACTCCTTGGAATTCCAATCCTGATACCCTTCCGATAGCATGAGATTTGATATCCCAATGCTTATACCAAACCTGAGACCCATACTATGGCATGAGATGTGATATCAAACTCCTTCCCATTCCAATCCTGAGACCCTTCCTATAGCTTGAGATGTGATATCCAACTCCTTCCCATTCCAATTCTGAGACCCTTCCTATACCATGAGACTTGATATCTCAATGCTTCTAATACCAAACCTGAGACCCGTCCTATAACATGAGATGTGATATCCAAATCCTTCCCCTTCCAAACCTTAGACCCTTCCTTTATCATGAGATGTGATATCCAACTCCTTCCCATTCCAATCCTGAGACCCTTCCGATATCATGAGATGTGATATCTCAATGCTTCTAATATCAAACTCGAGACCCTCCCTATAGCATGAGATGTGATATCCAAGTCCTTCCCATTCCAATCCTGAGACCCTTCCTATAGCATGAGATGTGATGTCTCAATGCTTCTAATACCAAACCTGAGACCCTTCCTATAACATGAGATGGGAATATACAACTCCTTCCCATTCCAATCCTGAGACCCTTCCGATAGCAAACATGTGATATCTCAATGCTTATGCCAAACCTGAGATCCTTCCTATAACATGAGATGTGATATCCAACTCCTTCCCATCATTCCAATCCTGAGACACTTCCTATAGCATGAGATGTGATATCTCACTGCTTATACCAAACCTGAGACCCTTCCTATAGCATGAGATGTGATATCCAACTACTTCCCATTCCAATCCTGAGACCCTTCCTATAGCATGAGATGTGATATCTCAATGCTTCTAATATCAAACTTGAGACCCTCCCTATAGCATGAGATGTGATATCCAAGTCCTTCCCATTCCAATCCTGAGACCCTTCCTATAGCATGAGATGTGATATCTCAATGCTTATACCAAACCTGAGAGCCTACCTATAGCATGAGATGTGATATCCAAGTCCATCCCATTCCAATCCTTAGACCCTTCCTAGAGCATGCGATGTGATATCTCAATGATTCTAATACCAAACCAGAGACTCTTACTATAACATGAGATGGGATATCCAACTCCTTCCCATTCCAATCCTGAGCCGCTTCCGATAGCAGAGATGTGATATCTCAATGCTTATACCAAACCTGAGACCCTTCCTATAACATGAGATGTGATATCCAACTCCTTCCCGTTCCAAACCTGAGACACTAACTATAGCATATGTGATATCCAACTCCTTCCCATTCCAAACATGAGACCCTTCCTATAGCAAGAAAGTAATATCCAACTCCTACCCATTCCAATCCTGAGACCCTTCCTATAGCAAGAGATGTGATATCCAAATCCTTCCCATTCCAATCCTGAGACCCTTCCTATAACATGAGATGTGATATCCAACTCCTTCCCATTCCAACCTGAGACACTTCCTATAGCATGAGAAGGGATATCCAACTCCTTCCCAATCCAATCCTGAGACCCTTCCGATAGCAGAGATGTGATATTTCAATGCTTATACCAAACCTGAGACCCTTCCTATGGCATGAGATGTGATATCCAACTCCTTGCCATTCAAATCCTGAGACCCTTCCTATAGCATGAGAAGGGATATCCAACTCCTTCCCAATCCAATCCTGCGACCCTTCCGATAGCAGAGACGTGATATCTCAATGCTTCTACCAAACCTGAGACCCTTCCTTTAGCATGAGATGTGATATCCAAATCCTTCACATTCCAATCCTGAGACCCTTCCTATAGCATGAGATGTGATATCTCAATGCTTCTAATACCAAACCTGAGATCCTTCCTATAACATGAGATGTGATATCCAATTCCTTCCCATTCCAAACCTGAGACCCTTCCTATTGGATGAGATGTGATGTCCAACTCCTTCCCATTCCAACCCTGAGACCCTTCCTATAGCATGAGATGTGATGTCTCAATGCTTCTAATACCAAACCTGAGATCCTTCCTATAACATGAGATGTGATATCCAACTCCTTCCATTCCAATCCTGTGACCCGTCCTATAGCATGAGATGTGATATCTCAATGCTTATACTAAACCTGAGACCCTTCCTATAGCATGAGATGTGATATCCAACTACTTCCCATTCCAATCCTGAGACCCTTCCTATAGCATGAGATGTGATATCTCAATGCTTCTAATACCAAACCTGAGATCCTTCCTCTAACATGAAATGTGATATCCAACTCCTTCCCTTTCCAAACCTAAGAGCCTATCTATAGCATGAGATGTGATATCCAAGTCCTTCCCATTCCAACCCTTAGACCCTTTCTACAGCATGCAATATGATATCTCAATGATTCTAATAACAAACCTGAGACCCGTCCTATAACATGAGATGTGATATCCAACTCCTTCCCATTCCAATCCTGAGACACTTCCGATAGCAGAGATGTGATATCTCAATGCTTATACCAAACCTGAGACCCTTCCTATAACATGAGATGTGATATCCAAATCCTTCCCGTTCCAAACCTGAGACCCTTCCTTTAGCATGAGATGTGATATCCAGCTCCTTCCCATTCCAATCCTGAGACACTTCCGATAGCATGAGATGTGATATCTCAATGCTTCTAATATCAAAACTGAGACCCTCCCTATAGCATGATATGTGATATCTAAGTCCTTCCCATTCCAATCCTGAGACACTCCCTATAGCATGAGATGTGATATCCAACTCTTTCCCATTCCAATCCTGAGACCCTTCCTATAGCATGAGATATGATATCTCAATACTTCTAATACCAAACGTGAGATCCTTCCGATAACATGAGATGTGATATCCAAATCCTTCCCCTTCCAAACCTGAGACCCTCCCTTTAGCATGAGATGTGATATCCAACTCCTTCCCATTCCAATCCTGAGACCCTTCTGATAGCATGAGATGTGATATCTCAATGCTTCTAATACCAAACCTGAGATCCTTCCGATAGCATGAGATGTGATATCTCAATGCTTCTAATACCAAACCTGAGATCCTTCCTAAAACATGAGATGTGATATCCAAATCCTTCCCCTTCCAAACCTGAGACCCTCCCTTTAGCATGAGATGTGATATCCAACTCCTTCCCATTCCATTCCTGAGACCCTTCTGATAGCATGAGATGTGATATCTCAATGCCTCTAATACAAAACCTGAGATCCTACCTCTAACATGAAATGTGATATCCAACTCTTTCCCCTTCCAAACCTGAGAGCCTTCCTATAGCATGAGATGTGATATCCAAGTCCTTCCCATTCCAATCCTGAGACCCTTCCTATAGCTTGAGATGTGATATTTAACTCCGTCCCATTCCAATTCTGAGACCCTTCCTATACTCTGAGACTTGATATCTCAATGCTTCTAATACCAAACCTGAGACCCATAATATAACATGAGATGTGATATCCAAATCCTTCCCCTTCCAAACCTTAGACCCTTCCTTTATCATGAGATGTGATATCCAACTCCTTCCCATTCCAATCCTGAGACCCTTCCGATATCATGAGATGTGATATCTCAAAGGTTCTAATATCAAACTTGAGACCCTCCCTATAGCATGAGATGTGATATCCAAGTCCTTCCCATTCCAATCCTGAGACCCTTCCTATAGCATGAGATGTGATATCTCAATGCTTCTAATACCAAACCTGAGACCCTTCCTATAACATGAGATGGGAATATCCAACTCCTTCCCATTCCAATCCTGAGACCCTTCCGATAGCAGAGATGTGATATCTCAATGCTTATACCAAACCTGAGACCCTTCCTATGGCATGAGATGTGATATCCAACTCCTTGCCATTCAAATCCTGAGACCCTTCCTATAGCATGAGAAGGGATATCCAACTCCTTCCCAATCCAATCCTGAGACCCTTCCGATAGCAGAGACGTGATATCTCAATGCTTCTACCAAACCTGAGACCCTTCCTTTAGCATGAGATGTGATATCCAAATCCTTCACATTCCAATCCTGAGACCCTTCCTATAGCATGAGATGTGATATCTCAATGCTTCTAATACCAAACCTGAGATCCTTCCTATAACATGAGATGTGATATCCAATTCCTTCCCATTCCAAACCTGACACCCTTCCTATTGGATGAGATGTGATATCCAACTCCTTCCCATTCCAACCCTGAGACCCTTCCTATAGCATGAGATGTGATGTCTCAATGCTTCTAATACCAATCCTGAGACCCTTCCTATAGCATGAGATGTGATATCTCAATGCTTATACCAAACCTGAGAGCCTACCTATAGCATGAGATGTGATATCCAAGTCCATCCCATTCCAATCCTTAGACCCTTCCTACAGCATGCGATGTGATATCTCAATGATTCTAATACCAAACCAGAGACTCTTCCTATAACATGAGATGGGATATCCAACTCCTTCCCATTCCAATCCTGAGCCGCTTCCGATAGCAGAGATGTGATATCTCAATGCTTATACCAAACCTGAGACCCTTCCTATAACATGAGATGTGATATCCAACTCCTTCCCGTTCCAAACCTGAGACACTAACTATAGCATATGTGATATCCAACTCCTTCCCATTCCAAACATGAGACCCTTCCTATAGCAAGAAAGTAATATTCAACTCCTACCCATTCCAATCCTGAGACCCTTCCTATAGCAAGAGATGTGATATCCAAATCCTTCCCATTCCAATCCTGAGACCCTTCCTATAACATGAGATGTGATATCCAACTCCTTCCCATTCCAACCTGAGACACTTCCTATAGCATGAGAAGGGATATCCAACTCCTTCCCAATCCAATCCTGAGACCCTTCCGATAGCAGAGATGTGATATCTCAATGCTTATACCAAACCTGAGACCCTTCCTATGGCATGAGATGTGATATCCAACTCCTTCCCAATCCAATCCTGAGACCCTTCCGATAGCAGAGACGTGATATCTCAATGCTTCTACCAAACCTGAGACCCTTCCTTTAGCATGAGATGTGATATCCAAATCCTTCACATTCCAATCCTGAGACCCTTCCTATAGCATGAGATGTAATATCTCAATGCTTCTAATACCAAACCTGAGATCCTTCCTATAACATGAGATGTGATATCCAATTCCTTCCCATTCCAAACCTGAGACCCTTCCTATTGGATGAGATGTAATATCCAACTCCTTCCCATTCCAACCCTGAGACCCTTCCTATAGCATGAGATGTGATGTCTCAATGCTTCCAATACCAAACCTGAGATCCTTCCTATAACATGAGATGTGATAGCCAACTCCTTCCATTCCAATCCTGAGACCCGTCCTATAGCATGAGATGTGATATCTCAATGCTTATACCAAACCTGAGACCCTTCCTATAGCATGAGATGTGATATCCAACTGCTTCCCATTCCAATCCTGAGACCCTTCCTATAGCATGAGATGTGATATCTCAATGCTTCTAATACCAAACCTGAGATCCTTCCTCTAACATGAAATGTGATATCCAACTCCTTCCCTTTCCAAACCTAAGAGCCTATCTATAGCATGAGATGTGATATCCAAGTCCTTCCCATTCCAACCCTTAGACCCTTCCTACAGCATGCAATATGATATCTCAATGATTCTAATAACAAACCTGAGACCCGTCCTATAACATGAGATGGGATATCCAACTCCTTCCCATTCCAATCCTGAGACACTTCCGATAGCAGAGATGTGATATCTCAATGCTTATACCAAACCTGAGACCCTTCCTATAACATGAGATGTGATATCCAAATCCTTCCCGTTCCAAACCTGAGACCCTTCCTTTAGCATGAGATGTGATATCCAGCACCTTCCCATTCCAATCCTGAGACACTTCCTATAGCATGAGATGTGATATCTCAATGCTTCTAATATCAAAACTGAGACCCTCCCTATAGCATGATATGTGATATCTAAGTTCTCCCCATTCCAATCCTGAGACCCTCCCTATAGCATGAGATGTGATATCCAACTCCTTCCCATTCCAATCCTGAGACCCTTCCTATACCATGAGATATGATATCTCAATACTTCTAATACCAAACGTGAGAACCTTCCGATAACATGAGATGTGATATCCAAATCCTTCCCCTTCCAATCCTGAGACCCTTCCTTTAGCATGAGATGTGATATCCAACTCCTTCCTATTCCAATCCTGAGACTCTTCTGATAGCATGAGATGTGATATCTCAATGCTTCTAATACCAAACCTGAGATCCTTCCGATAGCATGAGATGTGATATCTCAATGCTTCTAATACCAAACCTGAGATCCTTCCTATAACATGAGATGTGATATCCAAATCCTTCCCCTTCCAAACCTGAGACCCTCCCTTTAGCATGAGATGTGATATCCAACACCTTCCCATTCCATTCCTGAGACCCTTCTGATAGCATGAGATGTGATATCTCAATGCCTCTAATACCAAACCTGAGATCCTACCTCTAACATGAAATGTGATATCCAACTCTTTCCCCTTCCAAACCTGAGAGCCTTCCTATAGCATGAGATGTGATATCCAAGTCCTTCCGATTCCAATCCTGAGACCCTTCCTATAGCTTGAGATGTGATATCCAACTCCTTCCCATTCCAATTCTGAGACCCTTCCTATACTATGAGACTTGATATCTCAATGCTTCTAATACAAACGTGAGACCCGTAATATAACATGAGATGTGATATCCAAATCCTTCCCCTTCCAAACCTTAGATCCTTCCTTTATCATGAGATGTGATATCCAACTCCTTCCCATTCCAATCCTGAGACCCTTCCGATATCATGAGATGTGATATCTCAAAGCTTCTAATATCAAACTTGAGACCCTCCCTATAGCATGATATGTGATATCCAAGTCCTTCCCATTCCAATCCTGAGACCCTTCCTATAGCTTGAGATGTGATATCCAACTCCTACCCATTCCAATTCTGAGACCCTTCCTATACTATGAGACTTGATATCTCAATCCTTCTAATACAAACGTGAGACCCGTAATATAACATGAGATGTGATATCCAAATCCTTCCCCTTCCAAACTTAGACCCTTCCTTTATCATGAGATGTGATATCCAACTCCTTCCCATTCCAATCCTGAGACCCTTCCGATATCATGAGATGTGATATCTCAAAGCTTCTAATATCAAACTTGAGACCCTCCCTTTAGCATGAGATGTGATATCCAACTCCTTCTCATTCCAATCCTGATACCCTTCTGATAGCATGAGATGTGATATCTCAATGCCTCTAATACCAAACCTGAGATCCTACCTCTAACATGAAATGTGATATCCAACTCCTTCCCTTTCCAAACCTGAGAGCCTTCCTACAGCATGAGATGTGATATCCAAGTCCTTCCCATTCCAATCCTGAGACCCTTCCTATAACATGAGATGTCATATCCAACTCCTTCCCATTCCAACCTGATACCCTTCCTATAGCATGAGATGGGATATCCAACTCCTTCCAAATCCAATCCTGATACCCTTCCGATAGCATGAGATGTGATATCCCAATGCTTCTACAAAACCTGATACCCATACCATGGCATGAGATGTGATATCAAACTCCCGTCCCATACCATGAGACTTGATATCTCAATGCTTCTAATACCAAACCTGAGACCGGTCCAATAACATGAGATGTGATATCCAAAACCTTCCACTTCCAAACGTTAGACCCTTCCTTTATCATGAGATGTGATATCCAAGTCCTTCCCATTCCATTCCTGAGACCCTTCCTATAGCATGAGATGTGATATCTCAATGCTTATACCAAATCTGAGACCCTTCCTATAGCATGAGATGTGATATCCACCTCCTTCCCATTCCAATCCTGAGACCCTTCCTATAGCATGAGATGTGATATCTCAATGCTTCTAATACCAAACCTGAGATCCTTCCTATAACATGAGATGTGATATCCAACTCCTTCCCATTCCAATCCTGAGACCCTTATGATAGCATGAGATGTGATATCTCAATGCCTCTAATACCAAACCTGAGATACTTCCGATAGCATGAGATGTGATATCTCAATGCTTCTAATACCAAACCTGAGATCCTTCCTATAACATGAGATGTGATTTCCAAATCCTTCCCCTACCAAACCTGAGACCATCCCTTTAGCATGAGATGTGATATACAACTCCTTCCCATTCCAATCCTGAGACCCTTCTGATAGCATGAGATGTGATATCTCAATGCCTCTAATACCAAACCTGAGATCCTACCTCTAACATGAAATGTGATATCCATCTCCTTCCCTTTCCAAACCTGAGACCCTGCCTATAGCATGAGATGTGATATTCAAGTCCTTCCCATTCCAATCCTGAGACCCTTCCTATAGCATGTGATGTGATACCTCAATACTTATACCAAACCTGAGACCCTTCCTATGGCATGAGATGTCATATACAACTCCTTCCCATTCCAATCCTGAGACCCTTCCTATAGCATGAGATCTGATATCTCAATGCTTATACCAAACCTGAGACCCTTCCTATAGCATGAGATGTGATATCCAACTTCTTCCCATTCCAATCCTAAGACCCTTCCTATAACATGAGATGTGATGTCTCAATGCTTCTAATACCAAACCTGAGATCTTTCCTATAATATGAGATGTGATATCCAACTCCTTCCCATTCCAATCCTGAGACCCTTCCTATAGCATGAGATGTGATATCTCAATGCTTATACCAAACCTGAGACCCTTCCTATAGCTTGAGATGTGATATCGAACTCCTTAACATTCCAATCCCGAGACCCTTCCTATAGCATGAGATGTGATATCTCAAGGCCTCTAATACCAAACCTGAGATCCTTCCTCTAACATGAAATGTGATATCCAACTCCTTCCCCTTCCAAACCTGAGAGCCTTCCTATAGCATGAGATATGATATCCAAGTCCTTCCCATTCCAATCCTGAGACCCTTCCTATAACATGAAATGTGATATCCAACTCCTTCCCATTCCAACCTGAGACCCTTCCTATAGCATGAGATGGGCTATCCAACTCCTTCCAAATCCAATACTGATACCCTTCCAATAGCATGAGATGTGATATCCCAATGCTTCTACCAAACCTGAGACCCATACTATGGCATAAAATGTGATATCAAACGCCTTCCCATTCCAATCCTGAGACCCTTCCTATAGCTTGAGATGTGATATCCAACTCCTTCCCATTCCAATTCTGAGACCCTTCCTATACCATGAGACTTGATATCTCAATGCTTCTAATACCAAACCTGAGACCCGTCCTATAACATGAGATGTGATATCCAAATCCTTCCCCTTCCAAACCTTAGACCCTTCCTTTATCATGAGATGTGATATCCAACTCCTTCCCATTCCAATCCTGAGACCCTTCCGATATCATGAGATTTGTTATCTCAATGCTTCTAGTATCAAACTTGAGACCCCCCCTATAGCATGAGATGTGACATCCAAGCCCTCCCCATTCCAATCCTGAGACCCTTCCTATAGCATGAGATGTGATATCTCAATGCTTCTAATACCAAACCTGAGACCCTTCCTATAACATGAGATGGGATATCCAACTCCTTCCCATTCCAATCCTGAGTCCCTTCCGATAGCAGAGATGTGATATCTCAATGCGTATACCAACCTGAGACCCTTCCTATAACATGAGATGTGATATCCAACTCCTTCCCATTCCAAACCTGAGACCCTTCCTATAGCATATGTGATATCCAACTCCTTCCAATTCCAAACATGAGACCCTTCCCATAGCAAGAATGTAATATCCAACTCCTTCCCATTCTAATCCTGAGACCATTCCTATAGCATGAGATGTGATATCTCAATGCTTCTAATACCAAACCTGAGATCCTTCCTATGACATGAGATGTGCTATCCAATTCCTTCCCATTCCAAACCTGAGACCCTTCCTACAGCATGCAATGTGATATCTCAATGCTTCTAATACCAAACCTGAGACCAGTCCTATAACATGAGATGGGATATCCAACTCCTTCCCGTTCCAATCCTGAGACACTTCCGATTGCAGAGATTTGATATCTCAATGCTTATACCAAACCTGAGACTCTTCCTATAACATGAGATGTGATATCCAACTCCTTCCCGTTCCAAACCTGAGACCCTTCCTATAGCATGAGATGTGATATCCAAATCCTTCCCATCCCAATCCTGAGACACTTCCAATTGCAGAGATGTGATATCTCAATGCTTATACCAAACCTGAGACTCTTCCTATAACACGAGATGTGATATCCAACTCCTTCCCGTTCCAAACCTGAGACCCTTCCTATAGCATGAGATGTGATATCCAACTCCTTCCCATTCCAATCCTGAGACCCTTCCAATAGCATGAGATGTGATATCTCAATGCCTCTAATACCAAACCTGAGATCCTTCCTATAACATGTGATGTGATATTCAAATCCTTCCCCTTCCAAACCTGAGACCCTCCCTTTAGCATGAGATGTGATATACAACTCCTTCCCATTCCAATCCTGAGACCCTTCTGATAGCATGAGATGTGATATCTCAATGCCTCTAATACCAAACCTGAGATCCTACCTCTAACATGAAATGTGATATCCATCTCCTTCCCTTTCCAGACCTGAGACCCTGCCTATAGCATGAGCTGTGATATCCAAGTCCTTCCCATTCCAATCCTGAGACCCTTCCTATAGCATGTGATGTGATATCTCAATGCTTATACCAAACCTGAGACCCTTCTTATGGCATGAGATGTCATATACAACTCCTTCCCATTCCAATCCTGGGACCCTTCCTATAGCATGAGATGTGATATCTCAATGCTTCTAATACCAAACCTGAGACCCTTCCTATAACATGAGATGGGATATCCAACTCCTTCCCATTCCAATCCTGAGACCCTTCCGATAGCAGAGATGTGATATCTCAATGCGTATACCAACCTGAGACCCTTCCTATAACATGAGATGTGATATCCAACTCCTTCCCATTCCAAACCTGAGACCCTTCCTATAGCATATGTGATATCCAACTCCTTCCAATTCCAAACATGAGACCCTTCCCATAGCAAGAATGTAATATCCAACTCCTTCCCATTCTAATCCTGAGACCATTCCTATAGCATGAGATGTGATATCTCAATGCTTCTAATACCAAACCTGAGATCCTTCCTATGACATGAGATGTGCTATCCAATTCCTTCCCATTCCAAACCTGAGACCCTTCCTACAGCATGCGATGTGATATCTCAATGCTTCTAATACCAAACCTGAGACCAGTCCTATAACATGAGATGGGATATCCAACTCCTTCCCGTTCCAATCCTTAGACACTTCCGATTGCAGAGATTTGATATCTCAATGCTTATACCAAACCTGAGACTCTTCCTATAACATGAGATGTGATATCCAACTCCTTCCCGTTCCAAACCTGAGACCCTTCCTATAGCATGAGATGTGATATCCAAATCCTTCCCATCCCAATCCTGAGACACTTCCAATTGCAGAGATGTGATATCTCAATGCTTATACCAAACCTGAGACTCTTCCTATAACACGAGATGTGATATCCAACTCCTTCCCGTTCCAAACCTGAGACCCTTCCTATAGCATGAGATGTGATATCCAACTCCTTCCCATTCCAATCCTGAGACCCTTCCAATAGCATGAGATGTGATATCTCAATGCCTCTAATACAAAACCTGAGATCCTTCCTATAACATGTGATGTGATATTCAAATCCTTCCCCTTCCAAACCTGAGACCCTCCCTTTAGCATGAGATGTGATATACAACTCCTTCCCATTCCAATCCTGAGACCCTTCTGATAGCATGAGATGTGATATCTCAATGCCTCTAATACCAAACCTGAGATCCTACCTCTAACATGAAATGTGATATCCATCTCCTTCCCTTTCCAGACCTGAGACCCTGCCTATAGCATGAGCTGTGATATCCAAGTCCTTCCCATTCCATTCCTGAGACCCTTCCTATAGCATGTGATGTGATATCTCAATGCTTATACCAAACCTGAGACCCTTCTTATGGCATGAGATGTCATATACAACTCCTTCCCATTCCAATCCTGGGACCCTTCCTATAGCATGAGATGTGATATCTCAATGCTTATACCAAACCTGAGACCCTTCCTATAGCATGAGATGTGATATCTCAAGGCCTCTAATACCAAACCTGAGATCCTTCCTCTAACATGAGATGTGATATCCAACTCCTACCCATTCCAATCCTGAGACCCTTCCTATAGCAAGAGATGTGATATCCAAATCCTTCCAATTCCAATCCTGAGACCCTTCCTATAACAAGAGATGTGATATCCAACTCCTTCCCATTCCAACCTGAGACACTTCCTATAGCATGAGAAAGGATATCCAACTCCTCCGCAATCCAATCCGGAGACCCTTCCGATAGCAGAGATGTGATATCTCAATGCTTATACCAAACCTGAGACCCTTCCTATGGCATGATATGTGATATCCAACTCCTTGCCATTCAAATCCTGAGACCCTTTTATAGCATGGGAAGGGATATCCAACTCCTTCCCAATCCAATCCTGAGACCCTTCCGATAGCAGAGATGTGATATCTCAACGCTTCTACCAAACCTGAGACCCTTCCTTTAGCATGAGATGTGATATCCAAATCCTTCGCATTCCAATCCTGAGACCCTTCCTATAGCATGAGATGTGATATCTCAATGGTTCTAATACCAAACCTGAGATCCTTCCTATAACATGAGATGTGATATCCAATTCCTTCCCATTCCAAACCTGAGACCCTTCCTATAACATGAAATGTGATATCTCAAGGCCTCTAATACCAAACCTGAGATCCTTCCTCTAACATGAAATGTGATATCCAACTCCTTCCCATTCCAAACCTGAGACCCTTCCTATAACATGAAATGTGATATCCAACTCCATCCCATTCCAACCTGAGACCTTTCCTATAGCATGAGATGGGATATCCAACTCCTTCCAAATCCAATACTGATACCATTCCGATAGCATGAGATGTGATATCCCAATGCTTCTACCAAATCTGAGACCCATACTATGGCATGATATGTGATATCAAACTCCTTCCCATTCCAACCCTGAGACCCTTCCTAAAGCTTGAGATGTGATATCCAATTTCTTCCCATTCCAATTCTGAGACCCTTCCTATACCATGAGACTTGATATCTCAATGCTTCTAATACCAAACCTGAGACCCGTCCTATAACATGAGATGTGATATCCAAATCCTTCCCCTTCCAAACCTTAGACCCTTCCTTTATCATGAGATGTGATATCCAACTCCTTCCCATTCCAATCCTGAGACCCTTCCGATATCATGAGATTTGTTATCTCAATGCTTCTAATATCAAACCTGAGACCCTCCCTATAGCATGAGATGTGACATCCAAGTCCTCCCCATTCCAATCCTGAGACCCTTCCTATAGCATGAGATGTGATATCTCAATGCTTCTAATACCAAACCTGAGACCCTTCCTATAACATGAGATGGGATATCCAACTCAGATGGGATATCCAACTCCTTCCCATTCCAATCCTGAGACCCTTCCGATAGCAGAGATGTGATATCTCAATGCTTATATCAAACCTGAGACCCTTCCTATGGCCTGAGATGTCATATACAACTCCTTCCCATTCCAATCCTGAGACCCTTCCTATAGCATGAGATGTGATATCTCAATGCTTATACCAAATCTGAGACCCTTCCTATAGCATGAGATGTGATATCCAACTCCTTCCCATTTCAATCCTGAGACCCTTCCTATAGCATGAGATGTGATGTCTCAATGCTTCTAATACCAAACCTGAGATCCTTCCTATAACATGAGATGTGATATCCAACTCCTTCCCATTCCAATCCTGATACCCTTATGATAGCATGAGATGTGATATCTCAATGCCTCTTATACCAAACCTGAGATCCTTCCGATAGCATGAGATGTGATATCTCAATGCTTCTAATACCAAACCTGAGATCCTTCCTATAATATGAGATGTGATTTCCAAATCCTTCCCCTTCCAAACCTGAGACCCTCCCTTTAGCATGAGATGTGATATCCAACTTCTTCCCATTCCAATCCAGAGACCCTTCTGATAGCATGAGATGTGATATCTCAATGCCTCTAATACCAAACCTGAGATCCTACCTCTAACATGAAATGTGATATCCATCTCCTTCCCTTTCCAAACCTGAGACCCTGCCTATAGCATGAGATGTGATATCCAAGTCCTTCCCATTCCAATCCTGAGACCCTTCCTATAGCATGTGATGTGATATCTCAATGCTTATACGAAACCTGAGACCCTTCCTATGGCATGAGATGTCATATACAACTCCTTCCCATTCCAATCCTGAGACCCTTCCTATAGCATGAGATGTGATATCTCAATGCTTATACCAAACCTGAGACCCTTCCTATAGCATGAGATGTGATATCCAACTTCTTCCCATTCCAATCCAGAGACCCTTCCTATAGCATGAGATGTGATATCTCAATGCTTATACCAAACCTGAGACCCTTCCTATAGCTTGAGATGTGATATCCAACTCCTTCCCATTCCAATCCTGTGACCCTTCCGATAGCATGAGATGTGATATCCCAAGGCCTCTAATACCAAACCTGAGATCCTTCCTCTAACATGAAATGTGATATCCAACTCCTTCCCTTTCCAAACCTGAGAACCTTCCTATAGCATGAGATATGATATCCAACTCCTTCCCATTCCAACCTGAGACCCTTCCTATAGCATGAGATGGGATATCCAACTCCTTCCAAATCCAATACTGATACCCTTCCGATAGCATGAGATGTGATATCCCAATGCTTCTACCAAACCTGAGAACCATACTATGGCATGAGATGTGATATCAAACTCCTTCCCATTCCAATCCTGAGACGCTTCCTATAGCTTGAGATGTGATATCCAACTCCTTCCCATTCCAATTCTGAGACCCTTCTTATACCATGAGACTTGATATCTCAATGCTTCTAATACCAAACCTGAGACCCGTCCTATAACATGAGATGTGATATCCAAATCCTTCCCCTTCCAAACCTTAGACTCTTCCTTTATCATGAGATGTGATATCCAACTCCTTCCCATTCCAATCCTGAGACCCTTCCGATATCATGAGATTTGTTATCTCAATGCTTCTAATATCAAACTTGAGACCCTCCCTATAGCATGAGATGTGACATCCAAGTCCTTCCCATTCCAATCCTGAGACCCTTCCTATAGCATGAGATGTGATATCTCAATGCTTCTAATAACAAACCTGAGACCTCATGCTAAAGGGAGGGTCTCAGGTTTGAAAGGGGAAGGATTTGGATATCACATCTCATGTTATAGGAAGGATCTCAGGATTGGTATTAGAAGCATTGAGATATCACATCTCATGCTATCGGAAGGATCTCAGGTTTGGTATTAGAAGCATTGAGATATCACATCTCATGCTATCGGAAGGATCTCAGGTTTGGCATTAGAAGCATTGAGATATCACATCTCATGCTATAGCAAGGGTCTCAGGTTTGGAACGGGAAGGAGTTGGATATCCCATTTCATGTTATAGGACTGGTCTCAGGTTTGGTATTAGAAGCATTGAGATATCACATTGCATGTTGTAGGAAGGGTCTCAGGTTTGGAATGGGAAGGAATTGGATATCACATCTCATGTCATAGGAAGGATCTCAGGTTTGGTATTAGAAGCATTGAGATATCACATCTCATGCTATAGGAATGGTCTCAGGATTGGAATGGGAAGGAGTTGGATATTACATTCTTGCTATAGGAAGGGTCTCGTGTTTGGAATGGGAAGGAGTTGGATATCACATATGGTATAGGAAGGGTCTCAGGTTTGGAACGGGAAGGAGTTGGATATCACATCTCATGTTGTAGGAAGCGTCTCAGGTTTGATAGAAGCATTGAGATATCACATCTCTGCTATCGGAAGTGTCTCAGGATTGGAATGGGAAGAAGTTGGATATCCCATCTCATGTTATAGGATGGGTCTCAGGTTTGTTATTAGAATCATTGAGATATCATATTGCATGCTGTAGGAAGGGTCTAAGGATTGGAATGGGAAGGACTTGGATATCACATCTCATTCTATAGGTAGGCTCTCAGGTTTGGAAAGGGAAGGCGTTGGATATCACATCTCATGCTATAGGAAGGGTCTCAGGATTGGAATGGGAAGGAGTTGGATATCACATCTCATGCTATAGGAAGGGTCTCAGGTTTGGTATAAGCATTGAGATATCACATCTCATGCTATAGGAAGGGTCTCAGGATTGGAATGGGAAGGAGTTGGATATCACATCTCATGTTATAGGAAGGATCTCAGGTTTGGTATTAGAAGCATTGAGACATCACATCTCATGCTATAGGAAGGGTCTCAGGATTGGAATGGGAAGGAGTTGTATATGACATCTCATGCCGTAGGAAGGGTCTCAGGTTTGGTATAAGCATTGAGATATCACATCTCTGCTATAGGAAGGGTCTCAGGATTGGAATGGGAAGGAGTTGGATATCCCATCTCATGTTATAGGAAGGGTCTCATGATTGGAATGGGAAGGACTTGGATATCACATCTCATGCTATAGGAAGGCTCTCAGGTTTGGAAGGGGAAAGAGTTGGATATCACATTTCATGTTAGAGGTAGGATCTCAGGTTTGGTATTAGAGGCATTGAGATAACACATCTCATGCTATCAGAAGGGTCTCAGGATTGGAATGGGAAGGAGTTGGATATCACATCTCATGCTAAAGGGAGGGTCTCAGGTTTGGAAGGGGAAGGATTTGGATATCACATCTCATGTTATAGGAAGGATCTCAGGTTTGGTATTAGAAGCATTGAGATATCACATCTCATGCTATCAGAATGGTCTCAGGATTGGAATGGGAAGGAGTTGGATATCACATCTCATACTAAAGGGAGGGTTCCAGGTTTGGAAGGGGAAGGATTTGGATATCACATCTCATGTTATCGGAAGGATCTCAGGTTTGGTATTAGAAGTATTGAGATATCACATCTCATGCTATAGGAAGGGTCTCAGGATTGGAATGGGAAGGAGTTGGATATCACATCTCATGCTAAAGGAAGGGTCTCAGGTTTGGTAGAAGCATTGAGATATCACATCTCATGCTATAGGAAGGGTCTCAGGATTGGAATGGGAAGGACTTAGATATCACATATCATGCTATAGGGAGGGTCTCAGTTTTGATATTAGAAGTATTGAGATATCACATCTCATGCTATCGGAAGTGTCTCAGGTTTGGAATGGGAAGGAGCTGGATATCACATCTCATGCTAAAGGAAGGGTCTCAGGTTTGGTAGAAGCAGTGAGATATCACATCGCATGCTATAGGAAGGGTCTCAGGATTGGATTGGGAAGGACTTAGATATCACATATCATGCTATAGGGAGGGTCTCAGTTTTGATATTAGAAGCATTGAGATATCACATCTCATGCTATAGGAAGGGTCTCAGGAATGGAATGGGAAGGACTTGGATATCACATCTCATGATAAAGGAAGGGTCTAACGTTTGGAAGGGGAAGGATTTGGATATCACATCTCATGTTATTGAACCGGTCTCAGGTTTGGTATTAGAAGCATTGAGATATCAAGTCTCATGGTATGGGACGGGAGTTTGATATCACATCTCATGCCATGGTATGGGTATCAGGTTTTGTAGAAGCATTGGGATATCACATCTCATGCTATCGGAAGGGTATCAGGATTGGATTTGGAAGGAGTTGGATATCCCATCTCATGCTATGTGAAGGGTATCAGGTTGGAATGGGAAGGAGTTGGATATGACATCTCATGTTATAGGAAGGGTCTCAGGATTGGAATGGGAAGGACTTGGATATCACATCTCATGCTGTAGGAAGGCTCTCAGGTTTGGAAAGGGAAGGAGTTGGATATCACATTTCATGTTAGAGGTAGGATCTCAGGTTTGGTATTAGAGGCATTGAGATATCACATCTCATGCTATCAGAAGGGTATCAGGATTGGAATGAGAAGGAGTTGGATATCACATCTCATGCTAAAGGGAGGGTCTCAGGTTCAGAAGGGGAAGGATTTGGATATCACATCTCATGTTATAGGAAGTATCTTAGGTTTGGTATTAGAAGCATTGAGATATCACATCTCATGCTATCGGAAGGATCTCAGGTTTGGTATTAGAAGCATTGAGATATCACATCTTATGCTATAGGAAGGGTCTCAGGATTGGAATGGGAAGGAGTTGGATATCACATCTCATGTTATAGGAAGGATCTCAGGTTTGGTATTAGAAGCATTGAGATATCACATCTCATGCTATAGGACTGGTCTCAGGATTGGAATGGGAAGGAGTTGGATATCACATCTCATGCTAAAGGAAGGGTCTCAGTTTTGGTAGAAGCATTGAGATTTCACATATCATGCTATAGGAAGGGTCTCAGGATTGGAATGGGAAGGAGTTGTATATCACATCTCATGCTAAAGGGAGGGTCTCAGGTTTGGAAGGGGAAGGATTTGGAAATCACATCTCATGTTATAGGAAGGATCTCAGGTTTGGTATTAGAAGCATTGAGATATCACATCTCATGCTATCGGAAGTATCTCAGGTTTGGTATTAGAGGCATTGAGATATCACATCTCATGCTATCATAAGGGTCTCAGGATTGGAATGGGAAGGAGTTGGATATCACATCTCTTGTTATAGGAAGGATCTCAGGTTTGGTATTAGAAGCATTGAGATATCACATCTCATGCTATAGGAAGGGTCTCAGGATTGGAATGGGAAGGAGTTGGATATCACATCTCATGCAATAGGAAGGGTCTCAGATTTGGTATAAGCATTGAGATATCACATCTCATGCTATAGGAAGGGTCTCAGGATTGGAACGGAAAGGAGTTAGATATCACATCTCATGTTATAGGAAGAGTCTCAGGTTTGGTATAAGCATTGAGATATCACATCTCTGCTATCGGAGGTGTCTCAGGATTGGGATGGGAAGGAATTGGATATCACATCTCATGCTATAGGAAGGGTATCAGGTTTGTAACGGGAAGGAGTTGGATATCACATCTCATGCTATAGGAAGGGTCTCAGTTTGGAACGGAAAGGAGTTAGATATCAGATCTCATGTTATAGGAAGAGTCTCAGGTTTGGTATAAGCATTGAGATATCACATCTCTGCTATCGGAGGTGTCTCAGGATTGGGATGGGAAGGAATTGGATATCACATCTCATGCTATAGGAAGGGTATCAGGTTTGGAACGGGAAGGAGTTGGATATCCCATCTCATGTTATAGGACAGGTCTCAGGTTTGATATTAGAAGCATTGAGATATCACATCTCTGCTATTGGAAGGGTCTCAGGATTGGAATGGGAAGGACTTGGATATCAGAATTCATGTTATAGGAAGGGTCTCAGGTTTGGTATTAGAAGCATTGAGATATCACATCTCATGCTATAGGAAGGGTCTCAGGATTGAAATGGGAAGGACTTGGATATCACATCTCATGTTATAGGAAGGGTCTCAGGTTTGGTATTAGAAGCATTGAGATATCACATCTCATGCTATAGGAAGGGTCTCAGGAATGGAATGGGAAGGACTTGGATATCACATCTCATGATAAAGGAATTGTCTAAGGTTTGGAAGGGGAAGGATTTGGATATCACATCTCATGTTATTGGACCGGTCTCAGGTTTGGTATTAGAAGCATTGAGATATCAAGTCTCATGGTATGGGACGGGAGTTTGATATCACATCTCATGCCACGGTATGGGTATCAGGTTTTGTAGAAGCATTGGGATATCACATCTCATGCTATCGGAAGGGTATCAGGATTGGATTTGGAAGGAGTTGGATATCCCATCTCATGCTATAGGAAGGGTATCAGGTTGGAATGGGAAGGAGTTGGATATGACATCTCATGTTATAGGAAGGGTCTCAGGATTGGAATGGGAAGGACTTGGATATCACATCTCATGCTGTAGGAAGGCTCTCAGGTTTGGAAAGGGAAGGAGTTGGATATCACATTTCATGTTAGAGGTAGGATCTCAGGTTTGGTATTAGAGGCATTGAGATATCACATCTCATGCTATCAGAAGGGTATCAGGATTGGAATGAGAAGGAGTTGGATATCACATCTCATGCTAAAGGGAGGGTCTCAGGTTCGGAAGGGGAAGGATTTGGATATCACATCTCATGTTATAGGAAGTATCTCAGGTTTGGTATTAGAAGCATTGAGATATCACATCTCATGCTATCGGAAGGATCTCAGGTTTGGTATTAGAAGCATTGAGATATCACATCTCATGCTATAGGAAGGGTCTCAGGATTGGAATGGGAAGGAGTTGGATATCACATCTCATGTTATAGGAAGGATCTCAGGTTTGGTATTAGAAGCATTGAGATATCACATCTCATGCTATAGGACTGGTCTCAGGATTGGAATGGGAAGGAGTTGTATATCACATCTCATGCTAAAGGAAGGGTCTCAGTTTTGGTAGAAGCATTGAGATTTCACATATCATGCTATAGGAAGGGTCTCAGGATTGGAATGGGAAGGAGTTGGATATCACATCTCATGCTATAGGAAGGGTCTCATGTTTGGTATAAGCATTGAGATATCACATCTCATGCTATCGGAAGGATCTCAGGTTTGGTATTAGAAGCATTGAGATATCACATCTCATGCTATAGGAAGGGTCTCAGGATTGGAATGGGAAGGAGTTGGATATCACATCTCATGTTATAGGAAGGATCTCAGGTTTGGTATTAGAAGCATTGAGATATCACATCTCATGCTATAGGACTGGTCTCAGGATTGGAATGGGAAGGAGTTGGATATCACATCTCATGCTAAAGGAAGGGTCTCAGTTTTGGTAGAAGCATTGAGATTTCACATATCATGCTATAGGAAGGGTCTCAGGATTGGAATGGGAAGGAGTTGGATATCACATCTCATGCAATAGGAAGGGTCTCAGGTTTGGTATAAGCATTGAGATATCACATCTCTGCTAGCGGAAGGGTCTCAGGATTGGAATGGGAAGGACTTAGATATCACATCTCATGCTATAGGGAGGTCTCAGTATTGATATTAGAAGCATTGAGATATCATATCTCAAGCTATCGGAAGGGTCTCAGGATTGGAATGGGAAGGAGTTGGATATCACATCTCATGCTATAGGAAGGGTCTCAGGTTAGGAACAGGAAGGAGTTGGATATCACATCTCATGTTATAGGAAGAGTCTCATGCTAAGACCTGATAGACCCTTCCTATAACATGGGATGGGAATATCCAACTCCTTCCCATTCCAATCCTGAGACCCTTCCCATAGCAGAGATGTGATATCTCAATGCTTATACCAAACCTGAGACCCTTCCTATAGCATGAGATGTGATATCCAACTCCTTCCCATTCCAATACTGAGACCCTTCCTATAGCATGAGATGTGATATCTCAATGCTTCTAATATCAAACTTGAGACCCTCCCTATAGCATGAGATGTGATATCCAAGTCCTTCCCATTCCAATCCTGAGACACTTCCTATAGCATGAGATGTGATATCTCAATGCTTCTAATACCAAACCTGAGACTCTTCCTATAACATGAGATGGGATATCCAACTCCTTCCCATTACAATCCTGAGACCCTTCCGAAAGCAGAGATGTGATATCTCAATGCTTATACCAAACCTGAGACCCTTCCTATGGCATGAGATGTCATATACAGATCCTTCCCATTCCAATCCTGAGACCCTTCCTATAGCATGAGATGTGATATCTCAATGCTTATACCAAACCTAAAACCCTTCCTATAGCATGAGATGTGATATCCAACTCCTTCCCATTCCAATCCTGAGACCATTCCTATAGCATGAGATGTGATATCCAATGGCTCTAATATCAAACCTGAGATCCTTCCTCTAACATTAAATGTGATATCCAACTCCTTCCCTTTCCAAACCTGAGAGCCTACCTATAGCATGAGATGTGATATCCAAGTCCTTCCCATTTCAATCCTTAGACCCTTCCTACAGCATGCAATATGATATCTCAATGATTCTAATAACAAACCTGAGACCCGTCCTATAACATGAGATGTGATATCCAACTCCTTCCCATTCCAATCCTGAGACACTTCCGATAGCAGAGATGTGATATGTCAATGCTTCTAATACCAAACCTGAGACCAGTCCTATAACATGAGATGGGATATCCAACTCCTTCCCGTTCCAAACCTGAGACCCTTCCCATAGCATGAGATGTGATATCCAACTCCTTCCCATCCCAATCCTGAGACACTTCCGATTGCAGAGATTTGATATCTCAATGCTTATACCAAACCTGAGACTCTTCCTATAACATGAGATGTGATATCCAACTCCTTCCCATTCCAAACCTGAGACCCTTCCTATAGCATGAGATGTGATATCCAACTCCTTCCCATTCCAATCCTGAGACCCTTCCTATAGCATGAGATGTGATGTCTCAATGCTTCTAATACCAAACCTGAGATCCTTCCTATAACATGAGATGTGATATCCAACTCCTTCCCATTCCAATCCTGAGACACTTCCTATAGCATGAGAAGTGATATCTCCATGCCTATACCAAACCTGAGACCATTCCTATAGCATGAGATGTGATATCCAAATCCTTCCCATTCCAATCCTGAGACCCTTCCTATAGCATGAGATGTGATATCTCAATGCTTATACCAAACCTGAGAGCCTACCTATAGCATGAGATGTGATATCCAACTCCTTCCCGTTCCAAACCTGAGACCCTTCCTATAGCATATGTGATATCCAACTCCTTCCCATTCCAAACATGAGACCCTTCCTATAGCAAGAATGTAATATCCAACTCCTACCCATCCCAATCCTGAGACCATTCCTATAGCATGAGATGTGATATCTCAATGCTTCTAATACCAAACCTGAGATACTTCCTATGACATGAGATGTGATATCCAATTCCTTCCCATTCCAAACCTGAGATCCTTCCTACAGCATGCGATGTGATATCTCAATGCTTCTAATAACAAACCTGAGACCCGTCCTATAACATGAGATGGGATATCCAACTCCTTCCCGTTCCAAACCTGATACCCTTCCTATAGCATGAGATGTGATATCCAACTCCTTCCCATCCCAATCCTGAGACACCTCCAATAGCAGAGATGTGATATCTCAATGCTTATACCAAACCTGAGACTCTTCCTATAACATGAGAAATGATATCCAACTCCTTCCCGTTCCAAACCTGAGACCCTTCCTATAGCATGAGATGTGATATCCAACTCCTTCCCATTCCAATCCTGAGACCCTTCTGATAGCATGAGATGTGATATCTCAATGCTTCTAATACCAAACCTGTGATCCTTCCTATAGCATGAGATGTGATATCCAACTCCTTCCAATTCCAATCCTGAGACCCTTCCTACAGCATGAGATGTGATATCTCAATGCTTCTAATACCAAACCTGAGACCCTTCCTATAACATGAGATGGGAATATCCAACTCCTTCCCATTCCAATCCTGAGACCCTTCCAATAGCAGAGATGTGATATCTCAATGCTTATACCGAACCTGAGATCCTTCCTATAACATGAGATGTGATATCCAACTCCTTCCCATTCCAATCCTGAGACCCTTCCTATAGCATGAGATGTGATATCTCACTGCTTATACCAAACCTGAGACCCTTCCTATAGCATGAGATGTGATATCCAACTCCTTCCCATTCCAATCCTGAGACCCTTCCTATAGCATGAGATGTGATATCTCAATGCTTCTAATATCAAACTTGAGACCCTCCCTATAGCATGAGATGTGATATCCAAGTCCTTCCCATTCCAATCCTGAGACACTTCCTATAGCATGATATGTGATATCCAATGCTTCTAATACCAAACCTGAGACTCTTCCTATAACATGAGATGGGATATCCAACTCCTTCCCATTCCAATCCTGAGACCCTTCCGATAGCAGAGATGTGATATCTCAATGCTTATACGAAACCTGAGACCCTTCCTACGGCATGAGATGTCATATACAACTCCTTCCCATTCCAATCCTGAGACCCTTCCTATAGCATGAGATGTGATATCTCAATGCTTATACCAAACCTGAGACCCTTCCTATAACATGAGATGTGATATCCAACTCCTTCCATTCCAATCCTGAGACCCTTCCTATAGCATGAGATGTTATATCTCAATACTTATACCAATCCTGAGACCCTTCCTATAGCATGAGATGTGATACCCAACTCCTTCCCATTCCAATCCTGAGACGCTTCCTATAGCATGAGATGTGATATCTCAATGCCTCTAATACCAAACCTGAGATCCTTCCTCTAACATGAAATGTGATATCCAACTCCTTCCCTTTCCAAATCTGAGAGCCTATCTATAGCATGAGATGTGATATCCAAGTCCTTCCCATTCCAATCCTTAGACCCTTCCTGCAGCGTGCAATATGATATCTCAATGATTCTAATAACAAACCTGAGACCCGTCCTATAACATGAGATGGGATATCCAACTCCTTCCCATTCCAATCCTGAGACACTTCTGATAGCAGAGATGTGATATCTCAATGCTTATACCAAACCTGAGACCCTCCAAACCTGAGATCCTTCCTACAGCATGCAATGTGATATCTCAATGCTTCTAATACCAAACCTGAGACCAGTCCTATAACATGAGATTGGATATCCAACTCCTTCCCCTTCCAAACCTGAGACCCTTCCTATAGCATGAGATGTGATATCCAACTTCTTCCCATTCCAACCCTGAGACCCTTCCTATAACATGAGATGTGATGTCTCAATGCTTCTAATACCAAACCTGAGATCTTTCCTATAACATGAGATGTGATATCCAACTCCTTCCCATTCCAATCCTGAGACCCTTCCTATAGCATGAGATGTGATGTCTCAATGCTTCCAATACCAAACCTGAGATCCTTCCTATAACATGAGATTTGATATCCAACTCCTTCCCATTCCAATCCTGAGACCCTTATGATAGCATGAGATGTGATATCTCAATGCCTCTTATACCAAACCTGAGATCCTTCCGATAGCATGAGATGTGATATCTCAATGCTTCTAATACCAAACCTGAGATCCTTCCTATAATATGAGATGTGATTTCCAAATCCTTCCCCTTCCAAACCTGAGACCCTCCCTTTAGCATGAGATGTGATATCCAACTCCTTCCCATTCCAATCCTGAGACCCTTCTGATAGCATGAGATGTGATATCTCAATGCCTCTAATACCAAACCTGAGATCCTACCTCTAACATGAAATGTGATATCCATCTCCTTCAATTTCCAAACCTGAGACCCTGCCTATAGCATGATATGTGATATCCAAGTCCTTCCCATTCCAATCCTGAGACCCTTCCTATAGCATGTGCTGTGATATCTTAATGCTTATACCAAACCTGAGACCCTTCCTATGGCATGAGATGGCATATACAACTCCTTCCCATTCCAATCCTGAGACCCTTCCTATAGCATGAGATGTGATATCTCAATGCTTATACCAAACCTGAGACCCTTCCTATAGCATGAGATGTGATATCCAACTTCTTCCCATTCCAATCCTGAGACCCTTCCTATAGCATGAGATGTGATATCTCAATGCTTATACCAAACCTGAGACCCTTCCTATAGCTTGAGATGTGATATCGAACTCCTTCCCATTCCAATCCTGAGACCCTTTCTATAGCATGAGATGTGATATCTCAAGGCCTCTACTACCAAACCTGAGATCCTTCCTCTAACATGAAATGTGATATCCAACTCCTTCCCCTTCCAAACCTGAGAGCCTTCCTATAGCATGAGATATGATATCCAAGTCCTTCCCATTCCAATCCTGAGACCCTTCCTATAACATGAAATGTGATATCCAACTCCTTCCCATTCCAACCTGAGACCCTTCCTATAGCATGAGATGGGATATCCAACTCCTTCCAAATCCAATACTGATACCCTCCGATAGCATGAGATGTGATATCCCAATGCTTCTACCAAACCTGAGACCCATACTATGGCATGAGATGTGATATCAAACTCCTTCCCATTCCAATCCTGAGACCCTTCTTATACCATGAGACTTGATATCTCAATGCTTCTAATACCAAACCTGAGACCCGTCCTATAACATGAGATGTGATATCCAAATCCTTCCCCTTCCAAACCTTAGACCCTTCCTTTATCATGAGATGTGTAATCCAACTCCTTCCCATTCCAATCCTGAGACCCTTCCGATATCATGAGATGTGATATCTCAATGCTTATACCAAATCGGAGACCCTTCCTATGGCCTGAGATGTCATATACAACTCCTTCCCATTCCAATCCTGAGACCCTTCCTATAGCATGATATGTGATATCTCAATGCTTATACCAAATCTGAGACCCTTCCTATAGCATGAGATGTGATATCCAACTCCTTCCCATTCCAATCCTGAGACCCTTCCTATAGCATGAGAAGTGATATCTCCATGCTTATACCAAACCTGAGACCCTTCCTATAGCATAAAATGTGATATCCAAATCCTTCCCATTCCAATCCTGAGACCCTTCCTATAGCATGAGATGTGATATCTCAATGCTTATACCAAACCTGAGACCCTTCCTATAGCATGAGATGTGATATCCAACTCCTTCCCATTCCAATCCTGAGACCCTTCCTATAGCAAGAGATGTGATGTCTCAATGCTTCGAATACCAAACCTGAGATCCTTCCTATAACATGAGATGTGATATCCAACTCCTTCCCATTCCAATCCTGAGACCCTTATGATAGCATGAGATGTGATATCTCAATGCCTCTTATACCAAACCTGAGATCCTTCCGATAGCATGAGATGTGATATCTCAATGCTTCTAATACCAAACCTGAGATCCTTCCTATAATATGAGATGTGATTTCCAAATCCTTCCCCTTCCAAACCTGAGACCCTCCCTTTAGCATGAAATGTGATATCCAACTGTTAAGACGGATTTCTGAACTCTGTCCTGGTGGCGCAGAAGTTCAGAAGGCCAACCTAATTACTTGGAACAGGGTAACCTCTGGACAAGCCAGACCAATCAAGGTTGCGATCGCGGCGGTCAAGACTAGGTCTCAAGAGGGGTGAGGGTGACTGAAAGCCCGCAATGAGCACACAAAGCAAGAGCGCTTACAAACTACTCCAAACAGTTGTTATATCAAAAATAGATACACATTTATTTTAAGGCCTTTAAAATAATGACCGTAGCGAGAAAATCACAATATCACAATACTAAACCAACAAATACCATATCAACACAATATATATACAAATACGACAGTCTTAAGCATTAGAGGCACGAAATGTGTAGTCCACCTGCCAGGGAAGGAAAACAGGCAGTGCGATAACGCTTTAGACTCAGTTCGCCTTCAGAGGCACCTAACTAGATGGAAGTCCGAGCCCTGCGAAGAGTGGAGCCTTGTGCTCAAAGTACCTGCCACGCCGGTGCCAACAGGCAAAAGGAGAAGCTCTTCGGAGGAAGTCAGGCAGTTCGGGTTAGTGCACAGCAGAAGGAGAACAGGTTCCGCAACTCAAGCGCAGCCTCCAGAGCGAGCAGAAGCAGAGCGCGAGTACGGCAAAAGGGTGCTGTTTTTACACAGCAGGGAAAAGCAATGGGATACTGCAGGAGGGCGACCAGATCCTAGCTATACTACTCACCGGTCCCCGAAGCAAGCAGACCCAGGCTTCTCCACGTTAGTTTCAGCAGCTGGCAGGCTCAGAAGAGCAGGGAACGCCTCGTAGTCGTGTAGAGCAAAAAGACGTCCCAATCGACGAAACCGGCACAGTTTGTTGCCGCAGCAGGACAACGGAGCGGTCGTGTGTATTCGAGCCAAATGTACACTCCTCCCTTCAGACTTGGGAACGCCAAGTGTACGAAGCGTGGGAGAGTGACAAGGACTCGAAATACAACACAACCTGGCGGCGGTTACAGAGCAGGACTCCCTTGTAAACTGGTCAGTCAACTGGATGGCCCAGAGACACTTCCGAAGGCTTACTTGGCAGGAGATGATGAAGTCGCCGGGAATAGCTGTTCCTGCTATTCCAAAGGTCGAAGCACCAGTACAGGCCTTCTGGTTCGATCAAAGGAGGAAAGGGTTTCACAGGACGACAGCAGTGCAAAGGAGGATTCCTTCAGCGGGTCACCAGCGATTCCTCGGTCCAGCCTCTTGGTTGCAGGATACTTGGCTCCTGTATTCCTTTGTTCGTGAGAACTCAGGAGATCGACATGGTAGTGGTGTTTCCAACCCCCTCTTATCCACGGTTCCCTTCGCGCCAAAACGGAGGGGAGCCAATGGGAGATCCGCTCATCAACACAAATACCATACGTGGACCAATCACGGACCACAGTGGTCCCAGGCATTTACACCACCCTAGACTCTCTGGCACCCAGGATGTGTATTGGGACCAGACATCCCAGCCCACACCCTGGAGGCACACAAAAGACATGTAGAAGCCCGCGAAAGCAACCACGTTTCGCGGGAAAGTACATGCCCAAATAAGGAAGGCCCCGGGTCGCTCGACCTGGGGAAGGTGAAGGGAGCAAGACGGTCATTGGACAGGACAAAAGAGCATCGTGGTCTGGCCATTTTGGGAGCCAGGCCACCATTTTGGGTTCAGTGCGAAAAACGCGCTCAGAACGCCAAAAGGAGCTCAAAATAAACAAAACGATCGCTGCCACCATTCCAGTCCCTGAATGACTTGCACCGATCAAAATACCATCCTAAAAGAGTATCTAGGGCCTGTAGAAGGCTAGAGACCCAAGAGAGCTGTAACTTAGCTTACAGTGCCCTCTTGTGTCATGTTGCACTAAAGCTGCAACATGATAAAAGAAACTACGGGAAACAGCGTTCCCCGGTACTGACTGTCTTAAGGGCATGTCAGTTTCCCCGTAAGAAAGGAGCGAAAGCCCAGAGGAGTGCGGCAGAAGGCTGCACTTCTCTGGCAAAGTCAAGAACAAGGTGAAAAACAACAGCAAAAAGTTTAGGGGTTGCCACATGGAAGGAAAATTACCTAGTATTACGAAATCTTTCCTAACACCAACTCCTTCCCATTCCAATCCTGAGACCCTTCTGATAGCATGAGATGTGATATCTCAATGCCTCTAATACCAAACCTGAGATCCTACCTCTAACATGAAATGTGATATCCATCTCCTTCCCTTTCCAAACCTGAGACCCTGCCTATAGCATGAGATGTGATATCCAAGTCCTTCCCATTCCAATCCTGAGACCCTTCCTATAGCATGTGATGTGATATCTCAATGCTTATACCAAACCTGAGACCCTTCCTATGGCATGAGATGTCATATACAACTCCTTCCCATTCCAACCCTGAGACCCTTCCTATAGCATGAGATGTGATATCTCAATGCTTATACCAAACCTGAGACCCTTCCTATAGCATGAGATGTGATATCCAACTTCTTCCCATTCCAATCCTGAGACCCTTCCTATAGCATGAGATGTGATATCTCAATGCTTATACCAAACCTGAGACCCTTCCTATAGCATAAGATGTGATATCCAAATCCTTCCCATTCCAATCCTGAGACCCTTCCTATAGCATGAGATGTGATATCTCAATGCTTATAGCAAACCTGAGACCCTTCCTATAGCATGAGATGTGATATCCAACTCCTTCCCATTCCAATCCTGAGACCCTTCCTATAGCATGAGATGTGATGTCTCAATGCTTCTAATACCAAACCTGAGATCCTTCATATAACATGAGATGTGATATCCAACTCCTTCCCATTCCAATCCTGAGACCCTTATGATAGCATGAGATGTGATATCTCAATGCCTCTTATACCAAACCTGAGATCCTTCCGATAGCATGAGATGTGATATCTCAATGCTTCTAATACCAAACCTGAGATCCTTCCTATAATATGAGATGTGATTTCCAAATCCTTCCCCTTCCAAACCTGAGACCCTCCCTTTAGCATGAAATGTGATATCCAACTCCTTCCCATTCCAATCCTGAGACCCTTCTGATAGCATGAGATGTGATATCTCAATGCCTCTAATACCAAACCTGAGATCCTACCTCTAACATGAAATGTGATATCCATCTCCTTCCCTTTCCAAACCTGAGACCCTGCCTATAGCATGAGATGTGATATCCAAGTCCTTCCCATTCCAATCCTGAGACCCTTCCTATAGCATGTGATGTGATATCTCAATGCTTATACCAAACCTGAGACCCTTCCTATGGCATGAGATGTCATATACAACTCCTTCCCAATCCAACCCTGAGACCCTTCCTATGGCATGAGATGTGATATCTCAATGCTTATACCAAACCTGAGACCCTTCCTATAGCATGAGATGTGATATCCAACTTCTTCCCATTCCAATCCTGAGACCCTTCCTATAGCATGAGATGTGATATCTCAATGCTTATACCAAACCTGAGACCCTTCCTATAGCTTGAGATGTGATATCCAACTCCTTCCCATTCCAATCCTGAGACCCTTCCTATAGCATGAGATGTGATATCTCAAGGCCTCTAATACCAAACCTGAGATCCTTCCTCTAACATGAAATGTGATATCCAACTCCTTCCCCTTCCAAACCTGAGAGCCTTCCTATAGCATGAGATATGATATCCAAGTCCTTCCCATTCCAATCCTGAGACCCTTCCTATAACATGAAATGTGATATCCAACTCCTTCCCATTCTAACCTGAGACCCTTCCTATAGCATGAGATGGGATATCCAACTCCTTCCAAATCCAATACTGATACCCTTCCGATAGCATGAGATGTGATATCCCAATGCTTCTACCAAACCTGAGACCCATACTATGGCATGAGATGTGATATCAAACTCCTTCCCATTCCAATCCTGAGACGCTTCCTATAGCTTGAGATGTGATATCCAACTCCTTCCCATTCCAATTCTGAGACCCTTCTTATACCATGACACTTGATATCTCAATGCTTCTAATACCAAACCTGAGACCCGTCCTATAACATGAGATGTGATATCCAAATCCTTCCCCTTCCAAACCTTAGACCCTTCCTTTATAATGAGATGTGATATCCAACTCCTTTCCATTCCAATCCTGAGACCTTTCCGATATCATGAGATTTGTTATCTCAATGCTTCTAATATCAAACTTGAGACCCTCCCTATAGCATGAGATGTGACATCCAAGTCCTTCCCATTCCAATCCTGAGACCCTTCCTATAGCATGAGATGTGATATCTCAATGCTTCTAATACCAAACCTGAGACCCTTCCTATAACATGAGATGGGATATCCAACTCCTTCCCATTCCAATCCTGAGACCCTTCCGATAGCAGAGATGTGATATCTCAATGCTTATACCAAACCTGAGACCCTTCTTAAGGCCTGAGATGTCATATACATCTCCTTCCCATTGCAATCCTGAGACCCTTCCTATAGCATGAGATGTGATATCTCAATGCTTATACCAAATCTGAGACCCTTCCTATAGCATGAGATGTGATATCCAACACCTTCCCATTCCAATCCTGAGACCCTTCCTATAGCATGAGAAGTGATATCTCCATGCTTATACCAAACCTGAGACCCTTCCTATAGCATGAGATGTGATATCCAAATCCTTCCCATTCCAATCATGAGACCCTTCCTATAGCATGAGATGTGATATCTCAATGCTTATACCAAACCTGAGAGCCTACCTATAGCATGAGATGTGATATCCAAGTCCATCCCATTCCAATCCTTAGACCCTTCCTACAGCATGCGATTGTTAAGACGGATTTCTGAACTCTGTCCTGGTGGCGCAGAAGTTCAGAAGGCCAACCTAATTACTTGGAACAGGGTAACCTCTGGACAAGCCAGACCAATCAAGGTAGCGATCGCGGCGGTCAAGACTAGGTCTCAAGAGGGGTGAGGGTGACTGAAAGCCCGCAATGAGCACACAAAGCAAGAGCGCTTACAAACTACTCCAAACAGTTGTTATATCAAAAATAGATACACATTTATTTTAAGGCCTTTAAAATAATGACCGTAGCGAGAAAATCACAATATCACAATATTAAACCAACACATACCATATCAACACAATATATATACAAATACACAGTCGCAAGCGTTTAAATCACGAAATATGTAGTCCACCTGCCAGGGAAGGAAAACAGGCAGTGCGATACCGCTTTAGACTCAGTTCGCCTTCAGAGGCACCTACTAGATGGAAGTCCGAGCCCTGCGAAGAGTGGAGCCTTGTGCTCAAAGTACCTGCCACGCCGGTGCCAACGGGCAAAAGGGGAAGCTCTTCGGAGGAAGTCAGGCAGTTCACGTTAGTGCACAGCAGAAGGAGAACAGGTTCCGTAACTCAAGCGCAGCCTCCACAGCGGGCAGAAGCAGAGCGCGAGTACGGCCAAAAGGGTGCTGTTTTTACACAGCAGGGAAAAGCAATGGGATACTGCAGGAGGGCGACCAGATCCTAGCTAAACTACTCACCGGTCCCCGAAGCAAGCAGACCCAGGCTTCTCCACGTTCGTTTCAGCAGCTGGCAGGTTCAGAAGAGCAGGGAACGCCTCGTAGTCGTGTAGAGCAAAAAGACGTCCCAATCGACGAAACCAGCACAGTTTGTTGCCGCAGCAGGACAACGGAGCTTCCGTGTGTATTCGAGCCAAATGTACACTCCTCCCTTCAGACTTGGGAACGCCAAGTGTACGAAGCGTGGGAGAGTGACAAGGACTCGGAATACAACGCAACCTGGCGGCGGTTACAGAGCAGGACTCCCTTGTAAGCTGGTCAGTCAACTGGATGGCCCAGAGACACTTCCGAAGGCTTACTTGGCAGGAGAGGATGAAGTCGCCGGGAATAGCTGTTCCTGCTATTCCAAAGGTCGAAGCACCAGTACAGGCCTTCTGGTTCGATCCAAGGAGGAAAGGGTTTCACAGGACGACAGCAGTGCAAAGGAGGATTCCTTCAGCGGATCACCAGCGATTCCTCGGTCCAGCCTCTTGGTTGCAGGATACTTGGCTCCTGTATTCCTTCGTTCGTGAGAACTCAGGAGATCGACCTGGTAGTGGTGTTTCCAGCTCCCTCTTATCCACGGTTCCCTTCGCGCCAAAACGGAGGGGAGCCAATGGGAGATCCGCTCATCAACACACATACCATACGTGGACCAATCACGGACCACGGTGGTCCCAGGCATTCACACCACCCTAGACTCTCTGGCACCCAGGATGTGTATTGGGACCAGACATCCCAGCCCCCACCCTGGAGGCACACAAACGCCATGTAGAAGCCCGCGAAAGCAACCACGTTTCGCGGGAAAGTACATGCCCAAATAAGGAAGGCCCCGGGTCGCCCGACCTGGGGAAGGTGAAGGGAGCAAGACGGTCAGTGGACAGGACAAAGGAGCCTCGTGGTCTGGCCATTTTGGGAGCCAGGCCACCATTTTGGGTTCAGTGCGAAAAACGTGCTCAGAACGCCAAAAGGAGCTCAAAATAAACAAAACAATCGCTGCCACCATTCCAGTCCCTGAATGACTTGCACCGATCAAATACCATCCTAAAAGAGTATCTAGGGCCTGTAGAAGGCTAGAGACCCAAGAGAGCTGTAACTTAGCTTACAGTGCCCTCTTGTGTCATGTTGCACTAAAGCCGCAACATGATAAAAGAAACTACGGGAAACAGCGTTCCCCGGTACTGACTGTCTTAAGGGCATGTCAGTTTCCCCGTAAGAAAGGAGCGAAAGCCCAGAGAAGTGCGGCAGAAGGCTGTACTTCTCTGGCAAAGTCAAGAACAAGGTTAAAAACAATAGCAAAAAGTTTAGGGGTTGCCACATGGAAGGAAAATTCCCTACAATTACGAAATCTTTCCTAACAGCGATGTGATATCTCAATGATTCTAATACCAAACCAGAGACCCGTCCGTTAACATGAGATGGGATATCCAACTCCTTCCCATTCCAATCCTGAGCCACTCCTGATAGCAGAGATGTGATATCTCAATGCTTATACCAAACCTGAAACCCTTCCTATAACATGTGATGTGATATCCAACTCCTTCCCGTTCCAAACCTAAGACACTTCCTATAGCATATGTGATATCCAACTCCTTCCCATTCCAAACATGAGACCCTTCCTATAGCAAGAATGTAATATCCAACTCCTACCCATTCCAATCCTGAGACCATTCCTATAGCATGAGATGTGATGTCTCAATGCTTCCAATACCAAACCTGAGATCCTTCCTATAACATGAGATGTGATATCCAACTCCTTCCCATTCCAATCCTGAGACCCTTATGATAGCATGAGATGTGATATCTCAATGCCTATTATACCAAACCTGAGATCCTTCCGATAGCATGAGATGTGATATCTCAATGCTTCTAATACCAAACCTGAGATCCTTCCTATAATATGAGATGTGATTTCCAAATCCTTCCCCTTCCAAACCTGAGACCCTCCCTTTAGCATGAGATGTGATATCCAACTCCTTCCCATTCCAATCCTGAGACCCTTCTGATAGCATGAGATGTGATTTCTCAATGCCTCTAATACCAAACCTGAGATCCTACCTCTAACATGAAATGTGATATCCATCTCCTTCCCTTTCCAAACCTGAGACCCTGCCTATAGCATGATATGTGATATCCAAGTCCTTCCCATTCCAATCCTGAGACCCTTCCTATAGCATGTGATGTGATATCTCAATGCTTATACCAAACCTGAGACCCTTCCTATGGCATGAGATGGCATATACAACTCCTTCCCATTCCAATCCTGAGACCCTTCCTATAGCATGAGATGTGATATCTCAATGCTTATACCAAACCTGAGACCCTTCCTATAGCATGAGATGTGATATCCAACTTCTTCCCATTCCAATCCTGAGACCCTTCCTATAGCATGAGATGTGATATCTCAATGCTTATACCAAACCTGAGACCCTTCCTATAGCTTGAGATGTGATATCCAACTCCTATAGGAAGGGTCTCAGGTTGGAATGGGAAGGAGTTGGATATCACATCTCATGTTATAGGAAGGGTCTCAGGATTGGAATGGGAAGGATTTGGATATCGCATCTCTTGCTATAGGAAGGGTCTCAGGTTTTTTATTAGAAACATTGAGATATCACATCTCATGCTATAGGAAGGGTTTTAGGATTGGAATGGGAAGTATTTGGATATCACATCTCATGCTAAAGGAAGGGTCTCAGGTTTGGAAGGGGAAGGATTTGGATATCATATCTCATGTTATAGGACGGGACCCAGGTTTGGTATTAGAAGCATTGAGATATCACATCTCATGGTATAGGAAGGGTCTCAGGGTTGGAATGGGAAGGAGTTGGATATCACATCTCATCCAATAGGAAGGGTCTCAGGTTTGGAATGGGAAGGAATTGGATATCACATCTCATGTTATAGGAAGGGTCTCAGGTTTGGTAGAAGCGTTGAGATATCACATCTCTGCTATCGGAAGGGTCTCAGGATTGGATTGGGAAGGAGTTGGATATCCCATCTCATGCCATAGGAAGGGTCTCAGGTTTGGCATAAGAAGGAGTTGGATATCCCATCTCATGCTATAGGAAGGGTCTCAGGTTGGAATGGGAAGGAGTTGGATATGACATCTCATGTTATAGGAAGGGTCTCAGGATTGGAATGGGAAGGACTTGGATATCACATTTCATGCTGTAGGAAGGCTCTCAGGTTTGGAAAGGGAAGGAGTTGGATATCACATTTCATGTTAGAGGTAGGATCTCAGGTTTGGTATTAGAGGCATTGAGATATCACATCTCATTCTATCAGAAGGGTATCAGGATTGGAATGGGAAGGAGTTGGATATCACATCTCATGCTAAACGGAGGGTCTCAGGTTCGGAAGGGGAAGGATTTGGATATCACATCTCATGTTATAGGAAGGATCTCAGGTTTGGTATTAGAAGCATTGAGATATCACATCTCATGCTATCGGAAGGATCTCAGGTTTGGTATTAGAAGCATTGAGATATCACATGTCATGCTATAGGAAGGGTCTCAGGATTGGAATGGGAAGGAGTTGGATATCACATCTCATGTTATAGGAAGGATCTCAGGTTTGGTATTAGAAGCATTGAGATATCACATCTCATGCTATAGGACTGGTCTCAGGATTGGAATGGGAAGGAGTTGGATATCACATCTCATGCTAAAGGAAGGGTCTCAGTTTTGGTAGAAGCATTGAGATTTCACATATCATGCTATAGGAAGGGTCTCAGGATTGGAATGGGAAGGAGTTGGATATCATATCTCATGCTATAGGAAGGGTCTCAGGTTTGGTATAAGCATTGAGATATCACATCTCTGCTATCGGAAGGGTCTCAGGATTGGAATGGGAAGGACTTAGATATCACATCTCATGCTATAGGGAGGGTCTCAGTATTGATATTAGAAGCATTGAGATATCACATCTCAAGCTATCAGAAGGGTCTCAGGATTGGAATGGGAAGGAGTTGGATATCACATCTCATGCTATAGGAAGGGTCTCAGGTTAGGAAGGGAAAGGAGTTGGATATCACATTTCATGTTAGAGGAAGGATCTCAGGTTTGGTATTATCGGCCTTGAGATATCACATCTCATGCTATAGGAAGGGTCTCAGGATTGGAATGGGAAGGAGTTGGATATCACATCTCATGTTATAGGAAAGATCTCAGGTTTGGTATTAGAAGCATTGAGACATCACATCTCATGTTATAGGAAGGGTCTTAGGATTGGAATGGGAAGGAGTTGTATATGACATCTCATGCCATAGGAAGGGTCTCAGGTTTGCTATACGCATTGAGATATCACATCACATGCTATAGGAAGGGTCTCAGGATTGGAATGAGAAGGAATTGAATATCACATCTCATGCTATAGGCAGGGTCTCAGGTTTGGAAAGGGAAGGAGATGGATATCACATTTCATGTTATAGGACGGGTCTCAGGTTTGGTATTAGAAGCATTGTGATATCACATCTCATGCTATAGGAAGTGTCTCAGGATTGGAATGGGAAGGAGTTGGATATCACAACTCATGCTATTGGAAGGGTTTCAGGTTTGGTAGAAGCATTGAGATATCACATCTCATGCTATAGGAAGAGTCTCAGGTTTGGGAAGGGAAGGATTTGGATTTCACATCTCATGTTTTAGGATGGTTCTCATGTTTGGTTTTTGAAGCATTGAGATATCACATCTCATGCTATCGGAAGGGTCTCAGGTTTGGAATGGGAAGGAGTTGGATATCACATCTCGTGTTATAGGAAGGATCTCATGTTTGGTATTAGAAATATTGAGATATCACATCTCATGCTATAGGAAGGGTCTCCGGATTGGAATGTGAAGGATTTGGATATTACATCTCATGCTAAAGGAAGGGTCTCAGGTTTGGAATGGGAAGGAGTTGGATATGACATCTCTTGTTATAGGGAGGGTCTCAGGATTTGAATGGCAAGGAGTTGGATACCCCATCTCATGCCATAGGAAGGGTCTCAGGTTTGGCATAAGAAGGAGTTGGATATCCCATCTCATGCTATAGGAAGGGTCTCAGGTTGGAATGGGAAGGAGTTGGATATGACATCTCATGTTATAGGAAGGGTCTCAGGATTGGAATGGGAAGGACTTGGATATCACATCTCATGCTGTAGGAAGGCTCTCAGGTTTGGAAAGGGAAGGAGTTGGATATCACATTTCATGTTAGAGGTAGGATCTCAAGTTTGGTATTAGAGGCATTGAGATATCACATCTCATTCTATCAGAAGGGTATCAGGATTGGAATGGGAAGGAGTTGGATATCACATCTCATGCTAAACGGAGGGTCTCAGGTTCGGAAGGGGAAGGATTTGGATATCACATCTCATGTTATAGGAAGGATCTCAGGTTTGGTATTAGAAGCATTGAGATATCACATCTCATGCTATCGGAAGGATCTCAGGTTTGGTATTAGAAGCATTGAGATATCACATGTCATGCTATAGGAAGGGTCTCAGGATTGGAATGGGAAGGAGTTGGATATCACATCTCATGTTATAGGAAGGATCTCAGGTTTGGTATTAGAAGCATTGAGATATCACATCTCATGCTATAGGACTGGTCTCAGGATTGGAATGGGAAGGAGTTGGATATCACATCTCATGCTAAAGGAAGGGTCTCAGTTTTGGTAGAAGCATTGAGATTTCACATATCATGCTATAGGAAGGGTCTCAGGATTGGAATGGGAAGGAGTTGGATATCATATCTCATGCTATAGGAAGGGTCTCAGGTTTGGTATAAGCATTGAGATATCACATCTCTGCTATCGGAAGGGTCTCAGGATTGGAATGGGAAGGACTTAGATATCACATCTCATGCTATAGGGAGGGTCTCAGTATTGATATTAGAAGCATTGAGATATCACATCTCAAGCTATCGGAAGGGTCTCAGGATTGGAATGGGAAGGAGTTGGATATCACATCTCATGTTAGAGGAAGGATCTCAGGTTTGGTATTAGAGGCCTTAAGATATCACATCTCATGCTATAGGAAGGGTCTCAGGATTAGAATGGGAAGGAGTTGGATATCACATCTCAAGCTATAGGAAGGGTCTCAGGTTTGGTATAAGCATTGAGATATCACATCTCATGCTATAGGAAGGGTCTCAGGATTGGAATGGGAAGGAGTTGGATATCACATCTCATGTTATAGGAAAGATCTCAGGTTTGGTATTAGAAGCATTGAGACATCACATCTCATGTTATAGGAAGGGTCTTAGGATTGGAATGGGAAGGAGTTGTATATGACATCTCATGCCATAGGAAGGGTCTCAGGTTTGGTATACGCATTGAGATATCACATCACATGCTATAGGAAGGGTCTCAGGATTGGAATGGGAAGGACTTGAATATCACATCTCATGCTATAGGCAGGGTCTCAGGTTTGGAAAGGGAAGGAGATGGATATCACATTTCATGTTAGAGGTAGGATCTCAGGTTTGGTATTAGAGGCATTGAGATATCACATCTCATGCTATCAGAAGGGTCTCAGGATTGGAATGGGATGGAGTTGTATATCACATCTCATGCTAAAGGGAGGGTCTCAGGTTTGGAAGGGGAAGGATTTGGAAATCACATCTCATGTTATAGGAAGGATCTCAGGTTTGGTATTAAAAGCATTGAGATATCACATCTCATGCTATCGGAAGTATCTCAGGTTTGGTATTAGAGGCATTGAGATATCACATCTCATGCTATCATAAGGGTCTCAGGATTGGAATGGGAAGGAGTTGGATATCACATCTCATGTTATAGGAAGGATCTCAGGTTTGGTATTAGAAGCATTGAGATATCACATCTCATGCTATAGGAAGGGTCTCAGTATTGGAATGGGAAGGAGTTGGATATCACATCTTATGCTATAGGAAGGGTCTCAGATTTGGTATAAGAATTGAGATATCACATCTCATGCTATAGGAAGGGTCTCAGGATTGGAATGGGAAGGAGTTGGATATCACATCTCATGCTATAGGAAGGGTCTCAGGTTTGGAACGGGAAGGAATTAGATATCACATCTCATGTTATAGGAAGAGTCTCAGGTTTGGTATAAGCATTGAGATATCACATCTCTGCTATCGGAGGTGTCTCAGGATTGGGATGGAAAGGAATTGGATATCACATCTCATGCTATAGGAAGGGTATCAGGTTTGGAACGGGAAGGAGTTGGATATCCCATCTCATGTTATAGGACAGGTCTCAGGTTTGATATTAGAAGCATTGAGATATCACATCTCTGCTATTGGAAGGGTCTCAGGATTGGAATGGGAAGGACTTGGATATCAGAATTCATGTTATAGGAAGGGTCTCAGGTTTGGTATTAGAAGCATTGAGATATCACATCTCATGCTATAGGAAGGGTCTCAGGATTGAAATGGGAAGGACTTGGATATCACATCTCATGTTATAGGAAGGGTCTCAGGTTTGGTATTAGAAGCATTGAGATATCACATCTCATGCTATAGGAAGGGTCTCAGGAATGGAATGGGAAGGACTTGGATATCACATCTCATGATAAAGGAAGGGTCTAAGGTTTGGAAGGGGAAGGATTTGGATATCACATCTCATGTTATTGGACCGGTCTCAGGTTTGGTATTAGAAGCATTGAGATATCAAGTCTCATGGTATAGGACGGGAGTTTGATATCACATCTCATGCCATGGTATGGGTCTCAGGTTTTGTAGAAGCATTGGGATATCACATCTCATGCTATCGGAAGGGTATCAGGATTGGATTTGGAAGGAGTTGGATATCCCATCTCATGCTATAGGAAGGGTCTCAGGTTGGAATGGGAAGGAGTTGGATATGAGATCTCATGTTATAGGAAGGGTCTCAGGATTGGAATGGGAAGGACTTGGATATCACATCTCATGCTGTAGGAAGGCTCTCAGGTTTGGAAAGGGAAGGAGTTGGATATCACATTTCATGTTAGAGGTAGGATCTCAGGTTTGCTATTCGAAGCATTGAGATATCACATCTCATGCTATCAGAAGGGTATCAGGATTGGAATGGGAAGGAGTTGGATATCACATCTCATGCTAAAGGGAGGGTCTCAGGTTCGGAAGGGGAAGGATTTGGATATCACATCTCATGTTATAGGAAGGATCTCAGGTTTGGTATTAGAAGCATTGAGATATCATATCTCATGCTATCTGAAGGATCTCAGGTTTGGTATTAGAAGCATTGAGATATCACATCTCATGCTATAGGAAGGGTCTCAGGATTGGAATGGGAAGGAGTTAGATATCACATCTCATGTTATAGGAAGGATCTCAGGTTTGGTATTAGAAGCATTGAGATAGCACATCTCATGCTATAGGACTGGTCTCAGGATTGGAATGGGAAGGAGTTGGATATCACATCTCATGCTAAAGGAAGGGTCTCAGTTTTGGTAGAAGCATTGAGATTTCACATATCATGCTATAGGAAGGGTCTCAGGATTGGAATGGGAAGGAGTTGGATATCACATCTCATGCTATAGGAAGGGTCTCAGGTTTGGTATAAACATTGAGATATCACATCTCTGCTATCGGAAGGGTCTCAGGATTGGAATGGGAAGGACTTAGATATCACATCTCATGCTATAGGGAGGGTCTCAGTATTGATATTAGAAGCATTGAGATATCACATCTCAAGCTATCGGAAGGGTCTCAGGATTGGAATGGGAAGGAGTTGGATATCACATCTCATGTTATAGGAAGAGTCTCATGCTAAGACCTGATAGACCCTTCCTATAACATGAGATGGGAATATCCAACTCCTTCCCATTCCAATCCTGAGACCCTTCCGATAGCAGAGATGTGATATCTCAATGCTTATACCAAACCTGAGACCCTTCCTATAGCATGAGATGTGATATCCAACTCCTTCCCATTCCAATACTGAGACCCTTCCTATAGCATGAGATGTGATATCTCAATGCTTCTAATATCAAACTTGAGACCCTCCCTATAGCATGAGATGTGATATCCAAGTCCTTCCCATTCCAATCCTGAGACACTTCCTATAGCATGAGATGTGATATCTCAATGCTTCTAATACCAAACCTGAGATTCTTCCTATAACATGAGATGGGATATCCAACTCCTTCCCATTCCAATCCTGAGACCCTTCCGAAAGCAGAGATGTGATATCTCAATGCTTATACCAAACCTGAGACCCTTCCTATGGCATGAGATGTCATATACAGATCCTTCCCATTCCAATCCTGAGACCCTTCCTATAGCATGAGATGTGATATCTCAATGCTTATACCAAACCTAAAACCCTTCCTATAGCATGAGATGTGATATCCAACTCCTTCCCATTCCAATCCTGAGACCCTTCCTATAGCATGAGATGTGATATCCAATGGCTCTAATACCAAACCTGAGATCCTCCCTCTAACATGAAATGTGATATCCAACTCCTTCCCTTTCCAAACCTGAGAGCCTACCTATAGCATGAGATGTGATATCCAAGTCCTTCCCATTCCAATCCTTAGACCCTTCCTACAGCATGCAATATGATATCTCAATGATTCTAATAACAAACCTGAGACCCGTCCTATAACATGAGATGTGATATCCAACTCCTTCCCATTCCAATCCTGAGACACTTCCGATAGCAGAGATGTGATATCTCAATGCTTATACCAAACCTGAGACCCTTCCTATAACATGAGATGTGATATCCAATTCCTTCCCATTCCAAACCTGAGACCCTTCCTACAGCATGTGATGTGATATCTCAATGCTTCTAATACCAAACCTGAGACCAGTCCTATAACATGAGATGGGATATACAACTCCTTCCCGTTCCAAACCTGAGACCCTTCCTATAGCATGAGATGTGATATCCAACTCCTTCCCATCCCAATCCTGAGACACTTCCGATTGCAGAGATGTGATATCTCAATGCTTATACCAAATGTGAGACTCTTCCTATAACATGAGATGTGATATCCAACTCCTTCCCGTTCCAAACCTGAGATCCTTCCTATAGCATGAGATGTGATATCCAACTCCTTCCCATTCCAATCCTGAGACCCTTATGATAGCATGAGATGTGATATCTCAATGCCTCTAATACCAAATCTGAGATTCTTCTGATAGCATGAGATGTGATATCTCAATGCTTCTTATACCAAACCTGAGATCCTTCCTATAACATGAGATGTGATTTCCAAATCCTTCCCCTTCCAAACCTGAGACCCTCCCTTTAGCATGAGATGTGATATCCAAGTCCTTCCCATTCCAATCCTGAGACCCTTCCTATAGCATGTGATGTGATATCTCAATGCTTATACCAAACCTGAGACCCTTCCTATGGCATGAGATGTCATATACAACTCCTTCCCATTCCAATCCTGAGCCCTTCCTATATCATGAGATGTGATATCTCAATGCTTATACCAAACCTGAGACTCTTCCTATAGCATGAGATGTGATATCCAACTTCTTCCCATTCCAATCCTGAGACCCTTCCAATAACATGAGATGTGTTGTCTCAATGCTTCTAATACCAAACCTGAGATCTTTCCTATAACATGAGGTGTGATATCCAACTCCTTCCCATTCCAATCCTGAGGCCCTTCCTATAGCATGTGATGTGATATCCCAATGCTTATACCAAACCTGAGACCCTTCCTATAGCTTGAGATGTGATATCCAACTCCTTCCCATTCCAATCTTGAGACCCTTCCTATAGCATGAGATGTGATATCTCAATACTTCTAATACCAAACCTGAGATCCTTCTGATAACATGAGATGTGATATCCAAATCCTTCCCCTTCCAAACCTGAGACCCTCCCTTTAGCATGAGATGTGATATCCAAAGCCTTCCGATTCCAATCCTGGACCATTCTGATAGCATGAGATGTGATATCTCAATGCTTCTAATACCAAACCTGAGATCCTTCCGATAGCATGAGATGTGATATCTCAATGCTTCTAATACCAAACCTAAGATCCTTCCTATAACATGAGATGTGATATCCAAATCCTTCCCCTTCCAAACCTGAGACCCTCCCTTTAGCATGAGATGTGATATCCAACTCCTTCCCATTCCAATCCTGAGACCCTTCTGATAGCATGAGATGTGATATCTCAATGCCTCTAATACCAAACCTGAGATCCTACCTCTAACATGAAATGTGATATCCAACTCTTTCCCCTTCCAAACCTGAGAGCCTTCCTATAGCATGAGATGTGATATCCAAGTCCTTCCCATTCCAATCCTGAGACCCTTCCTATAACATGAGATGTGATATCCAACTCCTTCCCATTCCAACCTGAGACCCTTCCTATAGCATGAGATGGGATATCCAGCTCCTTCCAAATCCAATCCTGATACCCTTCCGATAGCATGAGATGTGATATCCCAATGCTTATACCAAACCTGAGACCCATACTATTGCATGAGATGTGATATCAAACTCCTTCCCATTCCAATCCTGAGACCCTTCCTATAGCTTGAGATGTGATATCCAACTCCTTCTCATTCCAATTCTGAGACCCTTCCTATACCATAAGACTTGATATCTCAGTGCTTCTAATACCAAACCTGAGACCCGTCCTATAACATGAGATGTGATATCCAAATACTTCCCCTTCCAAACCTTAGACCCTTCCTTTATCATGAGATGTGATATCCAACTCCTTCCCATTCCAATCCTGAGACCCTTCCGATATCGTGAGATGTGATATCTCAATGCTTCTAATATCAAACTTGAGACCCTCCCTATAGCATGAGATGGATTATCCAAGTCCTTCCCATTCCAATCCTGAGACCCTTCCTATAGCATGAGATGTGATATCTCAATGCTTCTAATACCAAACCTGAGACCCTTCCTATAACATGAGATGGGAATATCCAACTCCTTCCCATTCCAATCCTGAGACCCTTCCGATAGAAGAGATGTGATATCTCAATGCTTATACCAAACCTGAGATCCTTCCTATAGCATGAGATGTGATATCCTACTCCTTCCCATTCCAATCCTGAGACCCTTCCTATAGCATAAGATGTGATATCTCAATGATTCTAATATCAAACTTGAGACCCTCCCTATAGCATGAGATGTGATATCCAAGTCATTCCCATTCCAATCCTGAGACACTTCCTATAGCATGAGATGTGATATCTCAATGCTTCTAATACCAAACCTGAGACTCTTCCTATAACATGAGATGGGATATCCAACTCCTTCCCATTCCAATCCTGAGACCCTTCCGATAGCAGAGATGTGATATCTCAAAGCTTATACCAAACCTGAGACCCTTCCTATGGCTTGAGATGTCATATACAACTCCTTCCCATTCCAATCCTGAGACCCTTCCGATAGCATGAGATGTGATATCTCAATGCTTATACCAAACCTGAGACCCTTCGTATAGCATGAGATGTGATATCCAACTCCTTCCCATTCCAATCCTGAGACCCTTCCTATAGCATGAGATGTGATGTCTCAATGCTTCTAATACCAAACCTGAGATCCTTCGTTTAACATGAGATGTGATATCCAACTCCTTCCATTCCAATCCTGAGACCCTTCCTATAGCATGAGATGTGATATCTCAATGCTTATACCAAACCTGAGACCCTTCCTATAGCATGAGATGTGATATCCAACTCCTTCCCATTCCAATCCTGAGACCCTTCCTATAGCATGAGATGTGATATCTCAATGCCTCTAATACCAAACCTGAGATCCTTCCTCTAACATGAAATGTGATATCCAACTCCTTCCCTTTCCAAACCTGAGAGCCTATCCATAGCATGAGATGTGATATCCAAGTCCTTCCCATTCCAATCCTGAGACCCTTCCAATAACATGAGATGTGATGTCTCAATGCTTCTAATACCAAACCTGAGATCTTTCCTATAACATGAGATGTGATATCCAACTCCTTCCCATTCCAATCCTGAGGCCCTTCCTATAGCATGTGATGTGATATCTCAATGCTTATACCAAACCTGAGACCCTTCCTATAGCTTGAGATGTGATATCCAACTCCTTCCCATTCCAATCCTGAGACCCTTCCTATAGCATGAGATGTGATATCTCAATACTTCTAATACCAAACCTGAGATCCTTCTGATAACATGAGATGTGATATCCAAATCCTTCCCCTTCCAAACCTGAGACCCTCCCTTTAGCATGAGATGTGATATCCAACTCCTTCCGATTCCAATCCTGAGACCATTCTGATAGCATGAGATGTGATATCTCAATGCTTCTAATACCAAACCTGAGATCCTTCCGATAGCATGAGATGTGATATCTCAATGCTTCTAATACCAAACCTGAGATCCTTCCTATAACATGAGATGTGATATCCAAATCCTTCCCCTTCCAAACCTGAGACCCTCCCTTTAGCATGAGATGTGATATCCAACTCCTTCCCATTCCAATCCTGAGACCCTTCTGATAGCATGAAATGTGATATCTCAATGCCTCTAATACCAAACCTGAGATCCTACCTCTAACATGAAATGTGATATCCAACTCTTTCCCCTTCCAAACCTGAGAGCCTTCCTATAGCATGAGATGTGATATCCAAGTCCTTCCCATTCCAATCCTGAGACCCTTCCTATAACATGAGATGTGATATCCAACTCCTTCCCATTCCAACCTGAGACCCTTCCTATAGCATGAGATGGGATATCCAGCTCCTTCCAAATCCAATCCTGATACCCTTCCGATAGCATGAGATGTGATATCCCAATGCTTATACCAAACCTGAGACCCATACTATTGCATGAGATGTGATATCAAACTCCTTCCCATTCCAATCCTGAGACCCTTCCTATAGCTTGAGATGTGATATCCAACTCCTTCTCATTCCAATTCTGAGACCCTTCCTATACCATAAGACTTGATATCTCAGTGCTTCTAATACCAAACCTGAGACCCGTCCTATAACATGAGATGTGATATCCAAATCCTTCCCCTTCCAAAGCTTAGACCCTTCCTTTATCATGAGATGTGATATCCAACTCCTTCCCATTCCAATCCTGAGACCCTTCCGATATTGTGAGATGTGATATCTCAATGCTTCTAATATCAAACTTGAGACTCTCCCTATAGCATGAGATGGATTATCCAAGTCCTTCCCATTCCAATCCTGAGACCCTTCCTATAGCATGAGATGTGATATCTCAATGCTTCTAATACCAAACCTGAGACCCTTCCTATAACATGAGATAGGAATATCCAACTCCTTCCCATTCCAATCCTGAGACCCTTCCGATAGAAGAGATGTGATATCTCAGTGCTTATACCAAACCTGAGATCCTTCCTATAGCATGAGATGTGATATCCTACTCCTTCCCATTCCAATCCTGAGACCCTTCCTATAGCATAAGATGTGATATCTCAATGATTCTAATATCAAACTTGAGACCCTCCCTATAGCATGAGATGTGATATCCAAGTCATTCCCATTCCAATCCTGAGACACTTCCTATAGCATGAGATGTGATATCTCAATGCTTCTAATACCAAACCTGAGACTCTTCCTATAACATGAGATGGGATATCCAACTCCTTCCCATTCCAATCCTGAGACCCTTCCGATAGCAGAGATGTGATATCTCAAAGCTTATACCAAACCTGAGACCCTTCCTATGGCTTGAGATGTCATATACAACTCCTTCCCATTCCAATCCTGAGACCCTTCCAATAGCATGAGATGTGATATCTCAATGCTTATACCAAACCTTAGACCCTTCCTATATCATGAGATGTGATATCCAACTCCTTCCCATTCCAATCCTGAGACCCTTCCTATAACATGAGATGTGATGTCTCAATGCTTCTAATACCAAACCTGAGATCCTTCGTTTAACATGAGATGTGATATCCAACTCCTTCCATTCCAATCCTGGGACCCTTCCTATAGCATGAGATGTGATATCTCAATGCTTATACCAAACCTGAGACCCTTCCTATAGCATGAGATGTGATATCCAACTCCTTCCCATTCCAATCCTGAGACCCTTCCTATAGCATGAGATGTGATATCTCAATGCCTCTAATACCAAACCTGAGATCCTTCCTCTAACATGAAATGTGATATCCAACTCCTTCCCTTTCCAAACCTGAGAGCCTATCCATAGCATGAGATGTAATATCCAAGTCCTTCCCATTCCAATCCTTAGACCCTTCCTACAGCATGCAACATATATGATATCTCAATGATTCTAATAACAATCCTGAGACCCGTCCTATAACATGAGATGGGATATCCAACTCCTTCCCATCCCAATCCTGAGACACTTCCGATTGCAGAGATGTGATATCTCAATGCTTATACCAAACCTGAGACTCTTCCTATAACATGAGATGTGATATCTGTTAGGAAAGATTTCGTAATTGTAGGTAATTTTCCTTCCATGTGGCAACCCCTAAACTTTTTGCTGTTGTTTTTCACCTTGTTCTCGACTTTGCCAGAGAAGTGCAGCCTTCTGCCGCACTCCTCTGGGCTTTCGCTCCTTTCCTACGGGGAAACTGACATGGCCTTAAGACAGTCAGTACCGGGAAACGCTGTTTTCCGTAGTTTCTTTTATCATGTTGCGGCTTTCGTGCAACATGACACAAGAGGGCACTGTAAGCTAAGTTACTGCTCTCTTGGGATTCTAGCCTTCTACAGGCCCTAGATACTCTTTCAGGATTGTAACTGATCGGTGCAAGTGATTCACGGACGGGAATGGTGGCAGCGATCGTTTCTTGTGTTTTGAGCTCCTTTTGGCGTTCTAAGCGCGTTTCTCGCACTTAACCCAAAATGGTGGCCTGGCTCCCAAAATGGCCAGACCACGAGGCTCCTTTGTCCTGTCCGCTGACCGTCTTGCTCCCTTCACCTTCCCCAGGTCGAGCCGACCCAGGGCCTTCCTTATTTGGGCATGTACTTTCCCGCGAAACACGGATGCTTTCGCGGGCTTCTACATGTCTTGTGTGTGCCTCCAGGATGTGGGCTGGGATGTCTGGTCCTGGTTGAATGCCTGGGACCACCGTGGTCCGTGATAGGTCCACGAATGGTGTGAGTGTTGATGAGCGGATCTCCCATTGGGTCCCCACCGTTTTGGCGCGAAGGGAACCGTGGATAAGAGGGGGCTGGAAACACCACTACCATGTCGATCTCCTGAGTTCTCACGAACGAAGGAATACAGGAGCCAAGTATCCTGCAACCAAGAGGCTGAACCGAGGAATCGCTGGTGACCAGCTGAAGGACTGCTCCTCTGCACTGCTGTTGCCTTGTGAAACCCTTTTCACCTTTGATCGAACCAGAAGGCCTGTACTAGTACTTCGACCCTTGGAATAGCGGGGACAGCTATTCTCGGCATCTTCACCAGCTCCTGCTAGTAAGCCTTCGGAAGCGTCTCTGGGCCATCCAGCAGACTGACCAGCCTACACAGGAGTCTTGCTCTGTAACTGCCACCAGGTTGTGTAGTATATCGAGTCCTTGTCACTCTCACACGATTCGTACACTTGGCGTTCCCAGGTCTGAAGTGAGTAGTGTACATTTGGCTCAGATACACACGGCCGCTCCGTTGCCCTGCTGTGGTAACAAACTGTGCGGGTTCCTTCGTTTGGGACGTCTTTTACTCAACTCTGCTGCTGCAGACTCAACACGACGACGAGACGTCCCCTGCTCTTCTGAACCTGCCAGCGACTGAAACTGACGCGGAGAAGCCTGGGTCTGCTTGCATCGGGGACCGGTGAGTAGCATAGCTAGGAACTGGTCGCCCTCCTGCAGGAGCCCATAGCTTTTCCCCGCTGTGTCAAAACAGCACGCCTTTCCGTACTCGCGCTCTGCTTCTGCCCACAGTGGAGGCTGCGCTTGAGTCGCGGAACACTGTTCTTCTTCGTTTGTGCACTAAACTGAACTGCCTGATCTCCCTCGAAGAGACTCCCCTTTTGCCCGTTGGCACCAGCGTGTGCAGGTACTTTTGAGCACAAGGCTCCACTCTTCGTAGGGCTCGGACTTCCTTTTAGTTAGGTGCCTCTGAAGGCGGACTGGGTCTAAGCATTATTTCGCACTGCCTGTTTTCCTTCCCTTTTAGGTGGACTACACATTTCGTGCATCTAACGCTTGAGACTTGTTTGTATTTGTGTATATATTGTATTGGTATGGTATGTGTTGGTTTACTAGAGTTGTATTGTGATTTCTCGCTACGGTCATTGTTTTAAAGGCCTTGGAATAAATGTGTATATATTTTTAATATAGCACCTGTTTGGAGTAGTTTGTAAGTGTCCTTGCTTTGTGTGCTCATTGCAGGCTTTCAGTCACCCTCACCCCTCTTGAGACCTAGTCTTGACCGCCGCGATCGCTACCTTGATTGGTCTGGCTTGTCCAGAGGTTACCCTGTTCCAAGTAATTAGGTTGGCCTCCTGAACTTCTGCGCCACCAGGACAGAGTTCAGAAATCCGTCTTAAGAAATTGGTGTACAGCGGTGGGATACCACTGAAGGTATCCAGTGTTGCGCACGAACTAAGGCATTTCAAGTTATTCCTACCAGGACACGTAGTGAATTGTTGTAGTATAACTTTAAAAAGGCCATAGTCCTATCTAACAGTATGGAAACAAATACCTTGTTAACTTTAAATGCTTCCAAATCAGAAACATTGAAAAAGATGTGTGCGGAGAGAGGTGTTTTCTCTCAAGGCACGAAATTGGATATGATCCAAAGAATCGTGGCGTGGCAAGAAGCGCAGCTTGACGCTATAACTTCTGAGGACAGTGCGGAAGGAGGTGGGGCTGCTCTCACTGGTAGAACCGAGGGTTCTGCCGCTGCACTGATCCCCGCGACCACGAGGACAGGGAGGATGAGATGTCTAATGTTTCCTCTGCCAGTGTTGATGGGGAGGCTATGCTTGAATTCAAGAAGCAAGAGCTGCGGTTTAGGCAGAAGGAGCTTGAATTCAGCATAGCCAAACTAAAAATCGAACAGTCAGAAAAACAGAAAGACAGGGATCACCAGTTGGAACTGGCCAAGCTTCAGGTTGCAAATGGGTCCAAGGGTCCTGGACATGGGTCTGGGGCCTCCTCTCATCCACGGTTTCCGAAAGATCTGGTCAGTGTGTATGAGGAAAGGAATGACATTATGGACTGGCTGAATGCGTTTGAGTATGCATGCGAAGTTCAACAAGTTGACAATGCTGATAAGATTGCCTGGTTACTCAGCAGACTGCCCCATTCTGGCTGTAGTGCCATTATGGAAATGTCGAAGGCTGAGCGAGCTGATTTCGCAATGTTAAAGCAAACTCTCATTTTAAAGTTTGGGAAGACTCCGGCCCAATATTTGAAACGATTCATAGAGTATAAGAAAAAGGAAGGTGGTACTTGGGTATCTTATGTCACTGAATCCTTGAAAAACTTAACTGGCTGGGTCGAAGGTTATAAGGTTTCTACCTTCGAAGGCATGATAAATCTTGTCATGCTGGAACACATTTTTGCATCTTCTTCCCCGGAGCTTAAGCAGCATTTGGCCGATTCGAAGGAGATAGATCCTAAGAAGCTGGCCATTGCAGCAGACTTATGGGTGTCACATCGAGTGTCCCATAAGGACAAAACTCATCCTGGTAAGCAGGAGGAAGGGAAAAAGTCCAAAGATAAGGAGGGTGGAGAATCTGATAAATCTTCTTCTCAAAAGGGCCACAAAAAGAAAAATAAGGGTAAGACACAAGAGAACTCACAGGGTAGTGGAGGTCAGCCTCCGAAACAGAACTCTGGTTACAATAAGCCTCCCTATGTAAACAGACCCAATGGATCTTGTTTTGCTTGTGGAGCAACTGACCACGTGAAGGGGGATCCCCGGTGTAAGGTTAGACCTTTGGGGGTCCACTCCGCTAATCTGGCCTTCTCCTCCTACGAGGAAGAAGAGATTACAGGAGCATCCTTCTCCTCAGACTCATTTCCCAGCGGGATAGAGGCTGAGGTAGTTTTAGTTTCCCTGGGTTCCTGGGAGCCTAAAGTCGCAGAGGCTTATGCTAGGATTCCAGATAATACCAAGCACTACTTTAAAGACAGTGTGCTGATCAATGGAGTAGATACTCCAGCTCTTAGGGATAGTGGGTGCAGTCGAACTGTAGTGGATTCTACCTTGGTAGACTCAGAGGAAGTTGCCAGAGCTACTCTGATGCCCACTAAGTTGGCTGACGGCCCACTCCGTATGTTCCCAGTAATACCTGTAAATCTTACTTTAAATGGTACAGCAGTCAGGATTCCAGTGAGCATTCAGAGAAACGTCCCGGGAAAGGTCTTGTTAGGTAATGATCTCAGAGCTTTAGGGCTCGTAGGAGACACTGCCGAAAGACCCTACACACGGTCTCAAGCACGGGCAGCATTGGCCAAGACCAATACGCCGCCCCAGCCGAAGGGGAAACCCAAGGCGAAAGGAGTCAACAAGTCAAGACGAGGGAAAGAGAATATTCCCCCGAGCTCGCCTACCACTGCGGTGGAGGAAGTTGGTCAATCGCCCGGGCCTGAGGAGGAGGTGGCGATGCCTGAAGTATTTGACCCCAACGACCATCCTGAACTAAAAGACTTGTTACTTGAAGGAGGTCCTGATAGGGACGAATTCAGTAAAGGCCAACGTGAGTGCCCATCTCTGGAAGGCCTAAGGAGACAGGCCTGCTCCCAGCTTGAGGGTGAACCTCCTGGGACGCATAGGATTTATTGGGAAGGTGGACTCCTGTATAGTGAGCCCACAGAGTCTACAGAAGGAGACCATAGGAGGTTGGTGGTTCCCCTTTCTGTTAGGCCCTTCCTCCTGCAGTTGGCGCATGAAGTGCTCCTTGCTGGTCACCTTGGTATTAAGAGGACCAAGCAAAGGTTATCCATGCACTTCTACTGGCCCAAGATGGGGGTGCAAGTAGAAAGTCACTGCAGGAGTTGTGCCTCCTGCCAATTATCTGGTAAGGTTGGCTCGACAATCCAAGCTCCGTTGGTACCGCTCCCAGTTGTGGGGGTACCATTTGAAAGGGTAGGGATCGACATCGTTGGTCCCCTTGACCCGCAAACATCCTCGGGCAATAGGTTTATCCTGGTGCTGGTCGACCATGCAACCAGATATCCTGAGGCCATCCCATTGAAAACTGTAACTGCCAAGTCAGTTGCAAAAGCTTTACTTGGCATATTTACTAGGGTTGGCTTCCCTAAAGAAGTTGTGTCAGATCGTGGCAGCAACTTTATGTCGAAGTATATGCAGGCTATGTGGAAAGAATGTGGGGTCACCTACAAGTTCTCTTCTGCATACCACCCCCAGACCAATGGTCTGGTGGAACGTTTCAACAGAACGTTAAAAAGCATGATTGGGGCTCTGGAGAAGCTTCAGAGAAGACAATGGGATCTTCTTTTACCATGCTTACTGTTTGCCTACCGAGAGGTACCACAGGAGGGTGTTGGCTTCAGCCCCTTCAAACTTCTGTTTGGTCATCCTGTACGGGGACCCTTAGCCATAGTCAAAGAGGGATGGGAGATGCCCACTTCCCCTGTTACTACCAACGTAGTTGATTATGTGCTAGGGCTCAGAAAACGGATGGTACTTCTGATGGGCTTGGCTAGTGATAAATTGAAGGCAGTACAAGCGCTGGTGAAACATTGGTACGACCAGAAAGCTTCCCTCATCAACTTTACACCTGGTCAGCAAGTCCTGATCATGAATCCCATAAGGCCTTGAGCTTTACAGGACAAATGGTCAGGCCCTTACACAGTGGTGGAGCCCCTGGGTGAGGTTAACTATTTAGTGGACCTTGGAAGGCCTGGACAGGCTCCAAAAGTGTTTCACGTGAATAGGCTGAAGGCTTTCGTCCCAAGAGTCGAAATCGCAGCACTGTTACTGGCTTCAGATGTTGAGGAAGAGGAGTCTGAACCTCTCCCCGACCTGTTCCAAAGCGGTCCTTCAGATAGCTCCTTTGAGGGTGTCCGAGTGGCCCCTCACCTGACTTCTGATCAGCAGGCTGAGGTGAAAAGTTTGCTTAGGCAGTTTTCCCCCCTGTTTTCACAGTCGCCTGGTTTGACACCTTGGTGCAAACATAACATAGACACAGGAGACAGTGTACCTACCAAAAGTAGGGGATACAGGATGTCAGACAAAGTACGGTCTTATATTAAGACCGAGGTCAACAAGATGTTAGACCTTGGGGTGATTGAACCCTCTAGTAGTCCTTGGTCCAGCCCTGTGGTTTTCGTTCCAAAGGCAGGCACTTCTGAATTGAGGTTCTGTGTGGATTACAGGGCTCTGAATGCTGTCACCAAGACAGATGCACACCCCTTGCCTCGAACAGATGAGCTGGTGGATACTTTGGGTGCCTCCAAGTACCTCAGCACGTTTGACCTCACTGCTGGCTATTGGCAAATAGCTTTAGCAGAACATGCCAAGGAGAAGACAGCGTTTTCTACTCCAGACGGCCTTTACCAATTCCGGGTAATGCCGTTCGGGTTGAAGAATGCACCTGCCACTTTCCAGAGGCTTGTGCATCATGTTTTGAATGGGTTGGACGAATTCTGTCTTGCATATCTGGACGATATAGCAGTTTTCAGTGCCACCTGACCATGTGAAACACCTCGGGATTGTGCTCCAGGCTCTTCAGAAAGCACACTTGACCATAAAGGCTAGTAAACACCAGATTGGACAAGGCTCAGTGTTTTACCTTGGACATGAAGTAGGTGGAGGGAGGATACAGCCTCTACCCAGTAAAGTACAAGCAGTACAAGACTGGCCTACTCCCACTACACAAACCCAAGTGAGAGCCTTCTTAGGACTCACGGGGTATTACCGCAATTTTGTGGCAGACTATGGCACCATAGCTGCCCCTCTGACTGCCCTCACAACTCTGAAGAAACCCAAGAAGGTAACTTGGACCGACGAGTGTGAGAAGGCCTTCAATGGCTTAAAAGACTCCTTGTGCCAGGCCCCTGTCCTCAGGGCCCCTGATTATCAAAGACCTTTTATCGTGCAGACGGACGCCTCTGACACTGGGATAGGAGCTGTACTATCGCAAGTAGATGAGAAGGGTAAGGAACACCCTATTGGTTTTATTAGTCGCCAGTTTAAGGACAGAGAGCTCAGATGGTCCACGGTAGAGAAAGAATGTTTCTCTGTTGTGTGGGCCCTAAGGAAGCTGAGGCCCTACCTCTATGGGACCCACTTCACTGTGCAAACTGACCATAAGCCCTTAAAGTGGCTAATAAACATGAAGGGGGAGAATCCAAAGTTGCTTAGGTGGTCCATAAGTCTACAAGGCTTCGACTTCACTATTGAGCATAGGCCAGGTGTCCAACATAGCAATGCTGATGGGTTGTGGAGAATGTTTAACCGACCTGAACAAGAGACTCATCCAGGGGTGGATTAGTTCCCCCTGTCCATAGTCTGGGAGGGGCGAGTGTTAGGAAAGATTTCGTAATTGTAGGTAATTTTCCTTCCATGTGGCAACCCCTAAACTTTTTGCTGTTGTTTTTCACCTTGTTCTCGACTTTGCCCGAGAAGTGCAGCCTTCTGCCGCACTCCTCTGGGCTTTCGCTCATTTCTTACGGGGAAACTGTCATGCCCTTAAGACAGTCAGTACCAGGAAACGCTGGTTTCCGTAGTTTCTTGTATCATGTTGCAGCTTTCGTGCAACATGACACAAGAGGGCACTGTAAGCTAAGTTACTGCTCTCTTGGGTCTCTAGCCTTCTACAGGCCCTAGATACTCTTTCAGGATTGTAACTGATCGGTGCAAGTGATTCACGGACGGGAATGGTGGCAGCGATCGTTTCTTGTGTTTTGAGATCCTTTTGGCGTGCTAAGCGCGTTTCTCGCGCTTAACCCAAAATGGTGGCCTAGATCCCAAAATGGCCAGACCACAAGGCTCCTTTGTCCTGTCCGCTGACCGTCTTGCTCCCTTCACCTTCCCCAGGTCGAGCCGACGTGGGGCCTTCCTTATTTGGGCAATAACATGAATTATGATATCCAAATCCTTCCCATTCCAATCCTGAGACCCTTCCGATAGCAGAGATGTGATATCTCAATGCTTATACCAAACCTAAGACCCTTCCGATAGCATGAGATGTGATATCTCAATGCTTCTAATACCAAACCTGAGATCCTTCCAATAACATGAGATGTGATATCCAACTCCTTCCCATTCCAATCCCGAGACCCTTCCTATAGCATGAGATGTGATATCTCAATGCTTCTAACACCAAACCTAAGGTCCTTCCTATAACATGAGATGTGATATCCAAATCCTTCCCATTCCAAACCTGAGACCCTCCCTTTAGCATGAGATGTGATATCCAACTCCTTCCCCTTCCAAACCTGAGACCCTTCCTTTAGCATGAGATGTGATATCCAGCTCCTCCCATTCCAATCCTGAGACCCTTCCGATAGCAGAGATGTGATATTTCAATGCTTATACCAAACCTGAGACCCTTCCCATAGCATGAGATGTGATATCCAGCTCCTCCCATTCCATTCCTGAGACCCTTCCGATAGCAGAGATGTGATATTTCAATGCTTATACCAAACCTGAGACCCTTCCCATAGCATGAGATGTGATATCCAACTCCTTCCCATTCCAATCCTGAGACCCTTCCTATAGCATGAGATGTGATATCTCAATGCTTCTAATACCAAACCTGAGATCCTTCCTATAACATGAGATGTGATATCCAACTCCTTCCCATTCCAATCCCGAGACCCTTCCTATAGCATGAGATGTGATATCTCAATGCTTCTAATACCAAACCTAGGTCCTTCCTATAACATGAGATGTGATATCCAAATCCTTCCCATTCCAAACCTGAGACCCTCCCTTTAGCATGAGATGTGATATCCAACTCCTCCCCATTCCAATCCTGATACCCTTCTGATAGCATGAGATGTGCTATCTCAATGCCTCTAATACCAAACCTGAGATCCTACCTCTAACATGAAATGTGATATCCAACTCCTTCCTTTTCCAAACCTGAGACCCTTCCTACAGCATGAGATGTGATATCCAAGTCCTTCCCATTCCAATCCTGAGACCCTTCCTATAACATGAGATGTGATATCCAACTCCTTCTATTCCAACCTGAGACCCTTCCTATAGCATGAGATGGGATATCCAACTCCTTCCAAATCCAATCCTGATACCCTTCCGATAGCATGAGATGTGATATCCCAATGCTTCTACAAAACCTGAGACCCATACCATGGCATGAGATGTGATATCAAACTCCCGTCCTATACCATGAGACTTGATATCTCAATGCTTCTAATACCAAACCTGAGACCGGTCCAATAACATTAGATGTGATATCCAAATCCTTCCCCTTCCAAACCTTAGACCCTTCCTTTATCATGAGATGTGATATCCAAGTCCTTCACATTCCATTCCTGAGACCCTTCCTATAGCATGAGATGTGATATCTCAATGCTTCTAATACCAAACCTGAGACCCTTCCTATAACATGAGATGTGATATCCAAGTCCTTCCCATTCCAATCCTGAGACCCTTCCTATAGCATGAGATGTGATATCTCAATGCATCTAATACCAAACCTGAGACCCTTCCTATAACATGAATTGTGATATCCAAATCCTTCCCATTCCAATCCTGAGACCCTTCCGATAGCAGAGATGTGATATCTCAATGCTTATACCAAACCTAAGACCCTTCCGATAGCATGAGATGTGATATCTCAATGCTTCTAATACCAAACCTGAGATCCTTCCAATAACATGAGATATGATGTCCAAATCCCTCCCCTTCCAAACCTTAGACCATCCCTTTAGCATGAGATTTGATATCCAACTCCTTCCCATTCCAATCCTGAGACCCTTCTGATGGCATGAGATGTGATATCTCAATGCCTCTAAAACCAAACCTGAGATCCTACCTCTAACATGAAATTTGATATCCAACTCCTTCCCCTTCCAACCCTGAGAGCCTTCCTATAGAATGAGATGTGATATCCAAGTCCTTCCCATTCCAATCCTGAGACCCTTCCTATAACATGAGATGTGATATCCAACTCCTTCCCATTCCAATCCTGAGACCCTTCCTATAGCTTGAGATGTGATATCCAACTCCTTCTCATTCCAATTCTGAGACCCGTCCTATACCATGAGACTTGATATCTCAATGCTTCAAATACCAAACCTGAGACCGGTCCTATAACATGAGATGTGATACCCAAATCCGTCCCCTTCCAAACCTTAGACCCTTCCTATAGCATGAGATGTGATATCTCATTGCTTCTAATACCAAACCTGAGACCCTTCCTATAACGAGATGGGATATCCAACTCCTTCCCATTCCAATCCTGAGACCCTTCAGATAGCAGAGATGTGATATCCAACTCCTTCCCATTCCAAACCTGAGACCCTTCCTATAGCATGAGATGTTATAATTTAATGCTTCTAAAACCAAACCTGAGAACCATCCTATAACATGTGAAATCCAAATCCTTCCCTTTCCAAACCTGAGACCCTTCCGATAGCATGAGATGTGATATCTCAATGCTTCTAAAACCAAACATGAGAACCATCCTATAACATGAGATGTGAAATCCAAATCCTTCCCTTTCCAAACCTGAGACCCTTCCTATAGCTTGAGATGAAATATCAAACTCCTTCCCATTCCAATCCTGAGATAGCTTGAGATGTGATATCCAACTCCATCCCATTCCAATCCTGAGACCCTTCCGATAGCATGAGATGTGATAGCTCAATGCTTCTAATATCAAAACTGAGACCCTCCCTATAGTATGAGATGTGAATTCTAAGTCCTTACCATTCCTATCCTGAGACCCTTCCGATAGCAGAGATGTGATATCTCAATGCTTATACCAAACCTGATGACCCTTCCTATGGCATTAGATGTGATATCCAACTCCTTCCCATTCCAATCCTGAGTTCCTTCCTATAGCATGAGATGTGGTATCTCAATGCTTCTATCAAACCTGATACCCTTCTTTTAGCATGAGAGGTGATATTCAACTCCTGCCCATTCCAATCCTGAGACCCTTCCTATATCATGAGACGTGATATCCAACTCCTTCCCATTCCAATCCTGAGACTCCTCCTATAGCATGAGATGTGATATCTCAATGCTTCTAATACCAGACCTGGGGCCGGTCCTATAACATGAGATATGATATCCAAATCCTTCCCCTTCCAAACCTGAGACCCTTCCTATAGCAAGAGATGTGATATCCAATTCCTTCCCATTCCAATCCTGAGACCCTTCCTATAACGAGATGTGATATCCAACTCCTTCCCATTCCAACCTGAGACCCTTCCTGTAGCATGAGAAGGGAGATCCAACTCCTTCCCATTCCAATCCTGAGACCCTTCCTATACCATGAGATGTGATATCTCAATGCTTCTAATACCAAACCTGGGACCCGTCCTATAACATGAGATATGTCCTATAACATGAGATATGATATCCAAATCCTTCCCCTTCCAAACCTGAGACCCTTCCTTTAGCATGAGATGTGATATCCAAATCCTTCCCATTCCAATACTGAAACCCTTCCTATAGCATGAGATGTCATATCTCAATGTTTCTAATAGAAAACCTGAGACCCTTCCTATAGCAAGAGATGTGATATCCAAATCCTTCCCATTTCAATCTTGAGACCCTTCCTATAACATGAGATGTGATATCCAACTCCTACCCATTCCAACCTGAGACCCTTCCTATAGCATGAGAAGGGATATCCAATTCCTTCCCAATCCAATCCTTAGACCCTTCTGATAGCAGAGATGTGATATCTCAATGCTTATACCAAACCTGAGACCCTTCCTTTAGCATGAGATGTGATATCCAAATGCTTCACATTCCAATCCTGAGACCCTTCCTATAGCATGAGATGTGATATCTCAATGATTCTAATACAAAACCTGAGATCCTTCCTATAACATGAGATGTGATATCCAAGTCCTTCCCATTCCAATCCTGAGACCCTTCCTATAACATGAGATGTGATATCCAACTCCTTCTACTCCAACCTGAGACCCTTCCTATAGCATGAGATGGGATATCCAACTCCTTCCAAATCCAATCCTGATACCCTTCCAATAGCATGAGATGTGATATCCCAATGCTTCTACAAAACCTGAGACCCATACCATGGCATGAGATGTGATATCAAACTCCCGTCCTATACCATGAGACTTGATATCTCAATGCTTCTAATACCAAACCTGAGACCGGTCCAAAAACATGAGATGTGATATCCAAATCCTTCCCCTTCCAAACCTTAGACCCTTCCTTTATCATGAGATGTGATATCCAAGTCATTCCCATTCCATTCCTGAGACCCTTAATATAGCATGAGATGTGATATCTCAATGCTTCTAATACCAAACCTGAGACCCTTCCTATAACATGAGATGTGATATCCAAATCCTTCCCATTCCAATCCTGAGACCCTTCCGATAGCAGAGATGTGATATCTCAATGCTTATACCAAACCTGAGACCCTTCCGATAGCATGAGATGTGATATCTCAATGCTTCTAATACCAAACCTCAGATCCTTCCAATAACATGAGATGTGATGTCCAAATCCTTCCCCTTCCAAACCTTAGACCCTCCCTTTAGCATGAGATGTGATATCCAACTCCTTCCCATTCCAATCCTGAGACCCTTCTGATGGCATGAGATGTCATATCTCAATGCCTCTAATACCAAACCTGAGATCCTACCTCTAACATGAGATGTGATATCAAACTCCTTCCCATTCCAAACCTGAGACCCTTCAGATAGCATGAGATGTGATATTTCAATGCTTCTAAAACCAAACATGAGAACCATCCTATAACATGAGATGTGAAATCCAAATCATTCCCATTCCAAACATGAGGCCCTTCCTATAGCTTGAGATGTGATATCAAACTCCTTCCGATTCAATGTGATATCCAACTCCTTCCCATTCCAATCCTGGGACCCTTCCTATACCATGAGATGTGATAGTTCAATGCTTCTAATACCAAACCTGAGACCCGTCCTAAAACATGAGATGTGAGATCCAAATCCTTCCCCTTCCAGACCTGAGACCTTTCCTTTAGCATGAGATGTGATAACCAACTCCTTCCCATTCCAAACCTGAGACCCTTCCCATAGCATGAGATGTGATATCTCAATGCTTCTAAAACCAAACATGAGAACCATCCTATAACATGAGATGTGAAATCCAAATCCTTCCCTTTCCAAACCTGAGACCCTTCCTATAGCTTGAGATGAAATATCAAACTCCTTCCCATTCCAATCCTGAGATAGCTTGAGATGTGAGATCCAAATCCTTCCCCTTCCAAACCTGAGACCCTTCCTATAGCTTGATATGTGATATCAAACTCCTTCCCATTACAATCCTGCGATAGCTTGAGATGTGATATCCAACTCCATCCCATTCCAATCCTGAGACCCTTCCGATAGCATGAGATGTGATAGCTCAATGCTTCTAATATCAAAACTGAGACCCTCCCTATAGTATGAGATGTGAAATCTACGTCCTTCCCATTACTATCCTGAGACCCTTCCCATAGCAAGAATGTAATATCCAACTCCTTCCCATTCCAATCCTGAGACCATTCCTATAGCATGAGATGTGATATCTCAATGCTTCTAATACCAAACCTGAGATCCTTCCTATGACATGAGATGTGATATCCAATTCCTTCCCATTCCAAACCTGAGACCCTTCCTACAGCATGCGATGTGATATCTCAATGCTTCTAATACCAAACCTGAGACCAGTCCTATAACATGAGATGGGATATCCAACTCCTTCCCGTTCCAATCCTGAGACACTTCCGATTGCAGAGATTTGATATCTCAATGCTTATACCAAACCTGAGACTCTTCCTATAACATGAGATGTGATATCCAACTCCTTCCCGTTCCAAACCTGAGACCCTTCCTATAGCATGAGATGTGATATCCAAATCCTTCCCATCCCAATCCTGAGACACTTCCAATTGCAGAGATGTGATATCTCAATGCTTATACCAAACCTGAGACTCTTCCTATAACACGAGATGTGATATCCAACTCCTTCCCGTTCCAAACCTGAGACCCTTCCTATAGCATGAGATGTGATATCCAACTCCTTCCCATTCCAATCCTGAGACCCTTCCGATAGCATGAGATGTGATATCTCAATGCCTCTAATACCAAACCTGAGATCCTTCCTATAACATGTGATGTGATATTCAAATCCTTCCCCTTCCAAACCTGAGACCCTCCCTTTAGCATGAGATGTGATATACAACTCCTTCCCATTCCAATCCTGAGACCCTTCTGATAGCATGAGATGTGATATCTCAATGCCTCTAATACCAAACCTGAGATCCTACCTCTAACATGAAATGTGATATCCATCTCCTTCCCTTTCCAAACCTGAGACCCTGCCTATAGCATGAGCTGTGATATCCAATTCCTTCCCATTCCAATCCTGAGACCCTTCCTATAGCATGTGATGTGATATATCTCAATGCTTCCAATACCAAACCTGAGACCCGTAATATAACATGAGATGTGATATCCAAATCCTTCCCCTTCCAAACCTTAGACCCTTCCTTTATCATGAGATGTGATATCCAACTCCTTCCCATTCCAATCCTGAGACCCTTCCGATATCATGAGATGTGATATCTCAAAGCTTCTAATATCAAACTTGAGACCCTCCCTATAGCATGAGATGTGATATCCAAGTCCTTCCCATTCCAATCCTGAGACCCTTCCTATAGCATGAGATGTGATATCTCAATGCTTCTAATACCAAACCTGAGACCCTTCCTATAACATGAGATGGGAATATCCAACTCCTTCCCATTCCAATCCTGAGACCCTTCCGATAGCAGAGATGTGATATCTCAATGCTTATACCAAACCTGAGACCCTTCCTATGGCATGAGATGTGATATCCAACTCCTTGCCATTCAAATCCTGAGACCCTTCCTATAGCATGAGAAGGGATATCCAACTCCTTCCCAATCCAATCCTGAGACCCTTCCGATAGCAGAGACGTGATATCTCAATGCTTCTACCAAACCTGAGACCCTTCCTTTAGCATGAGATGTGATATCCAAATCCTTCACATTCCAATCCTGAGACCCTTCCTATAGCATGAGATGTGATATCTCAATGCTTCTAATACCAAACCTGAGATCCTTCCTATAACATGAGATGTGATATCCAATTCCTTCCCATTCCAAACCTGACACCCTTCCTATTGGATGAGATGTGATATCCAACTCCTTCCCATTCCAACCCTGAGACCCTTCCTATAGCATGAGATGTGATGTCTCAATGCTTCTAATACCAAACCTGAGATCCTTCCTATAACATGAGATGTGATATCCAACTCCTTCCATTCCAATCCTGAGACCTGTCCTATAGCATGAGATGTGATATCCAAGTCCTTCCCATTCCAATCCTGAGACCCTTCCTATAGCTTGAGATGTGATATCCAACTCCTTCCCATTCCAATTCTGAGACCCTTCCTATACTCTGAGACTTGATATCTCAATGCTTCTAATACCAAACCTGAAACCCGTAATATAACATGAGATGTGATATCCAAATCCTTCCCCTTCCAAACCTTAGACCCTTCCTTTATCATGAGATGTGATATCCAACTCCTTCCCATTCCAATCCTGAGACCCTTCCGATATCATGAGATGTGATATCTCAAAGCTTCTAATATCAAACTTGAGACCCTCCCTATAGCATGAGATGTGATATCCAAGTCCTTCCCATTCCAATCCTGAGACCCTTCCTATAGCATGAGATGTGATATCTCAATGCTTCTAATACCAAACCTGAGACCCTTCCTATAACATGAGATGGGAATATCCAACTCCTTCCCATTCCAATCCTGAGACCCTTCCGATAGCAGAGATGTGATATCTCAATGCTTATACCAAACCTGAGACCCTTCCTATGGCATGAGATGTGATATCCAACTCCTTGCCATTCAAATCCTGAGACCCTTCCTATAGCATGAGAAGGGATATCCAACTGGAGTTGGATATCACATTTCATGCTAAAGGGAGGGTCTCAGGTTTGGAAGGGGAAGGATTTGGAAATCACATCTCATATTATAGGAAGGATCTCAGGTTTGGTATTAGAAGCATTGAGATATCACATCTCATGCTATCGGAAGGATCTCAGGTTTGGTATAAGAGGCATTGAGATATCACATCTCATGCTATCATAAGGGTCTCAGGATTGGAATGGGAAGGAGTTGGATATCACATCTCATGTTATAGGAAGGATCTCAGGTTTGGTATTAGAAGCATTGAGACATCACATCTCATGCTATAGGAAGGGTCTCAGGATTGGAATGGGAAGGAGTTGGATATCACATCTCATGCTATAGGAAGGGTCTCAGGTTTGGTATAAGCATTGAGATATCACATCTCATGCTATAGGAAGGGTCTCAGGATTGGAATGGGAAGGATTTGGATATCACATCTTATGCTATAGGAAGGGTCTCAGGTTTGGTATAAGCATGGAGATATCACTTCTCATGCTATAGGAAGGGTCTCAGGATGGGAATGGGAAGGAGTTGGATATCACATCTCATGCTATAGGAAGGGTCTCAGATTTGGTATAAGCATTAAGATATCACATCTCATGCTATAGGAAGGGTCTCAGGATTGGAATGGGAAGGAGTTGTATATGACATCTCAGGCCATAGGAAGGGTCTCAGATTTGGTATAAGCATTGAGATATCACATCTCATGATATCGGAAGGGTCTCAGGATTGGAATGGGAAGGAGTTGGATATCACATTTCATGATAAAGGAAGGGTCTAAGGTTTGGAAGGGGAAGGATTTGGATATCACATCTCATGTTATAGGACGGGTCTCAGGTTTGGTATTAGAAGCATTGAGATATCAAGTCTCATGGTATAAGAAGGGTCTCAGGATTGGAATGGGAAGGAGTTTGATATCACATCTCATGCCATAGTATGGGTCTCAGGTTTGGTAGAAGCATTGGGATATCACATCTCATGCTATCGGAAGGGTATCAGTATTGGATTTCGAAGGAGTTGGATATCCCATCTCATGCTATAGGAAGGGTCTCAGGTTGGAATTGGAAGGAGTTGGATATCACATTTCATGTTATAGGAAGGGTCTCAGGATTGGAATGGGAAGGACTTGGATATCATATCTCATGCTATAGGAAGGCTCTCAGGTTTGGAAGGGGAAGGAGTTGGATCTCACATTTCATGTTAGAGGAAGGATCTCAGGTTTGGTATTAGAGGCCTTGAGATATCACATCTCATGCTGTAGGAAGGATCTCAGGATTGGAATGGGAAGGAGTTGGATATCACATCTCAAGCTATAGGAAGGGTCTCAGGTTTGGTATAAGCATTGAGATATCACATCTCATGCTATAGGAAGGGTCTCAGGATTGGAATGGGAAGAAGTTGGATATCACATCTCATGCTATAGGAAGGGTCTCAGGTTTGGTATAAGCATTGAGATATCACATCTCATGCTATAGGAAGGGTCTCAGGATTGGAATGGGAAGGAGTTGTATATGCCATCTCATGCCATAGGAAGGGTCTCAGGTTTGGTATAAGCATTGAGATATCACATCACATGCTATAGGAAGGGTCTCAGGATTGGAATGGGAAGGACTTGGATATCACATATCATGCTATAGGCAGGGTCTCAGGTTTGGAAAGGGAAGGAGATGGATATCACATTTCATGTTAGAGGTAGGATCTCAGGTTTGGTATTAGAGGCATTGAGAAATCACATCTCATGCTATCAGAAGGGTCTCAGGATTGGAATGGGAAGGAGTTGGATATCACATCTCATGCTAAAGGGAGGGTCTCAGGTTTGGAAGGGGAAGGATTTGGAAATCACATCTCATATTATAGGAAGGATCTCAGGTTTGGTATTAGAAGCATTGAGATATCACATCTCATGCTATCGGAAGGATCTCAGGTTTGGTATAATAGGCATTGAGATATCACATCTCATGCTATCATAAGGGTCTCAGGATTGGAATGGGAAGGAGTTGGATATCACATCTCATGTTATAGGAAGGATCTCAGGTTTGGTATTGGAAGCATTGAGACATCACATCTCATGCTATAGGAATGGTCTCAGGATTGGAATGGGTAGGAGTTGGATATTACATTCTTGCTATAGGAAGGGTCTCATGTTTGGAATGGGAAGGAGTTGGATATCACATATGCTATAGGAAGTGTCTTAGGTTTGGAACGGGAAGGAGTTGGATATCACATCACATGTTATAGGAAGGGTTTCAGGTTTGGTATAAGCATTGAGATATCACATCTCTGCTATCAGGAGTGGCTCAGGATTGGAATGGGAAGGAGTTGGATATCCCATCTCATGTTAACGGACGGGTCTCTGGTTTGGTATTAGAATCATTGAGATATCACATCGCTGTTAGGAAAGATTTCGTAATTGTAGGGAATTTTCCTTCCATGTGGCAACCCCTAAACTTTTTGCTATTGTTTTTAACCTTGTTCTTGACTTTGCCAGAGAAGTACAGCCTTCTGCCGCACTTCTCTGGGCTTTCGCTCCTTTCTTACGGGGAAACTGACATGCCCTTAAGACAGTCAGTACCGGGGAACGCTGTTTCCCGTAGTTTCTTTTATCATGTTGCGGCTTTAGTGCAACATGACACAAGAGGGCACTGTAAGCTAAGTTACAGCTCTCTTGGGTCTCTAGCCTTCTACAGGCCCTAGATACTCTTTTAGGATGGTATTTGATCGGTGCAAGTCATTCAGGGACTGGAATGGTGGCAGCGATTGTTTTGTTTATTTTGAGCTCCTTTTGGCGTTCTGAGCACGTTTTTCGCACTGAACCCAAAATGGTGGCCTGGCTCCCAAAATGGCCAGACCACGAGGCTCCTTTGTCCTGTCCACTGACCGTCTTGCTCCCTTCACCTTCCCCAGGTCGGGCGACCCGGGGCCTTCCTTATTTGGGCATGTACTTTCCCGCGAAACGTGGTTGCTTTCGCGGGCTTCTACATGGCGTTTGTGTGCCTCCAGGGTGGGGGCTGGGATGTCTGGTCCCAATACACATCCTGGGTGCCAGAGAGTCTAGGGTGGTGTGAATGCCTGGGACCACCGTGGTCCGTGATTGGTCCACGTATGGTATGTGTGTTGATGAGCGGATCTCCCATTGGCTCCCCTCCGTTTTGGCGCGAAGGGAACCGTGGATAAGAGGGAGCTGGAAACACCACTACCAGGTCGATCTCCTGAGTTCTCACGAACGAAGGAATACAGGAGCCAAGTATCCTGCAACCAAGAGGCTGGACCGAGGAATCGCTGGTGATCCGCTGAAGGAATCCTCCTTTGCACTGCTGTCGTCCTGTGAAACCCTTTCCTCCTTGGATCGAACCAGAAGGCCTGTACTGGTGCTTCGACCTTTGGAATAGCAGGAACAGCTATTCCCGGCGACTTCATCCTCTCCTGCCAAGTAAGCCTTCGGAAGTGTCTCTGGGCCATCCAGTTGACTGACCAGCTTACAAGGGAGTCCTGCTCTGTAACCGCCGCCAGGTTGCGTTGTATTCCGAGTCCTTGTCACTCTCCCACGCTTCGTACACTTGGCGTTCCCAAGTCTGAAGGGAGGAGTGTACATTTGGCTCGAATACACACGGAAGCTCCGTTGTCCTGCTGCGGCAACAAACTGTGCTGGTTTCGTCGATTGGGACGTCTTTTTGCTCTACACGACTACGAGGCGTTCCCTGCTCTTCTGAACCTGCCAGCTGCTGAAACGAACGTGGAGAAGCCTGGGTCTGCTTGCTTCGGGGACCGGTGAGTAGTTTAGCTAGGATCTGGTCGCCCTCCTGCAGTATCCCATTGCTTTTCCCTGCTGTGTAAAAACAGCACCCTTTTGGCCGTACTCGCGCTCTGCTTCTGCCCGCTGTGGAGGCTGCGCTTGAGTTACGGAACCTGTTCTCCTTCTGCTGTGCACTAACGTGAACTGCCTGACTTCCTCCGAAGAGCTTCCCCTTTTGCCCGTTGGCACCGGCGTGGCAGGTACTTTGAGCACAAGGCTCCACTCTTCGCAGGGCTCGGACTTCCATCTAGTAGGTGCCTCTGAAGGCGAACTGAGTCTAAAGCGGTATCGCACTGCCTGTTTTCCTTCCCTGGCAGGTGGACTACATATTTCGTGATTTAAACGCTTGCGACTGTGTATTTGTATATATATTGTGTTGATATGGTATGTGTTGGTTTAATATTGTGATATTGTGATTTTCTCGCTACGGTCATTATTTTAAAGGCCTTAAAATAAATGTGTATCTATTTTTGATATAACAACTGTTTGGAGTAGTTTGTAAGCGCTCTTGCTTTGTGTGCTCATTGCGGGCTTTCAGTCACCCTCACCCCTCTTGAGACCTAGTCTTGACCGCCGCGATCGCTACCTTGATTGGTCTGGCTTGTCCAGAGGTTACCCTGTTCCAAGTAATTAGGTTGGCCTTCTGAACTTCTGCGCCACCAGGACAGAGTTCAGAAATCCGTCTTAACAATCGCATGCTGTAGGAAGGGTCTAAGGATTGGAATGGGATGGACTTGGATATCACATCTCATGCTATAGGTAGGCTCTCAGGTTTGGTATAAGCATTGAGATATCACATCTCATGCTATAGGAAGGGTCTCATGATTGGAATGGGAAGGATTTGGATATCACATCTCATGCTATAGGAAGGGTCTCAGGTTTGGTATAAGCATGGAGATATCACTTCTCATGCTATAGGAAGGGTCTCAGGATTGGAATGGGAAGGTGTTGGATATCACATCTCATGCTATAGGAAGGGTCTCAGATTTGGTATAAGCATTGAGATATCACATCTCATGCTATAGGAAGGGTCTCAGGATTGCAATGGGAAGGAGATGTATATGACATCTCAGGCCTTAAGAAGGGTCTCAGGTTTGGTATAAGCATTGAGATATCACATCTCTGCTATCGGAAGGGTCTCAGGATTGGAATGGGAAGGAGTTGGATATCCCATCTCATGTTATAGGAAGGGTCTCAGGTTTGGTATTAGAAGCATTGAGATATCACATCTCATGCTATAGGAAGGGTCTCAGGATTGGAATGGGAAGGACTTGGATGTCACATCTCATGCTATAGGGAGGGTCTCAAGTTTGATATTAGAAGCATTGAGATAACAAATCTCATGATATCGGAAAGGTCTCAGGATTGGAATGGAAAGGAGTTGGATATCACATCTCATTATAAAGGAAGGGTCTAAGGTTTGGAAGGGGAAGGATTTGGATATCACATCTCATGTTATAGGACGGGTCTCAGGTTTGGTATTAGAAGCATTGAGATATCAAGTGTCATGGTATAAGAAGGGTCTCAGAATTGGAATGGGAAGGAGTTGGATATCACATCTCAAGCTATAGGAAGCGTCTCAGGATTGGAATGGGAAGGAGTTTGATATCACATCTCATGCCATAGTATGGGTCTCAGGTTTGGTAGAAGCATTGGGATATCACATCTCATGCTATCGGAAGGGTATCAGTATTGGATTTGGAAGGAGTTGGATATCCCATCTCATGCTATAGGAAGGGTCTCAGGTTAGAATGGGAAGGAGTTGGATATCACATTTCATGTTATAGGAAGGGTCTCAGGATTGGAATGGGAAGGACTTGGATATCATATCTCATGCTATAGGAAGGCTCTCAGGTTTGGAAGGGGAAGGAGTTGGATATCACATTTCATGTTAGAGGAAGGATCTCAGGTTTGGTATTAGAGGCCTTGAGATATCACATCTCATGCTATAGGAAGGGTCTCAGGATTGGAATGGGAAGGAGTTGGATATCACATCTCAAGCTATAGGAAGGGTCTCAGGTTTGGTATAAGCATTGAGATATCACATCTCATGCTATAGGAAGGGTCTCAGGATTGGAATGGGAAGAAGTTGGATATCACATCTCATGCTATAGGAAGGGTCTCAGGTTTGGTATAAGCATTGAGATATCACATCTCATGCCATAGGAAGGGTCTCAGGGTTGGATTGGGAAGGAGTTGTATATGACATCTCATGCCATAGGAAGGGTCTCAGGTTTGGTATAAGCATTGAGATATCACATCACATGCTATAGGAAGGGTCTCAGGATTGGAATGGGAAGGACTTGGATATCACATCTCATGCTATAGGCAGGGTCTCAGGTTTGGAAAGGGAAGGAGATGGATATCACATTTCATGTTAGAGGTAGGATCTCAGGTTTGGTATTAGAGGCATTGAGATATCACATCTCATGCTATCAGAAGGGTCTCAGGATTGGAATGGGAAGGAGTTGGATATCACATTTCATGCTAAAGGGAGGGTCTCAGGTTTGGAAGGGGAAGGATTTGGAAATCACATCTCATATTATAGGAAGGATCTCAGGTTTGGTATTAGAAGCATTGAGATATCACATCTCATGCTATCGGAAGGATCTCAGGTTTGGTATAAGAGGCATTGAGATATCACATCTCATGCTATCATAAGGGTCTCAGGATTGGAATGGGAAGGAGTTGGATATCACATCTCATGTTATATGAAGGATCTCAGGTTTGGTATTAGAAGCATTGAGACATCACATCTCATGCTATAGGAAGGGTCTCAGGATTGGAATGGGAAGGAGTTGGATATCACATCTCATGCTATAGGAAGGGTCTCAGGTTTGCTATAAGCATTGAGATATCACATCTCATGCTATAGGAAGGGTCTCAGGATTGGAATGGGAAGGATTTGGATATCACATCTTATGCTATAGGAAGGGTCTCAGGTTTGGTATAAGCATTGAGATATCACATCTCATGCTATAGGAAGGGTCTCAGGATTGGAATGGGAAGAAGTTGGATATCACATCTCATGCTATAGGAAGGGTCTCAGGTTTGGTATAAGCATTGAGATATCACATCTCATGCTATAGGAAGGGTCTCAGGGTTGGAATGGGAAGGAGTTGTATATGACATCTCATGCCATAGGAAGGGTCTCAGGTTTGGTATAAGCATTGAGATATCACATCACATGCTATAGGAAGGGTCTCAGGATTGGAATGGGAAGGACTTGGATATCACATCTCATGCTATAGGCAGGGTCTCAGGTTTGGAAAGGGAAGGAGATGGATATCACATTTCATGTTAGAGGTAGGATCTCAGGTTTGGTATTAGAGGCATTGAGATATCACATCTCATGCTATCAGAAGGGTCTCAGGATTGGAATGGGAAGGAGTTGGTGTTAGGAAAGATTTCGTAATACTAGGTAATTTTCCTTCCATGTGGCAACCCCTAAACTTTTTGCTGTTGTTTTTCACCTTGTTCTTGACTTTGCCAGAGAAGTGCAGCCTTCTGCCGCACTCCTCTGGGCTTTCGCTCCTTTCTTACGGGGAAACTGACATGCCCTTAAGACAGTCAGTACCGGGGAACGCTGTTTCCCGTAGTTTCTTTTATCATGTTGCAGCTTTAGTGCAACATGACACAAGAGGGCACTGTAAGCTAAGTTACAGCTCTCTTGGGTCTCTAGCCTTCTACAGGCCCTAGATACTCTTTTAGGATGGTATTTTGATCGGTGCAAGTCATTCAGGGACTGGAATGGTGGCAGCGATCGTTTTGTTTATTTTGAGCTCCTTTTGGCGTTCTGAGCGCGTTTTTCGCACTGAACCCAAAATGGTGGCCTGGCTCCCAAAATGGCCAGACCACGATGCTCTTTTGTCCTGTCCAATGACCGTCTTGCTCCCTTCACCTTCCCCAGGTCGAGCGACCCGGGGCCTTCCTTATTTGGGCATGTACTTTCCCGCGAAACGTGGTTGCTTTCGCGGGCTTCTACATGTCTTTTGTGTGCCTCCAGGGTGTGGGCTGGGATGTCTGGTCCCAATACACATCCTGGGTGCCAGAGAGTCTAGGGTGGTGTAAATGCCTGGGACCACTGTGGTCCGTGATTGGTCCACGTATGGTATTTGTGTTGATGAGCGGATCTCCCATTGGCTCCCCTCCGTTTTGGCGCGAAGGGAACCGTGGATAAGAGGGGGTTGGAAACACCACTACCATGTCGATCTCCTGAGTTCTCACGAACAAAGGAATACAGGAGCCAAGTATCCTGCAACCAAGAGGCTGGACCGAGGAATCGCTGGTGACCCGCTGAAGGAATCCTCCTTTGCACTGCTGTCGTCCTGTGAAACCCTTTCCTCCTTTGATCGAACCAGAAGGCCTGTACTGGTGCTTCGACCTTTGGAATAGCAGGAACAGCTATTCCCGGCGACTTCATCATCTCCTGCCAAGTAAGCCTTCGGAAGTGTCTCTGGGCCATCCAGTTGACTGACCAGTTTACAAGGGAGTCCTGCTCTGTAACCGCCGCCAGGTTGTGTTGTATTTCGAGTCCTTGTCACTCTCCCACGCTTCGTACACTTGGCGTTCCCAAGTCTGAAGGGAGGAGTGTACATTTGGCTCGAATACACACGACCGCTCCGTTGTCCTGCTGCGGCAACAAACTGTGCCGGTTTCGTCGATTGGGACGTCTTTTTGCTCTACACGACTACGAGGCGTTCCCTGCTCTTCTGAGCCTGCCAGCTGCTGAAACTAACGTGGAGAAGCCTGGGTCTGCTTGCTTCGGGGACCGGTGAGTAGTATAGCTAGGATCTGGTCGCCCTCCTGCAGTATCCCATTGCTTTTCCCTGCTGTGTAAAAACAGCACCCTTTTGCCGTACTCGCGCTCTGCTTCTGCTCGCTCTGGAGGCTGCGCTTGAGTTGCGGAACCTGTTCTCCTTCTGCTGTGCACTAACCCGAACTGCCTGACTTCCTCCGAAGAGCTTCTCCTTTTGCCTGTTGGCACCGGCGTGGCAGGTACTTTGAGCACAAGGCTCCACTCTTCGCAGGGCTCGGACTTCCATCTAGTTAGGTGCCTCTGAAGGCGAACTGAGTCTAAAGCGTTATCGCACTGCCTGTTTTCCTTCCCTGGCAGGTGGACTACACATTTCGTGCCTCTAATGCTTAAGACTGTCGTATTTGTATATATATTGTGTTGATATGGTATTTGTTGGTTTAGTATTGTGATATTGTGATTTTCTCGCTACGGTCATTATTTTAAAGGCCTTAAAATAAATGTGTATCTATTTTTGATATAACAACTGTTTGGAGTAGTTTGTAAGCGCTCTTGCTTTGTGTGCTCATTGCGGGCTTTCAGTCACCCTCACCCCTCTTGAGACCTAGTCTTGACCGCCGCGATCGCAACCTTGATTGGTCTGGCTTGTCCAGAGGTTACCCTGTTCCAAGTAATTAGGTTGGCCTTCTGAACTTCTGCGCCACCAGGACAGAGTTCAGAAATCCGTCTTAACAGTTGGATATCACATTTCATGCTAAAGGGAGGGTCTCAGGTTTGGAAGGGGAAGGATTTGGAAATCACATCTCATATTATAGGAAGGATCTCAGGTTTGGTATTAGAAGCATTGAGATATCACATCTCATGCTATCGGAAGGATCTCAGGTTTGGTATAAGAGGCATTGAGATATCACATCTCATGCTATCATAAGGGTCTCAGGATTGGAATGGGAAGGAGTTGGATATCACATCTCATGTTATAGGAAGGATCTCAGGTTTGGTATTCGAAGCATTGAGACATCACATCTCTTGCTATAGGAAGGGTCTCAGGATTGGAATGGGAAGGAGTTGGATATCACATCTCATGCTATAGGAAGGGTCTCAGGTTTGGTATAAGCATTGAGATATCACATCTCATGCTATAGGAAGGGTCTCAGGATTGGAATGGGAAGGATTTGGATATCACATTTTATGCTATAGGAAGGGTCTCAGGTTTGGTATAAGCATGGAGATATCACTTCTCATGCTATAGGAAGGGTCTCAGGATTGGAATGGGAAGGAGTTGGATATCACATCTCATGCTATAGGAAGGGTCTCAGATTTGGTATAAGCATTGAGATATCACATATCATGCTATAGGAAGGGTCTCAGGATTGGAATGGGAAGGAGTTGTATATGACATCTCAGGCCATAGGAAGGGTCTCCGATTTGGTATAAGCATTGAGATATCACATCTCATGATATCGGAAGGGTCTCAGGATTGGAATGGGAAGGAGTTGGATTACACATCTCATGATAAAGGAAGGGTCTAAGGTTTGGAAGGGGAAGGATTTGGATATCACATCTCATGTTATAGGACGGGTCTCAGGTTTGGTATTAGAAGCATTGAGATATCAAGTCTCATGGTATAAGAAGGGTCTCAGGATTGGAATGGGAAGGAGTTTGATATCACATCTCATGCCATAGTATGGGTCTCAGGTTTGGTAGAAGCATTGGGATATCACATCTCATGCTATCGGAGGGTATCAGTATTGGATTTGGAAGGAGTTGGATATCCCATCTCATGCTATAGGAAGGGTCTCAGGTTGGAATGGGAAGGAGTTGGATATCACATTTCATGTTATAGGAAGGGTCTCAGGATTGGAATGGGAAGGACTTGGATATCATATCTCATGCTATAGGAAGGCTCTCAGGTTTGGAAGGGGAAGGAGTTGGATATCACATTTCATGTTAGAGGAAGGATCTCAGGTTTGGTAGTAGAGGCCTTGAGATATCACATCTCATGCTATAGAAAGGGTCTCAGGATTGGAATGGGAAGGAGTTCGATATCACATCTCAAGCTATAGGAAGGGTCTCAGGTTTGGTATAAGCATTGAGATATCACATCTCATGCTATAGGAAGGGTCTCAGGATTGGAATGGGAAGAAGTTGGATATCACATCTCATGCTATAGGAAGGGTCTCAGGTTTGGTATAAGCATTGAGATATCACATCTCATGCTATAGGAAGGGTCTCAGGATTGGAATGGGAAGGAGTTGTATATGCCATCTCATGCCATAGGAAGGGTCTCAGGTTTGGTATAAGCATTAAGATATCACAGCACATGCTATAGGAAGGGTCTCAGGATTGGAATGGGAAGGACTTGGATATCACATATCATGCTATAGGCAGGGTCTCAGGTTTGGAAATTGAAGGAGATGGATATCACATTTCATGTTAGAGGTAGGATCTCAGGTTTGGTATTAGAGGCATTGAGATATCACATCTCATGCTATCAGAAGGGTCTCAGGATTGGAATGGGAAGGAGTTGGATATCACATCTCATGCTAAAGGGAGGGTCTCAGGTTTGGAAGGGGAAGGATTTGGAAATCACATCTCATATTATAGGAAGGATCTCAGGTTTGGTATTAGAAGCATTGAGATATCACATCTCATGCTATCGGAAGGATCTCAGGTTTGGTATAAGAGGCATTGAGATATCACATCTCATGCTATCATAAGGGTCTCAGGATTGGAATGGGAAGGAGTTGGATATCAAATCTCATGTTATAGGAAGGATCTCAGGTTTGGTATTGGAAGCATTGAGACATCACATCTCATGCTATAGGAAGGGTCTCAGGATTGGAATGGGAAGGAGTTGGATATCACATCTCATGTTATAGGAAAGATCTCAGGTTTGGTATTAGAAGCATTGAGACATCACATCTCATGTTATAGGAAGGGTCTCAGGGTTGGAATGGGAAGAAGTTGGATATCACATCTCATGCTATAGGAAGGGTCTCAGGTTTGGAAGGGGAAGGAGTTGGATATCCAATCTCATGTTATAGGACTGGTCTCAGGTTTGGTATTAGAAGCATTGAGATATCACATTGCATGCTGTAGGAAGGATCTCAGGTTTGGAGGGTCTCAGGTTTGGTATAAGCATTGAGATATCACATCTCTGCTATCAGAAGTGTCTCAGGATTGGAATGGGAAGGAGTTGGATATCCCATCTCATGTTATAGGACGGGTCTCAGGTTTGTTATTAGAATCATTGAGATATCATATTGCACGCTGCAGGAAGGGTCTAAGGATTGGAATGGGAAGGACTTGGATATCACATCTCATGCTATAGATAGGCTCTCAGATTTGGAAAGGGAAGGAGTTGGATATCACATTTCATGTTAGAGGAAGGATCTCAGGTTTGGTATTAGAGGCATTGAGATATCACATCTCATGCTATAGGAAGCGTCTCAGGATTGGAATGGGAAGGAGTTGGGTATCACATCTCATGCTATAGGAAGGGTCTCAGGATTGGTATAAGTATTGAGATATAACATCTCATGCTATAGGAAGGGTCTCAGGATTGGAATGGAAGGAGTTGGATATCACATCTCATGTTATAGGAAGGGTCTCAGGTTTGGTATAAGCATTGAGATATCACATCTCATGCTATAGGAAGGGTCTCAGGATTGGAATGGGAAGGAGTTGTATATGACATCTCATGCCGTAGGAAGGGTCTCAGGTTTCGTATAAGCATTGAGATATCACATCTCTGCTATCGGAAGGGTCTCAGGATTGGAATGGGAAGGAGTTGGATATCCCATCTCATGTTATAGGAAGAGTCTCAGGTTTGGTATTAGAAGCATTGGATATCACATATCATGCTATAGGAAGTGTCTCAGGATTGGAATGGGAAGGACTTGGATATCACATCTCATGCTATAGGGAGGGTCTCAAGTTTGATATTAGAAGCATTGAGATATCACATCTCATGCTATAGGAAGGGTCTCAGGATTGGAATGGGAAGGAGTTGGATATCACATCTCATGCTATAGGAAGGGTCTCAGGTTTGGTATAAGCAGTGAGATATCACATCTCATGCTATAGGAAGGGTCTCAGGATTGGAATGGGAAGGAGTTGGATATCACATCTCATGTTATAGGAAGGATCTCAGGTTCGGTATAAGCATTGAGATATCACATCTCTGCTATTGGAAGGGTCTCAGGATTGGAATGGGAAGGAGTTGGATATTCCCATCTCATGTTATAGGAAGGGTCTCAGGTTTGGTATTAGAAGCATTGAGATATCACATCTCATGCTGTAGGAAGGGTCTCAGGATTGGAATTGGAAGGAGTTGGATATCACATCTCATGCTATAGGAAGGATCACAGGTTTGGTATTAGAAGCATTGAGATATCACATCTCATGCTATCAGAAGGGTCTCAGGATTGGAATGGGAAGGAGTTGGATATCACATCTCATGCTATAGGAAGGGTCTCAGGTTTGGAACGGGAAGGAGTTGGATATCATTTCTCATGTTATAGGAAGAGTCTCAGGTTTGGTATAAGCATTGAGATATCACATCTCTGCTATTGGAGGTGTCTCAGGATTGGGATGGGAAGGAGTTGGATATCACATCTCATGCTATAGGAAGGGTATCAGGTTTGGAACGGGAAGGAGTTGGATATCCCATCTCATGTTATAGGACGGGTCTCAGGTTTGTTATTAGAAGCATTGAGATATCACATCGCATGCTGTAGGAAGGATCTCAGGTTTGGAATGGGAAGGAATTGGATATCACATCTCATGTCATAGGAAGTATCTCAGGTTTGGTATTAGAAGCATTGAGATATCACATCTCATGCTATAGGAATGGTCTCAGGATTGGGATGGGTAGGAGTTGGATATTACATTCTTGCTATAGGAAGGGTCTCATGTTTGGAATGGGAAGGAGTTGGATATCACATATGCTATAGGAAGGGTCTCAGGTTTGGAACGGGAAGGAGTTGGATATCACATCTCATGCTATAGGTAGGCTCTCAGGTTTGGTATAAGCATTGAGATATCACATCTCATGCTATAGGAAGGGTCTCAGGATTGGAATGGGAAGGATTTGGATATCACATCTCATGCTATAGGAATGGTCTCAGGTTTGGTATAGGCATGGAGATATCACTTCTCATGCTATAGGAAGTGTCTCAGGATTGGAATGGGAAGGAGTTGGATATCACATCTCATGTTATAGGAAGGATCTCAGGTTTGGTATTAGAAGCATTGAGACATCACATCTCATGCTATAGGAAGGGTCTCAGGATTGGAATGGGAAGGAGTTGGATATCACATCTCATGCTATAGGAAGGGTCTCAGGTTTGGAATGGGAAGGAGTTGGATATCACATCTCATGTTATAGGAAGAGTCTCAGGTTTGGTATAAGCATTGAGATATCAAATCTCTGCAATCGGAAGTGTCTCAGGATTGGGATGGGAAGGAGTTGGATATCACATCTCATGCTATGGGAAGGGTCTCAGGTTTGGAACGGGAAGGAGTTGGATATCCCATCTCATGTTATAGGACTGGTCTCAGGTTTGGTATTAGAAGCATTGACATATCACATCTCTGCTATCGGAAGTGTCTCAGGATTGGAATGGGAAGGAGTTGGATATCACATCTCATGTTATAGGACGGGTCTCAGGTTTGTTATTAGAATCATTGAGATATCATATTGCATGCTGTAGGAAGGGTCTAAGGATTGAAATGGGAAGGACTTGGATATCACATCTCATGCTATAGGTAGGCTCTCAGGTTTGGAAAGGGAAGGAGTTGGATATCACATTTAATGTTAGAGGAAGGATCTCAGGTTTGATATTAGAGCCATTGGATATCACATCTCATGCTATAGGAATGGTCTCAGGATTGGAATGGGAAGGAGTTGGATATCACATCTCATGCTATAGGAAGGGTTTTAGGTTTGGTATAAGCATTGAGATATCACATCTCATGCTATAGGAAGGGTCTCAGGATTGGAATGGGAAGGATCTGTATATGACATCTCATGCCATAGGAAGGGTCTCAGGTTTGGTATAAGCATTGAGATATCACATCTCTGCTTTCGGAAGGGTCTCAGGATTGTAATGGGAAGGAGTTGGATATCCCATCTCATGTTATAGGAAGAGTCTCAGGTTTGGTATTAGAAGCATTGAGATATCACATCTCATGCTATAGGAAGTGTCTCAGGATTGGAATGGGAAGGACTTGGATATCACATCTCATGCTATAGGGAGGGTCTCAAGTTTGATATTAGAAGCATTGAGATATCACATCTCATGCTATAGGAAGGGTCTCAGTATTGGAATGGGAAGGAGTTGGATATCACATCTCATGCTATAGGAAGGGTCTCAGGTTTGGTATAAGCATTGAGATATCACATCTCTGCTATGGGAAGGGTCTCAGGATTGGAATGGGAAGGAGTTGGATATTCCCATCCCATGTTATAGGAAGGGTCTATCAGGTCTTAGCATGAGACTCTTCCTATAACATGAGATGTGATATCCAACTCCTTCCTGTTCCTAACCTGAGACCCTTCCTATAGCATGAGATGTGATATCCAACTCCTTCCCATTCCAATCCTGAGACCCTTCCGATAGCTTGAGATATGATATCTCAATGCTTCTAATATCAATACTGAGACCTCCCTATAGCATGAGATGTGATATCTAAGTCCTTCCCATTCCAATCCTGAGACCCTTCCGCTAGCAGAGATGTGATATCTCAATGCTTATACCAAACCTGAGACCCTTCCTATTGCATGAGATGTGATATCCAACTCCTTCCCATTCCAATCCTGAGACCCTTCCTATAGCATGATATGTGAAATCTCAATGCTTCTACCAAAACTGAGACCCTTCCTTTAGCATGAGATGTGATATCCAACTCCTTCCCATTCCAATCCTGAGACCAGTCCTATAGCATGAGATGTGATATCTCAATGCTTCTAATACCAAACCTGAGATCCTTCCTATAACATGAGATGTGATATCCAACTCCTTCCCATTCCAATCCTGAGACCCTTCCTATAGCATGAGATGTGATATCTCAATGCTTCTAATACCAAACCTGAGATCCTTCCGATAGCATGAGATGTGATATCTCAATGCTTATACCAAACATGAGACCCTTCCTATAGCATGAGATGTGATATCCAACTCCTTCCCATTCCAATCCTGAGACCCTTCCTATAGCATGATATGTGAAATCTCAATGCTTCTACCAAAACTGAGACCCTTCCTTTAGCATGAGATGTGATATACAACTCCTTCCCATTCCAATCCTGAGACCAGTCCTATAGCATGAGATGTGATATCTCAATGCTTCTAATACCAAACCTGAGATCCTTCCTATAACATGAGATGTGATATCCAACTCCTTCCCATTCCAATCCTGAGACCCTTCCTATAGCATGAGATGTGATATCTCAATGCTTCTAATACCAAACCTGAGATCCTTCCGATAGCATGAGATGTGATATCTCAATGCTTCTAATACCAAACCTGAGATACTTCCTATAACATGAGATGTGATATCCAAATCCTTCCCCTTCCGAACCTGAGACCCTCCCTTTAGCATGAGATGTGATATCCAACTCCTTCTCATTCCAATCCTGATACCCTTCTGATAGCATGAGATGTGATATCTCAATGCCTCTAATACCAAACCTGAGATCCTACCTCTAACATGAAATGTGATATCCAACTCCTTCCCTTTCCAAACCTGAGAGCCTTCCTACAGCATGAGATGTGATATCCAAGTCCTTCCCATTCCAATCCTGAGACCCTTCCTATAACATGAGATGTCATATCCAACTCCTTCCCATTCCAACCTGATACCCTTCCTATAGCATGAGATGGGATATCCAACTCCTTCCAAATCCAATCCTGATACCCTTCCGATAGCATGAGATGTGATATCCCAATGCTTCTACAAAACCTGATACCCATACCGTGGCATGAGATGTGATATCAAACTCCCGTCCCATACCATGAGACTTGATATCTCAATGCTTCTAATACCAAACCTGAGACCGGTCCAATAACATGAGATGTGATATCCAAATCCTTCCCCTTCCAAACCTTAGACAATTCCTTTATCATGAGATGTGATATCCAAGTCCTTCCCATTCCATTCCTGAGACCCTTCCTATAGCATGAGATGTGATATCTCAATGCTTCTAATACCAAACCTGAGACCCTTCCTATAACATGAGATGTGATATCCAAGTCCTTCCCATTTCAATCCTGAGACCCTTCCTATAGCATGAGATGTGATATCTCAATGCTTCTAATACCAAACCTGAGACCCTTCCTATAACATGAATTCTGATATCCAAGTCCTTCCCATTCCAATCCTGAGACCCTTCCAATAGCAGAGATGTGATATCTCAATGCTTCTAATATCAAACCTGAGACCTGTCCTATAACATGAGATGGGATATCCAACTCCTTCCCGTTCCAAACCTGATACCCTTCCTATAGCATGAGATGTGATATCCAATTCCTTCCCATCCCAATCCTGAGACACCTCCGATAGCAGAGATGTGATATCTCAATGCTTATACCAAACCTGAGACTCTTCCTATAACATGAGATCTGATATCTAACTCCTTTCCGTTCCAAACTGAGACCCTTCCTATAGCATGAGATGTGATATCCAACTCCTTCCCGTTACAAACCTGATACCCTTCCTATAGCATGAGATGTGATATCCAATTCCTTCCCATCCCAATCCTGAGACACCTCCGATAGCAGAGATGTGATATCTCAATGCTTATACCAAACCTGAGACTCTTCCTATAACATGAGATGTGATATCTAACTCCTTTCCGTTCCAATCCTGAGACCCTTCCTATAGCATGAGATGTGATATCTCAATGCTTATACCAAATCTGAGACCCTTCCTATTGCATGAGATGTGATATCCAACTCCTTCCCATTCCAATCCTGAGACCCTTCCTATAGCATGAGATGTGATATCTCAATGCTTCTAATACCAAACCTGAGATCCTTCCTATAACAAGAGATGTGATATCCAACTCCTTCCCATTCCAATCCTGAGACCCTTATGATAGCATGAGATGTGATATCTCAATGCCTCTAATACCAAACCTGAGATACTTCCGATAGCATGAGATGTGATATCTCAATGCTTCTAATACCAAACCTGAGATCCTTCCTATAACATGAGATGTGATTTCCAAATCCTTCCCCTTCCAAACCTGAGACCCTCCCTTTAGCATGAGATGTGATATACAACTCCTTCCCATTCCAATCCTGAGACCCTTCCTATAGCATGATATGTGAAATCTCAATGCTTCTACCAAAACTGAGACCCTTCCTTTAGCATGAGATGTGATATCCAACTCCTTCCCATTCCAATCCTGAGACCAGTCCTATAGCATGAGATGTGATATCTCAATGCTTCTAATACCAAACCTGAGATCCTTCCTATAACATGAGATGTGATATCCAACTCCTTCCCATTCCAATCCTGAGACCCTTCCTATAGCATAAGATGTGATATCTCAATGCTTCTAATACCAAACCTGAGATCCTTCCGATAGCATGAGATGTGATATCTCAATGCTTCTAATACCAAACCTAAGATACTTCCTATAACATGAGATGTGATATCCAAATCCTTCCCCTTCTGAACCTGAGACCCTCCCTTTAGCATGAGATGTGATATCCAACTCCTTCTCATTCCAATCCTGATACCCTTCTGATAGCATGAGATGTGATATCTCAATGCCTCTAATACCAAACCTGAGATCCTACCTCTAACATGAAATGTGATATCCAACTCCTTCCCTTTCCAAACCTGAGAGCCTTCCTACAGCATGAGATGTGATATCCAAGTCCTTCCCATTCCAATCCTGAGACCCTTCCTATAACATGAGATGTCATATCCAACTCCTTCCCATTCCAACCTGATACCCTTCACATAGCATGAGATGGGATATCCAACTCCTTCCAAATCCAATCCTGATACCCTTCCGATAGCATGAGATGTGATATCCCAATGCTTCTACAAAACCTGATACCCATACCATGGCATGAGATGTGATATCAAACTCCCGTCCCATACCATGAGACTTGATATCTCAATGCTTCTAATACCAAACCTGAGACCGGTTCAATAACATGAGATGTGATATCCAAATCCTTCCCCTTCCAAACGTTAGACCCTTCCTTTATCATGAGATGTGATATCCAAGTCCTTCCCATTCCATTCCTGAGACCCTTCCTATAGCATGAGATGTGATATCTCAATGCTTCTAATATCAAAACTGAGACCCTCCCTATAGCATGATATGTGATATCTAAGTCCTTCCCAATCCAATCCTGAGACCCTTCCTATAGCATGCGATGTGATATCTCACTGCTTCTACCAAACCTGAGACCCTTCCTTTAGCATGAGATGTGATATCCAGCTCCTTCCCATTCCAAACCTGAGACACTTCCGATAGCATGAGATGTGATATCTCAATACTTCTAATATCAAAACTGAGACCCTCCCTATAGCATGATATGTGATATCTAAGTCCTTCCCATTCCAATCCTGAGACCCTTCCTATAGCATGAGATGTGATATCTCAATGCTTCTACCAAACCTGAGACCCTTCCTTTAGCATGAGATGTGATATCCAACTCCTTCCCATTCCAATCCTGAGACCCTTCCTATAGCATGAGATGTGATATCTCAATACTTCTAATACCAAACCTGAGATCCTTCCGATAACATGAGATGTGATATCCAAATCCTTCCCCTTCCAAACCTGGAACCCTCCCTTTAGTATGAGATGTGATATCCAACTCCTTCCCATTCCAATCCTGAGACCATTCTGATAGCATGAGATGTGATATCTCAATGCTTCTAATACCAAACCTGAGATCCTTCCTATAACATGAGATGTGATATCCAAATCCTTCCCCTTCCAAACCTGAGACCCTCCCTTTAGCATGAGATGTGATATCCAACTCCTTCCCATTCCAATCCTGAGACCCTTCTGATAGCATGAGATGTGTTATCTCAATGCCTCTAATACCAAACCTGAGATCCTACCTCTAACATGAAATGTGATATCCAACTCTTTCCCCTTCCAAACCTGAGAGCCTTCCTATAGCATGAGATGTGATATCCAAGTCCTTCCCATTCCAATCATGAGACCCTTCCTATAACATGAGATGGGATATCCAACTCCTTCCCATTCCAATCCTGAGACCCTTCCTATAGCAGAGATGTGATATCTCAATGCTTATACCAAACCTGAGACCCTTCCTACGGCATGAGATGTCATATACAACTCCTTCCCATTCCAATCCTGAGACCCTTCCTATAGCATGAGATGTGATGTCTCAATGCTTCTAATACCAAACCTGAGATCCTTCCTATAACATGAGATGTGATATCCAACTCCTTCCCATTCCAATCCTGAGACCCTTCCTATAGCATGAGATGTGATATCTCAATGCTTATACCAAACCTGAGACCCTTCCTATAGCATGAGATGTGATATCCAACTCCTTCCCATTCCAATCCTGAGACCCTTCCTATAGCATGAGATGTGATATCCAACGCCTTCCCTTTCCAAACCTGAGAGCCTACCTATAGAATGAGATGTGATATCCAAGTCCTTCCCATTCCAATCCTTAGACCCTTCCTACAGCATGCAATATGATATCTCAATGATTCTAATAACAAACCTGAGACCCATCCTATAACATGAGATGGGATATCCAACTTCTTCCCATTCCAATCCTGAGACACTTCCGATAGCAGAGATGTGATATCTCAATGCTTCTATCAAACCTGAGACGCTTCCTACAACATGAGATGTGATATCCAACTCCTTCCCGTTCCAAACCTGAGACCCTTCCTATACCATATGTGATATCCAACTCCTTCCCATTCCAAACACGAGACCCTTCCTATAGCAAGAATGTAATATCCAACTCCTTCCCATTCCAATCCTGAGACCATTCCTATAGCATGAGATGTGATATCTCAATGCTTCTAATACCAAACCTGAGATCCTTCCTATGACATGAGATGTGATATCCAATTCCTTCCCATTCCAAACCTGAGACCCTTCCTACAACATGCAATGTGATATCTCAATGCTTCTAATACCAAACCTGAGACCAGTCCTATAACATGAAATGGGATATCCAACTCCTTCCCGTTCCAAACCTGAGACCCTTGCTATAGCATGAGATGTGATATCTCAATGCTTCTAATGCCAAACCTGAGATCCTTCCGATAGCATGAGATGTGATATCTCAATGCTTCTAATACCAAACCTGAGATCCTTCCGATAGCATGAGATGTGATATCTCAATGCTTCTAATACCAATCCTGAGATCCTTCCTATAACATGAGATGTGATATCCAAATCCTTCCCCTTTCAAACCTGAGACCCTCCCTTTAGCATGAGGTCTCAGGTTTGTTATTAGAAGCATTGAGATATCACATCTCATGCTATAGGAAGGGTCTCAGGATTGGAATGGGAAGGACTTGGATGTCACATCTCATGCTATAGGGAGGGTCTCAAGTTTGATATTAGAAGCATTGAGATAACAAATCTCATGATATCGGAAGGGTCTCAGGATTGGAATGGGAAGGAGTTGGATATCACATCTCATGATAAAGGAAGAGTCTAAGGTTTGGAAGGGGAAGGATTTGGATATCACATCTCATGTTATAGGACGGGTCTCAGGTTTGGTATTAGAAGCATTGAGATATCAAGTCTCATGGTATAAGAAGGGTCTCAGAATTGGAATGGGAAGGAGTTGGATATCACATCTCAAGCTATAGGAAGCGTCTCAGGATTGGAATGGGAAGGAGTTTGATATCACATCTCATGCCATAGTATGGTTCTCAGGTTTGGTAGAAGCATTGGGATATCACATCTCATGCTATCGGAAGGGTATCAGTATTGGATTTGGAAGGAGTTGGATATCCCATCTCATGCTATAGGAAGGGTCTCAGGTTGGAATGGGAAGGAGTTGGATATCATATCTCATGCTATAGGAAGGTTCTCAGGTTTGGAAAGGGAAGGAGTTGGATATCACATTTCATGTTAGAGGAAGGATCTCAGGTTTGGTATTAGAGGCCTTGGGATATCACATCTCATGCTATCGGAAGGGTCACAGGATTGGAATGGGAAGGAGTTGGATATCACATCTCAAGCTATAGGAAGGGTCTCAGGTTTGGTATAAGCATTGAGATATCACATCTCATGCTATAGGAAGGGTCTCTGGATTGGAATGGGAAGAAGTTGGATATCACATCTCATGCTATAGGAAGGGTCTCAGGTTTGGTATAAGCATTGAGATATCACATCTCATGCTATAGGAAGGGTCTCAGGATTGGAATGGGAAGGAGTTGTATATGACATCTCATGCCATAGGAAGGGTCTCAGGTTTCGTATAAGCATTGAGATATCACATCACATGCTATAGGAAGGGTCTCAGGATTGGAATGGGAAGGACTTGGATATCACATCTCATGCTATAGGCAGGGTCTCAGGTTTGGAAAGGGAAGGAGATGGATATCACATTTCATGTTAGAGGTAGGATCTCAGGTTTGGTATTAGAGGCATTGAGATATCACATCTCATGCTATCAGAAGGGTCTCTGGATTGGAATGGGAAGAAGTTGGATATCACATCTCATGCTAAAGGGAGGGTCTCAGGTTTGGAAGGGGAAGGATTTGGAAATCACATCTCATATTATAGGAAGGATCTCAGGTTTGGTATTAGAAGCATTGAGATATCACATCTCATGCTATCGGAAGGATCTCAGGTTTGGTATAAGAGGCATTGAGATATCACATCTCATGCTATCATAAGGGTATCAGGATTGGAATGGGAAGGAGTTGGATATCACATCTCATGTTATAGGAAGGATCTCAGGTTTGGTATTAGAAGCATTGAGACATCACATCTCATGCTATAGGAAGGGTCTCAGGATTGAAATGGGAAGGAGTTGGATATCACATCTCATGCTATAGGAAGGGTCTCAGATTTGGTATAAGCATTGAGATATCACATCTCATGCTATAGGAAGGGTCTCAGGATTGGAATGGGAAGGAGTTGTATATGACATCTCAGGCCATAGGAAGGGTCTCAGGTTTGATATAAGCATTGAGATATCACATCTCTGCTATCGGAAGGGTCTCAGGATTGGAATGGGAAGGAGTTGGATATCCCATCTGAGTTGGATATCCCATCTCATGTTATAGGAAGGGTCTCAGGTTTGGTATTAGAAGCATTGAGATATCACATCTCATGCTATAGGAAGGGTCTCAGGATTGGAATGGGGAGGACTTGGATGTCACATCTCATGCTATAGGGAGGGTCTCAGGTTTGATATTAGAAGCATTGAGATAACAAATCTCATGATATCGGAAGGGTCTCAGGATTGGAATGGGAAGGAGTTGGATATCACATCTCATGATAAAGGAAGGGTCTAAGGTTTGGAAGGGGAAGGATTTGGATATCACATCTCATGTTATAGGACGGGTCTCAGGTTTGGTATTAGAAGCATTGAGATATCAAGTCTCATGGTATAGGAAGGGTCTCAGAATTGGAATGGGAAGAAATTGGATATCACATCTCAAGCTTTAGGAAGGGTCTCAGGGTTGGAATGGGAAGGAGTTTGATATCACATATCATGCCATAGTATGGGTCTCAGATTTGGTAGAAGCATTGGGATATCACATCTCATGCTATCGGAATGGTATCAGTATTGGATTTGGAAGGAGTTGGATATCCCATCTCATGCTATAGGAAAGGTCTCAGGTTGGAATGGGATGGAGTTGGATATCACATTTCATGTTATAGGAAGGGTCTCAGGTTTGGAATGGGAAGGAGTTGGATATCACATTTCATGTTAGAGGAAGGATCTCAGGTTTGGTATTAGAGGCCTTGAGATATCACATTTCATGTTATAGGAAGGGTCTCAGGTTTGGAATGGGAAGGAATTGGATATCACATCTCATGTTATAGGAAGGATCTCAGGTTTGGTATTAGAACCATTGAGATATCACATCTCATGCTATAGGAAGGGTCTCAGGATTGGAATGCGAAGGATTTGGATATCACATCTCATGCTAAAGGAAGGGTCTCAGGTTTGGTAGAAGCGTTGAGATATCACATCTCTGCTATCGGAAGGGTCTCAGGATTGGATTGGGAAGGAGTTGGATATCCCTTCCCATGCTATAAAAGGGTCTCAGGATTTGAATGGCAAGGAGTTGGATATCACATATCATGCCATAGGAAGGGTCTCAGGTTTGGTATAAGCATTGAGATATCACATCTCTGCTATCGGAAGGGTCTCCGGATTGGATTGCGGAGGAGTTGGATATCCTTTCTCATGCTATAGGAAGTGTCTCAGGTTGGAATGGGAAGGAGTTGGATATCACATCTCTTGTTATAGGAAGGGTCTCAGGATTGGAATTGGAAGGATTTGGATATCACATCTCTTGCTATAGGAAGGGTCTCAGGATTGGAATGGGTAGGAGTTGGATATCACATCTCATGTTAGAGGAAGGATCTCAGGTTTGGTATTAGAGGCCTTGAGATATCACATCTCATGCTATAGGAAGGGTCTCAGGTTTGGTATAAGCATTGAGATATCACATCTCATGCTATAGGAAGGGTCCCAGGATTGGAATGGGAAGGAGTTGTATATGACATCTCATGCCATAAGAAGGGTCTCAGGTTTGGTATAAGCATTGAGATATCACATCACATGCTATAGGAAGGGTCTCAGGAATGGAATGGGAAGGACTTGGATATCACAGCTCATGCTATAGGCAGGGTCTCAGGTCTGGAAAGGGAAGGAGATGGATATCACATTTCATGTTAGAGGTAGGATCTCAGGTTTGGTATTAGAGGCATTGAGATATCACATCTCATGCTATCAGAAGGGTCTCAGGATTGGAATGGGAAGGAGTTGTATATCACATCTCATGCTAAAGGGAGGGTCTCAGGTTTGGAAGGGGAAGGATTTGAATATCACATCACATGTTATAGGAAGGATCTCAGGTTTTGTATTAGAGGCATTGAGATATCACATCTCATGCTATTGGAAGGGTCTCAGGATTGGAATGGGAAGGAGTTGGATATCACATCTCATGCTATAGGAAGGGTCTCAGGTTTGGAACGGGAAGGAGTTGGATATCACATCTCGTGTTATAGGAAGAGTCTCAGGTTTGGTATAAGCATTGAGATATCACATCTCTGCAATTGGAAGTGTCTCAGGATTGGGATGGGAAGGATTTGGATATCACATCTCATGCTATAGGAAGGGTCTCAGGTTTGGAACGGGAAGGAGTTGGATATCACATCTCATGTTATAGGAAGAGTCTCAGGTTTGGTATAAGCATTGAGATATCAAATCTCTGCAATCGGAAGTGTCTAAGGATTGGAACGGGAAGGAGTTGGATATCCCATCTCATGTTATAGGACTGGTCTCAGGTTTGGTATTAGAAGCATTGAGATATCACATCGCATGCTGTAGGAAGGGTCTCAGGTTTGGAATGGGAAGGAATTGGATAGCACATCTCATGTCATAGGAAGGATCTCAGGTTTGGTATTAGAAGCATTGAGATATCACATCTCATGCTATAGGAATGGTCTCAGGATTAGAATGGGAAGGAGTTGGATATTACATTCTTGCTATGGGAAGGGTCTCATGTTTGGAATTGGAAGGAGTTGGATATCACATATGCTATAGGAAGGGTCTCAGGTTTGGAATGGGAAGGAGTTGGATATCACATCTCATGTTATAGGAAGGGTCTCAGGTTGGTATACGCATTGAGATATCACATCTCTGCTATCGGAAGGGTCTCAGGATTGGAATGGGAAGGAGTTGGATATCCCATCTCATGTTATAGGAAGGGTCTCAGGTTTGGTATTAGAAGCATTGAGATATCACATCTCATGCTATAGGAAGGGTCCCAGGATTGGAATGGGAAGGAGTTGTATATGACATCTCATGCCATAAGAAGGGTCTCAGGTTTGGTATAAGCATTGAGATATCACATCACATGCTATAGGAAGGGTCTCAGGATTGGAATGGGAAGGACTTGGATATCACAGCTCATGCTATAGGCAGGGTCTCAGGTCTGGAAAGGGAAGGAGATGGATATCACATTTCATGTTAGAGGTAGGATCTCAGGTTTGGTATTAGAGGCATTGAGATATCACATCTCATGCTATCAGAAGGGTCTCAGGATTGGAATGGGAAGGAGTTGTATATCACATCTCATGCTAAAGGGAGGGTCTCAGGTTTGGAAGGGGAAGGATTTGAATATCACATCACATGTTATAGGAAGGATCTCAGGTTTGGTATTAGAGGCATTGAGATATCACATCTCATGCTATTGGAAGGGTCTCAGGATTGGAATGGGAAGGAGTTGGATATCACATCTCATGCTATAGGAAGGGTCTCAGGTTTGGAACGGGAAGGAGTTGGATATCACATCTCGTGTTATAGGAAGAGTCTCAGGTTTGGTATAAGCATTGAGATATCACATCTCTGCAATTGGAAGTGTCTCAGGATTGGGATGGGAAGGATTTGGATATCACATCTCATGCTATAGGAAGGGTCTCAGGTTTGGAACGGGAAGGAGTTGGATATCACATCTCATGTTATAGGAAGAGTCTCAGGTTTGGTATAAGCATTGAGATATCAAATCTCTGCAATCGGAAGTGTCTCAGGATTGGAACGGGAAGGAGTTGGATATCCCATCTCATGTTATAGGACTGGTCTCAGGTTTGGTATTAGAAGCATTGAGATATCACATTGCATGCTGTAGGAAGGGTCTCAGGTTTGGAATGGGAAGGAATTGGATAGCACATCTCATGTCATAGGAAGGATCTCAGGTTTGGTATTAGAAGCATTGAGATATCACATCTCATGCTATAGGAATGGTCTCAGGATTAGAATGGGAAGGAGTTGGATATTACATTCTTGCTATGGGAAGGGTCTCATGTTTGGAATTGGAAGGAGTTGGATATCACATATGCTATAGGAAGGGTCTCAGGTTTGGAATGGGAAGGAGTTGGATATCACATCTCATGTTATAGGAAGGGTCTCAGGTTGGTATACGCATTGAGATATCACATCTCTGCTATCGGAAGGGACTCAGGATTGGAATGGGAAGGAGTTGGATATCCCATCTCATGTTATAGGAAGGGTCTCAGGTTTGGTATTAGAAGCATTGAGATATCACATCTCATGCTATAGGAAGGGTCTCAGGATTGGAATGGGGAGGGCTTGGATGTCACATCTCATGCTATAGGGGGGGTCTCAAGTTTGATACTAGAAGCATTGAGATAACAAATCTCATGATATCGGAAGGGTCTCAGGATTGGAATGGGAAGGAGTTGGATATCACATCTCATGATAAAGGAAGGGTCTAAGGTTTGGAAGGGGAAGGATTTGGATATCACATCTCATGTTATAGGACGGGTCTCAGGTTTGGTATTAGAAGCATTGAGATATCAAGTCTCATGGTATAGGAAGGGTCTCAGAATTGGAATGGGAAGGAGTTGGATATCACATCTCAAGCTATAGGAAGGGTCTCAGGATTGGAATGGGAAGGCGTTTGATATCACATTTTATGCCATAGTATGGGTCTCAGGTTTGGTAGAAGCATTGGGATATCACATCTCATGCTATTGGAAGGGTATCAGTATTGGATTTGGAAGGAGTTGGATAGCCCATCTCATGCTATAGGAAGGGTCTCAGGTTGGAATGGGAAGGAGTTGGATATCACATTTCATGTTATAGGAAGGGTCTCAGGATTGGAATGGGAAGGACTTGGATATCATATCTCATGCTATAGGAAGGCTCTCAGGTTTGGAAGGGGAAGGAGTTGGATATCACATTTCATGTTAGAGGAAGGATCTCAGGTTTGGTATTAGAGGCCTTGAGATATCACATCTCATGCTATAGGAAGGGTCTCGGGATTGGAATGTTAAGGAGTTCGATATCACATCTCAAGCTATAGGAAGGGTCTCAGGTTTGGTATAAGCATTGAGATATCACATCTCATGCTATAGGAAGGGTCTCAGGATTGGAATGGGAAGGAGTTGGATATCACATCTCATATTATAGGAAAGATCTCAGGTTTGGTATTAGAAGCATTGAGACATCACATCTCATGTTATAGGAAGGGTCTTAGGATTGGAATGGGAAGAAGTTGGATATCACATCTCATGCTATAGGAAGGGTCTCAGGTTTGGTATAAGCATTGAGATATCAGATCTCATGCTATAGGAAGGGTCTCAGGATTGGAATGGGAAGGAGTTGTATATGACATCTCATGCCATAGGAAGGGTCTCAGGTTTGGTATAAGTATTGAGGTATCACATCACATGCTATAGGAAGGGTCTCAGGATTGGAATGGGAAGGACTTGAATATCACATCTCATGCTATAGGCAGGGTCTCAGGTTTGGAAAGGGAAGGAGATGGATATCACATTTCATGTTAGAGGTAGGATCTCAGGTTTGGTATTAGAGGCATTGAGATATCACATCTCATGCTATCAGAAGGGTCTCAGGATTGGAATGGGAAGGAGTTGTATATCACATCTCATGCTAAAGGGATGGTCTCAGGTTTGGTAGGGGAAGGATTTGGAAATCACATCTCATGTTATAGGAAGGATCTCAGGTTTGGTATTAGAAGCATTGAGATATCACATCTCATGCTATCGGAAGTATCTCAGGTTTGGTATTAGAGGCATTGAGATATCACATCTCATGCTATCATAAGGGTCTCAGGATTGGAATGGGAAGGAGTTGGATATCACATCTCATGTTATAGGAAGGATCTCAGGTTTGGTATTAGAAGCATTGAGATATCACATCTCATGCTATAGGAAGGGTCTCAGGATTGGAATGGGAAGGAGGTGGATATCACATCTCATGCTATAGGAAGGGTCTCAGATTTGGTATAAGCATTGAGATATCACATCTCATGCTATAGGAAGGGTCTCAGGAATGGAATGGGAAGGACTTGGATATCACATCTCATGATAAAGGAAGGGTCTAACGTTTGGAAGTGGAAGGTTTTGGATATCACATCTCATGTTATTGGACCGGTCTCAGGTTTGGTATTAGAAGCATTGAGATATCAAGTCTCATGGTATGGGACGGGAGTTTGATATCACATCTCATGCCATGGTATGGGTATCAGGTTTTGTAGAAGCATTGGGATATCACATCTCATGCTATCGGAAGGGTATCAGGATTGGATTTGGAAGGAGTTGGATATCCCATCTCATGCTATAGGAAGGGTATCAGGTTGGAATGGGAAGGAGTTGGATATGACATCTCATGTTATAGGAAGGGTCTCAGGATTGGAATGGGAAGGACTTGGATATCACATCTCATGCTGTAGGAAGGCTCTCAGGTTTGGAAAGGGAAGGAGTTGGATATCACATTTCATGTTAGAGGTAGGATCTCAGGTTTGGTATTAGAGGCATTGAGATATCACATCTCATGCTATCAGAAGGGTATCAGGATTGGAATGAGAAGGAGTTGGATATCACATCTCATGCTAAAGGGAGGGTCTCAAGTTTGATATTAGAAGCTTTGAGATATCACATCTCATGATATCGGAAGGGTCTCAGGATTGGAATGGGAAGGAGTTGGATATCACATCTCATGATAAAGGAAGGGTCTAAGTTTGGAAGGGGAAGGATTTGGATATCACATCTCATGTTATATTACGGGTCTCACGTTTGTATTAGAAGGATTGAGATATCAAGTCTCATAGTATAGGAAGGGTCTCAGAATTGGAATGGGTAGGAGTTGGATATCACATCTCAAGCTATAGGAAGGGTCTCAGGATTGGAATGGGAAGGACTTGGATATCACATATCATGCTATAGGGAGGGTCTCAAGTTTGATATTAGAAGCTTTGAGATATCACATCTCATGATATCGGAAGGGTCTCAGGATTGGAATGGGAAGGAGTTGGATATCACATCTCATGATAAAGGAAGGATCTAAGGTTTGGAAGGGGAAGGATTTGGATATCACATCTCATGTTATATTACGGGTCTCACGTTTGTATTAGAAGCATTGAGATATCAAGTCTCATAGTATAGGAAGGGTCTCAGAATTGGAATGGGAAGGAGTTGGATATCACATCTCAAGCTATAGGAAGGGTCTCAGGATTGGAATCGGAAGGACTTGGATATCACATCTCATGCTATAGGAAGGCTCTCAGGTTTGGAAGGGGAAAGAGTTGGATATCACATTTCATGTTAGAGGTAGGATCTCAGGTTTGGTATTAGAGGCATTGAGATATCACATCTCATGCTATCAGAAGGGTCTCAGGAATGGAATGGGAAGGAGTTGGATATCACATCTCATGCTAAAGGGAGGGTCTCAGGTTTGGAAGGGGAAGGATTTGGATATCACATCTCATGTTATAGGAAGGATCTCAGGTTTGGTATTAGAAGCATTGAGATATCACATCTCATGCTATCGGAAGGATCTCAGGTTTGGTATTAGAAGCATTGAGATATCACATCTCATGCTATCAGAAGAGTCTCAGGATTGGAATAGGAAGGAGTTGGATATCACATCTCATGCTAAAGGAAGGGTCTCAGGATTGGAAGGGGAAGGATTTGGATATCACATCTCATGTTATCGGAAGGTTCTCACGTTTGGTATTAGAAGTATTGAGATATCATATCTCATGGTATAGGAAGGGTCTCAGGATTGGAATGGGAAGGAGTTGGATATCACATCTCATGCTATAGGGAGGGTCTCAGGATTGGAATGGGGAGAACTTAGATATCACATATCATGCTATAGGGAGGGTCTCAGTTTTGATATTAGAAGCATTGAGATATCACATCTCATGCTATAGGAAGTGTCTCAGGATTGGAATGGGAAGGTGCTGGATATCACATCTCATGCTAAAGGAAGGGTCTCAGGTTTGGAACGGGAAGGATTTGGATATCACATCTCATGTTATAGGAAGGGTCTCAGGTTTGGTATAAGCATTGAGATATCACATCTCTGCTATCGGAAGTGTCTCAGGATTGGAATGGGAAGGAGTTGGATATCCCATCTCATGTTATAGGACGGGTCTCAGGTTTGTTATTAGAATCATTGAGATATCATATTGCATGCTGTAGGAAGGGTCTAAGGGTTGGAATGGGAAGGACTTGGATATCACATCTCATGCTATAGATAGGCTCTTAGGTTTGGAAAGGGAAGGAGTTGGATATCACATTTCATGTTAGAGGAAGGATCTCAGGTTTGGTATTAGAAGCATTGAGATATCACATCTCATGCTATAGGAAGGGTCTCAGGATTGGAATGGGAAGCAGTTGGATATCACATCTCATGCTATAGGAAGGGTCTCAGGTTTGGTATAAGCATTGAGATATCACATCTCATGCTATAGGACGGGTCTCAGGATTGGAATGGAAGGAGTTGGCTATCACATCTCATGTTATAGGAAGGATCTCAGGTTTGGTATTGGAAGCATTGAGACATCACATCTCATGCTATAGGAAGGGTCTCAGGGTTGGAATGGGAAGGAGTTGGATATTACATCTCATCCAATAGGAAGGGTCTCAGGTTTGGAATGGGAAGGAATTGGATATCACATCTCATGTTATAGGAAGGATCTCAGGTTTGGTATTAGAAGCATTGAGATATTACATCTCATGCTATAGGAAGGGTCTCAGGATTGGAATGTGAAGGATTTGGATATCACATCTCATGCTAAAGGAAGGGTCTCAGGTTTGGTAGAAGCATTGAGATATCACGTCTCTGCTATCGGAAGGGTCTCAGGATTGGATTGGGAAGGAGTTGGATATCACATCTCATGCCATAGGAAGGGTCTCAGGTTTGGTATAAGCATTGAGATATCACATCTCTGCTATCGGAAGGGTCTCAGGATTGGATTGGGAAGGAGTTGGATATCCCTTCTCATGCTATAGGAAGTGTCTCAGGTTGGAATGGGAAGGAGTTGGATATCACATCTCATGTTATAGGAAGGGTCTCAGGATTGGAATGGGAAGGATTTGGATATCACATCTCTTGCTATAGGAAGGGTCTCAGGATTGGAATGGGTAGGAGTTGAATATTACTTTCTTGCTATAGGAAGGGTCTCATGTTTGGAATGGGAAGGAGTTGGATATCACATATGCTATAGTTAGTGTCTCAGGTTTGGAACGGGAAGGAGTTGGATATCACATCTCATGTTATAGGAAGGGTCTCAGGTTTGGTATAAGCATTGAGATATCACATCTCTGCTATCGGAAGCGGCTCAGGATTGGAATGGGAAGGAGTTGGATATCCCATCTCATGTTATAGGAAGAGTCTCTGGTTTGGTATTAGAATCATTGAGATATCACATCGCATGCTGTAGGAAGGGTCTAAGGATTGGAATGGGATGGACTTGGATATCACATCTCATGCTATAGGTAGGCTCTCAGGTTTGGTATAAGCATTGAGATATCACATCTCATGCTATAGGAAGGGTCTCAGGATTGGAATGGGAAGGAATTGGATATCACATCTCATGCTATAGGAAGGGTCTCAGATTTGGTATAAGCATTGAGATATCACATCTCATGCTAAAGGAAGGGTCTCAGGATTGGAATGGGAAGGAGTTCTATATGACATCTCAGGCCATAGGAAGGTTCTCAGGTTTGGTATAAGCATTGAGATATCACATCTCTGCTATCGGAAGGGTCTCAGGATTGGAATGGGAAGGAGTTGGATATCCCATCTCATGTTATAGGAAGGGTCTCAGGTTTGGTATTAGAAGCATAGAGATATCACATCTCATGCTATAGGAAGGGTCTCAGGATTTGAATGGCAAGGAGTTGGATATCACATCTCATGCCATAGGAAGGGTCTCAGGTTTGGTATAAGCATTGAGATATCACATCTCTGCTATCGCTAGGGTCTCAGGATTGGATTGGGAAGGAGTTAGATATCCCTTCTCATGCTATAGGAAGTGTCTCAGGTTGGAATGGGAAGGAGTTGGATATCACATCTCATGTTATAGGAAGGGTCTCAGGATTGGAATGGGAAGGACTTGGATGTCACATCTCATGCTATAGGGAGGGTCTCAAGTTTGATATTAGAAGCATTGAGATAACAAATCTCATGATATCGGAAGGGTCTCAGGATTGGAATGGGAAGGAGTTGGATATCACATCTCATGATAAAGGAAGGGTCTAAGGTTTGGAAGGGGAAGGATTTGGATATCACATCTCATGTTATAGGACGGGTCTCAGGTTTGGTATTAGAAGCATTGAGATATCAAGTCTCATGGTATAAGAAGGGTCTCAGAATTGGAATGGGAAGGAGTTGGATATTACACCTCAAGCTATAGGAAGGGTCTCAGGTTTGGTAGAAGCATTGGGATATCACATCTCATGCTATCGGAAGGGTATCAGTATTGGATTTGGAAGAAGTTGGATATCCCATCTCATGCTATAGGAAGCGTCTCAGGTTGGAATGGGAAGGAGTTGGATATCACATTTCATGTTATAGGAAGGGTCTCAGGATTGGAATGGGAAGGACTTGGATATCATATCTCATGCTATAGGACGGGTCTCAGGTTTGTTATTAGAATCATTGAGATATCATATTGCATGCTGTAGGAAGGGTCTAAGGATTGGAAAGGGAAGGAGTTGGATATCACATTTCATGTTAGAGGAAGGATCTCAGGTTTGGTATTAGAAGCATTGAGATATCACATCTCATGCTATATGAAGGGTCTCAAGATTGGAATGGGAAGTAGTTGGATATCACATCTCATGCTATAGGAAGGGTCTCAGGTTTGGTATAAGCATTGAGATATCACATCTCATGCTATAGGACAGGTCTCAGGATTGGAATGGAAGGAGTTGGATATCACATCTCATGTTATAGGAAGGATCTCAGGTTTGGTATTAGAAGCAATGAGACATCACATCTCATGCTATAGGAAGGGTCTCAGGGTTGGAATGGGAAGGAGTTGGATATCACATCTCATCCAATAGGAAGGGTGTCAGGTTTGGAATGGGAAGGAATTGGATATCACATCTCATGTTATAGGAAGGATCTCAGGTTTGGTATTAGAAGCATTGAGATATCACATCTCATGCTATAGGAAGGGTCTCAGGATTGGAATGTGAAGGATTTGGATATCACATCTCATGCTAAAGGAAGGGTCTCAGGTTTGGTAGAAGCATTGAGATATCACGTCTCTGCTATCGGAAGGGTCTCAGGATTGGATTGGGAAGGAGTTGGATATCCCTTCTCATGCTATAGGAAGGGTCTCAGGATTTGAATGGCAAGGAGTTGGATATCACATCTCATGCCATAGGAAGGGTCTCAGGTTTGGTATAAGCATTGAGATATCACATCTCTGCTATCGGAAGGGTCTCAGGATTGGAATGGGAAGGAGTTGGATATTCCCATCTCATGTTATAGGAAGGGTCTCAGGTTTGGTATTAGAAGCATTGAGATATCACATCTCATGCTATAGGAAGGGTCTCAGGATTGGAATGGGAAGGACTTGGATATCACATCTCATGCTATAGGGAGGGTCTCAAGTTTGATATTAGAACCTTTGAGATATCACATCTCATGATATCGGAAGGGTCTCAGGATTGGAATGGGAAGGAGTTGGATATCACATCTCATGATAAAGGAAGGGTCTAAGGTTTGGAAGGGGAAGGATTTGGATATCACATCTCATGTTATATTATGGGTCTCAGGTTTGGTATTAGAAGCATTGAGATATCAAGTCTCAGAGTATAGGAAGGGTCTCAGAATTGGAATGGGACGGAGTTAAATATCACATCTCAAGCTATAGGAAGGGTCTCAGGATTGGAATGGGAAGGACTTGGATATCACATCTCATGCTATAGGAAGGCTCTCAGGTTTGGAAGGGGAAAGAGTTGGATATCACATTTCATGTTAGAGGTAGGATCTCAGGTTTTGTATTAGAGGCATTGAGGTATCACATCTCATGCTATCAGAAGGGTCTCAGGAATGGAATGGGAAGGAGTTGGATATCACATCTCATGCTAAAGGGAGGGTCTCAGGTTTGGAAGGGGAAGGATTTGGATATCACATCTCATGTTTTAGGAAGGATCTCAGGTTTGGTATTAGAAGCATTGAGATATCACATCTCATGCTATCGGAAGGATCTCAGGTTTGGTATTAGAAGCATTGAGATATCACATCTCATGCTATCAGAAGGGTCTCAGGATTGGAATGGGAAGGAGTTGGATATCACATCTCATGCTAAAGGGAGGGTCTCAGGTTTGGAAGGGGAAGGATTTGGATATCACATCTCATGTTATCGGAAGGATCTCACGTTTGGTATTAGAAGTATTGAGATATCATATCTCATGCTATAGGAAGGGTCTCAGGATTGGAATGGGAAAGAGTTGGATATCACATCTCATGCTATAGGGAGTGTCTCAGGATTGGAATGGGAAGGACTTAGATATCACATATCATGCTATAGGGAGGGTCTCAGTTTTGATATTAGAAGCATTGAGATATCACATCTCATGCTATCGGAAGTGTCTCAGGATTGGAATGGGAAGGAGCTGGATATCACATCTCATGCTAAAGGAAGGGTCTCAGGTTTGGAACGGGAAGGATTTGGATATCACATCTCATGTTATAGGAAGGGTCTCAGGTTTGGTATAAGCATTGAGATATCACATCTCTGCTATCGGAAGTGTCTCAGGATTGGAATGGGAAGGAGTTGGATATCACATCTCATGTTATAGGACGGGTCTCAGGTTTGTTATTAGAATCATTGAGATATCATATTGCATGCTGTAGGAAGGGTCTAAGGGTTGGAATGGGAAGGACTTGGATATCACATCTCATGCTATAGATAGGCTCTTAGGTTTGGAAAGGGAAGGAGTTGGATATCACATTTCATGTTAGAGGAAGGATCTCAGGTTTGGTATTAGAAGCATTGAGATATCACATCTCATGCTATAGGAAGGGTCTCAGGATTGGAATGGGAATTAGTTGGATATCACATCTCATGCTATAGGAAGGGTCTCAGGTTTAGTATAAGCATTGAGATATCACATCTCATGCTATAGGACGGGTCACAGGATTGGAATGGAAGGAGTTGGATATCACATCTCATGTTATAGGAAGGATCTCAGGTTTGGTATTAGAAGCATTGAGACATCACATCTCATGCTCTAGGAAGGGTCTCAGGGTTGGAATGGGAAGGAGTTGGACATCACATCTCATCCAATAGGAAGGGTCTCAGGTTTGGAATGGGAAGGAATTGGATATCACATCTCATGTTATAGGAAGGATCTCAGGTTTGGTATTAGAAGCATTGAGATATCACATCTCATGCTATAGGAAGGGTCTCAGGATTGGAATGTGAAGGATTTGGATATCACATCTCATGCTAAAGGAAGGGTCTCAGGTTTGGTAGAAGCATTGAGATATCACGTCTCTGCTATCGGAAGGGTCGCAGGATTGGATTGGGAAGGAGTTGGATATCCCTTCTCATGCTATAGGAAGGGTCTCAGGATTTGAATGGCAAGGAGTTGGATATCACATCTCATGCCATAGGAAGGGTCTCAGGTTTGGTATAAGCATTGAAATATCACATCTCTGCTATCGGAAGGGTCTCAGGATTGGATTGGGAAGGAGTTGGATATCCCTTCTCATGCTATAGGAAGTGTCTCAGGTTGGAATGGGAAGGAGTTGGATATCACATCTCATGTTATAGGAAGGGTCTCAGGATTGGAATGGGAAGGATTTGGATATCACATCTCTTGCTATAGGAAGGGTCTCAGGATTGGAATGGGTAGGAGTTGGATATTACTTTCTTGCTATAGGAAGGGTCTCATGTTTGGAATGGGAAGGAGTTGGATATCACATATGCTATAGTTAGTGTCTCAGGTTTGGAACGGGAAGGAGTTGGATATCACATCTCATGTTATAGGAAGGGTCTCAGGTTTGGTATAAGCATTGAGATATCACATCTCTGCTATCGGAAGCGGCTCAGGATTGGAATGGGAAGGAGTTGGATATCCCATCTCATGTTATAGTAAGAGTCTCTGGTTTGGTATTAGAATCATTGAGATATCACATCGCATGCTCTAGGAAGGGTCTAAGGATTGGAATGGGATGGACTTGGATATCACATCTCATGCTATAGGTAGGCTCTCAGGTTTGGTATAAGCATTGAGATATCACATCTCATGCTATAGGAAGGGTCTCAGGATTGGAATGGGAAGGATTTGGATATCACATCTCATGCTATAGGAAGGGTCTCAGATTTGGTATAAGCATTGAGATATCACATCTCATGCTAAAGGAAGGGTCTCAGGATTGGAATGGGAAGGAGTTGTATATGACATCTCAGGCCATAGGAAGGGTCTCAGGTTTGGTATAAGCATTGAGATATCACATCTCTGCTATCGGAAGGGTCTCAGGATTGCAATGGGAAGGAGTTGGATATCCCATCTCATGTTATAGGAAGAGTCTCAGGTTTGGTATTAGAAGCATTGAGATATCACATCTCATGCTATAGGAAGTGTCTCAAGATTGGAATGGGAAGGACTTGGATATCACATCTCATGCTATAGGGAGGGTCTCAAGTTTGATATTAGAAGCATTGAGATATCACATCTCATGCTATAGGAAGGGTCTCAGGATTGGAATGGGAAGGAGTTGGATATCACATCTCATGCTATAGGAAGGGTCTCAGGTTTGGTATAAGCAGTGAGATATCACATCTCATGCTATAGGAAGTGTCTCAGGATTGGAATGATGGGAAGGAGTTGGATATCACATCTCATGTTATAGGAAGGATCTCAGGTTTGGTATAAGCATTGAGATATCACATGTTTGCTATCAGAAGGGTCTCAGGATTGGAATGGGAAGGAGTTGTATATTCCCATCTCATGTTATAGGAAGGGTCTCAGGTTTGGTATTAGAAGCATTGAGACATCACATCTCATGCTATAGGAAGGGTCTCAGGATTGGAATGGGAAGGACTTGGATATCACATCTCATGCTATAGGGAGGGTCTCGAGTTTGATATTAGAAGCATTGAGATATCACATCTCATGATATCGGAAGGGTCTCAGGATTGGAATGGGAAGGAGTTGGATATCACATCTCATGATAAAGGAAGGGTCTAAGGTTTGGAAGGGGAAGGATTTGGATATCACATCTCATGTTATAGGACGGGTCTCAGGTTTGGTATTAGAAGCATTGAGATATCAAGTCTCATGGTATAGGAAGGGTCTCAGAATTGGAATGGGAAGGAGTTGGATATCACATCTCAAGCTATAGGAAGGGTCTCAGGATTGGAATGGGAAGGAGTTTGATATCACATCTCATGCCATAGTATGGGTCTCAGGTTTGGTATAAGCATTGGGATATCAAATCTCATGCTATCGGAAGGGTATCAGGATTGGAATTCCAAGGAGTTGGATATCCCATCTCATGCTATAGGAAGGGTCTCAGGTTGGAATGGGAAGGAGTTGGATATCACATCTCATGCTAAAGGGAGGGTCTCAGGTTTGGAAGGGGAAGGATTTGGATATCACATCTCATGTTATAGGAAGGATCTCAGGTTTGGTATAAGAAGCATTGAGATATCACATCTCATGCTATCGGAAGAATCTCAGATTTGGTATTAGAGGCATTGAGATATCACATCTCATGCCATCATAAGGGTCTCAGGATTGGAATGGGAAGGAGTTGGATATCACATCTCATGCTATAGGAAGGGTCTCAGGTTTGGAACGGGAAGGAGTTGGATATCACATCTCATGTTATAGGAAGAGTCTCAGGTTTGGTATAAGCATTGAGATATCAAATCTCTGCAATCGGAAGTGTCTCAGGATTGGGATGGGAAGGAGTTGGATATCACATCTCATGCTATAGGAAGGGTCTCAGGTTTGGAACGGGAAGGAGTTGGATATCCCATCTCATGTTATAGGACTGGTCTCATGTTTGGTATTAGAAGCATTGAGATATCACATCTCTGCTATCGGAAGTGTCTCAGGATTGGGATGGGAAGGAGTTGGATATCACATCTCATGCTATAGGACGGGTCTCAGGTTTGTTATTAGAATCATTGAGATATCATATTGCATGCTGTAGGAAGGGTCTAAGGATTGGAATGGGAAGGACTTGGATATCACATCTCATGCTATAGATAGGATCTTAGGTTTGGAAAGGGAAGGAGTTGGATATCACATTTCATGTTAGAGGAAGGATCCCAGGTTTGGTATTAGAAGCGTTGAGATATCACATCTCATGCTATATGAAGGGTCTCAGGATTGGAATGGGAAGTAGTTGGATATCACATCTCATGCTATAGGAAGGGTCTCAGGTTTGGTATAAGCATTGAGATATCACATCTCATGCTATAGGACAGGTCTCAGGATTGGAATGGAAGGAGTTGGATATCACATCTCATGTTATAGGAAGGATCTCAGGTTTGGTATTAGAAGCATTGAGACATCACATCTCATGCTATAGGAAGGGTCTCAGGGTTGGAATGGGAAGGAGTTGGATATCACATCTCATCCAATAGGAAGGGTGTCAGGTTTGGAATGGGAAGGAATTGGATATCACATCTCATGTTATAGGAAGGATCTCAGGTTTGGTATTAGAAGCATTGAGATATCACATCTCATGCTATAGGAAGGGTCTCAGGATTGGAATGTGAAGGATTTGGATATCACATCTCATGCTAAAGGAAGGGTCTCAGGTTTGGTAGAAGCATTGAGATATCACGTCTCTGCTATCGGAAGGGTCTCAGGATTGGATTGGGAAGGAGTTGGATATCCCTTCTCATGCTATAGGAAGGGTCTCAGGATTTGAATGGCAAGGAGTTGGATATCACATCTCATGCCATAGGAAGGGTCTCAGGTTTGGTATAAGCATTGAGATATCACATCTCTGCTATCGGAAGGGTCTCAGGATTGGAATGGGAAGGAGTTGGATATTCCCATCTCATGTTATAGGAAGGGTCTCAGGTTTGGTATTAGAAGCATTGAGATATCACATCTCATGCTATAGGAAGGGTCTCAGGATTGGAATGGGAAGGACTTGGATATCACATCTCATGCTATAGGGAGGGTCTCAAGTTTGATATTAGAAGCTTTGAGATATCACATCTCATGATATCGGAAGGGTCTCAGGATTGGAATGGGAAGGAGTTGGATATCACATCTCATGATAAAGGAAGGGTCTAAGGTTTGGAAGGGGAAGGATTTGGATATCACATCTCATGTTATATTACGGGTCTCAGGTTTGGTATTAGAAGCATTGAGATATCAAGTCTCAGAGTATAGGAAGGGTCTCAGAATTGGAATGGGAAGGAGTTGGATATCACATCTCAAGCTATAGGAAGGGTCTCAGGATTGGAATGGGAAGGACTTGGATATCATATCTCATGCTATAGGACAGGTCTCAGGATTGGAATGGAAGGAGTTGGATATCACATCTCATGTTATAGGAAGGATCTCAGGTTTGGTATTAGAAGCATTGAGACATCACATCTCATGCTATAGGAAGGGTCTCAGGGTTGGAATGGGAAGGAGTTGGATATCACATCTCATCCAATAGGAAGGGTGTCAGGTTTGGAATGGGAAGGAATTGGATATCACATCTCATGTTATAGGAAGGATCTCAGGTTTGGTATTAGAAGCATTGAGATATCACATCTCATGCTATAGGAAGGGTCTCAGGATTGGAATGTGAAGGATTTGGATATCACATCTCATGCTAAAGGAAGGGTCTCAGGTTTGGTAGAAGCATTGAGATATCACGTCTCTGCTATCGGAAGGGTCTCAGGATTGGATTGGGAAGGAGTTGGATATCCCTTCTCATGCTATAGGAAGGGTCTCAGGATTTGAATGGCAAGGAGTTGGATATCACATCTCATGCCATAGGAAGGGTCTCAGGTTTGGTATAAGCATTGAGATATCACATCTCTGCTATCGGAAGGGTCTCAGGATTGGAATGGGAAGGAGTTGGATATTCCCATCTCATGTTATAGGAAGGGTCTCAGGTTTGGTATTAGAAGCATTGAGATATCACATCTCATGCTATAGGAAGGGTCTCAGGATTGGAATGGGAAGGACTTGGATATCACATCTCATGCTATAGGGAGGGTCTCAAGTTTGATATTAGAAGCTTTGAGATATCACATCTCATGATATCGGAAGGGTCTCAGGATTGGAATGGGAAGGAGTTGGATATCACATCTCATGATAAAGGAAGGGTCTAAGGTTTGGAAGGGGAAGGATTTGGATATCACATCTCATGTTATATTACGGGTCTCAGGTTTGGTATTAGAAGCATTGAGATATCAAGTCTCAGAGTATAGGAAGGGTCTCAGAATTGGAATGGGAAGGAGTTGGATATCACATCTCAAGCTATAGGAAGGGTCTCAGGATTGGAATGGGAAGGACTTGGATATCACATCTCATGCTATAGGAAGGCTCTCAGGTTTGGAAGGGGAAAGAGTTGGATATCACATTTCATGTTAGAGGTAGGATCTCAGGTTTGGTATTAGAGGCATTGAGATATCACATCTCATGCTATCAGAAGGGTCTCAGGAATGGAATGGGAAGGAGTTGGATATCACATCTCATGCTAAAGGGAGGGTCTCAGGTTTGGAAGGGGAAGGATTTGGATATCACATCTCATGTTTTAGGAAGGATCTCAGGTTTGGTATTAGAAGCATTGAGATATCACATCTCATGCTATCGGAAGGATCTCAGGTTTGGTATTAGAAGCATTGAGATATCACATCTCATGCTATCAGAAGGGTCTCAGGATTGGAATGGGAAGGAGTTGGATATCACATCTCATGCTAAAGGGAGGGTCTCAGGTTTGGAAGGGGAAGGATTTGGATATCACATCTCATGTTATCGGAAGGATCTCACGTTTGGTATTAGAAGTATTGAGATATCATATCTCATGCTATAGGAATGGTCTCAGGATTGGAATGGGAAAGAGTTGAATATCACATCTCATGCTATAGGGAGTGTCTCAGGATTGGAATGGGAAGGACTTAGATATCACATATCATGCTATAGGGAGGGTCTCAGTTTTGATATTAGAAGCATTGAGATATCACATCTCATGCTATCGGAAGTGTCTCAGGATTGGAATGGGAAGGAGCTGGATATCACATCTCATGCTAAAGGAAGGGTCTCAGGTTTGGAACGGGAAGGATTTGGATATCACATCTCATGTTATAGGAAGGGTCTCAGGTTTGGTATAAGCATTGAGATATCACATCTCTGCTATCGGAAGTGTCTCAGGATTGGAATGGGAAGGAGTTGGATATCACATCTCATGTTATAGGATGGGTCTCAGGTTTGTTATTAGAATCATTGAGATATCATATTGCATGCTGTAGGAAGAGTCTAAGGGTTGGAATGGGAAGGACTTGGATATCACATCTCCTGCTATAGATAGGCTCTTAGGTTTGGAAAGGGAAGGAGTTGGATATCACATTTCATGTTAGAGGAAGGATCTCAGGTTTGGTATTAGAAGCATTGAGATATCACATCTCATGCTATAGGAAGGGTCTCAGGATTGGAATGGGAAGTAGTTGGATATCACATCTCATGCTATAGGAAGGGTCTCAGGTTTAGTATAAGCATTGAGATATCACATCTCATGCTATAGGACGGGTCACAGGATTGGAATGGAAGGAGTTGGATATCACATCTCATGTTATAGGAAGGATCTCAGGTTTGGTATTAGAAGCATTGAGACATCACATCTCATGCTATAGGAAGGGTCTCAGGGTTGGAATGGAAAGGAGTTGGATATCACATCTCATCCAATAGGAAGGGTCTCAGGTTTGGAATGGGAAGGAATTGGATATCACATCTCATGTTATAGGAAGGATCTCAGGTTTGGTATTAGAAGCATTGAGATATCACATCTCATGCTATAGGAAGGGTCTCAGGATTGGAATGTGAAGGATTTGGATATCACATCTCATGCTAAAGGAAGGGTCTCAGGTTTGGTAGAAGCATTGAGATATCACGTCTCTGCTATCGGAAGGGTCGCAGGATTGGATTGGGAAGGAGTTGGATATCCCTTCTCATGCTATAGGAAGGGTCTCAGGATTTGAATGGCAAGGAGTTGGATATCACATCTCATGCCATAGGAAGGGTCTCAGGTTTGGTATAAGCATTGAAATATCACATCTCTGCTATCGGAAGGGTCTCAGGATTGGATTGGGAAGGAGTTGGATATCCCTTCTCATGCTATAGGAAGTGTCTCAGGTTGGAATGGGAAGGAGTTGGATATCACATCTCATGTTATAGGAAGGGTCTCAGGATTGGAATGGGAAGGATTTGGATATCACATCTCTTGCTATAGGAAGGGTCTCAGGATTGGAATGGGTAGGAGTTGGATATTACTTTCTTGCTATAGGAAGGGTCTCATGTTTGGAATGGGAAGGAGTTGGATATCACATATGCTATAGTTAGTGTCTCAGGTTTGGAACGGGAAGGAGTTGGATATCACATCTCATGTTATAGGAAGGGTCTCAGGTTTGGTATAAGCATTGAGATATCACATCTCTGCTATCGGAAGCGGCTCAGGATTGGAATGGGAAGGAGTTGGATATCCCATCTCATGTTATAGTAAGAGTCTCTGGTTTGGTATTAGAATCATTGAGATATCACATCACATGCTCTAGGAAGGGTCTAAGGATTGGAATGGGATGGACTTGGATATCACATCTCATGCTATAGGTAGGCTCTCAGGTTTGGTATAAGCATTGAGATATCACATCTCATGCTATAGGAAGGGTCTCAGGATTGGAATGGGAAGGATTTGGATATCACATCTCATGCTATAGGAAGGGTCTCAGATTTGGTATAAGCATTGAGATATCACATCTCATGCTAAAGGAAGGGTCTCAGGATTGGAATGGGAAGGAGTTGTATATGACATCTCAGGCCATAGGAAGGGTCTCAGGTTTGGTATAAGCATTGAGATATCACATCTCTGCTATCGGAAGGGTCTCAGGATTGCAATGGGAAGGAGTTGGATATCCCATCTCATGTTATAGGAAGAGTCTCAGGTTTGGTATTAGAAGCATTGAGATATCACATCTCATGCTATAGGAAGTGTCTCAAGATTGGAATGGGAAGGACTTGGATATCACATCTCATGCTATAGGGAGGGTCTCAAGTTTGATATTAGAAGCATTGAGATATCACATCTCATGCTATAGGAAGGGTCTCAGGATTGGAATGGGAAGGAGTTGGATATCACATCTCATGCTATAGGAAGGGTCTCAGGTTTGGTATAAGCAGTGAGATATCACATCTCATGCTATAGGAAGGATCTCAGGTTTGGTATAAGCATTGAGATATCACATGTTTGCTATCGGAAGGGTCTCAGGATTGGAATGGGAAGGAGTTGTATATTCCCATCTCATGTTATAGGAAGGGTCTCAGGTTTGGTATTAGAAGCATTGAGACATCACATCTCATGCTATAGGAAGGGTCTCAGGATTGGAATGGGAAGGACTTGGATATCACATCTCATGCTATAGGGAGGGTCTCGAGTTTGATATTAGAAGCATTGAGATATCACATCTCATGATATCGGAAGGGTCTCAGGATTGGAATGGGAAGGAGTTGGATATCACATCTCATGATAAAGGAAGGGTCTAAGGTTTGGAAGGGGAAGGATTTGGATATCACATCTCATGTTATAGGACGGGTCTCAGGTTTGGTATTAGAAGCATTGAGATATCAAGTCTCATGGTATAGGAAGGGTCTCAGAATTGGAATGGGAAGGAGTTGGACATCACATCTCAAGCTATAGGAAGGGTCTCAGGATTGGAATGGGAAGGAGTTTGATATCACATCTCATGCAATAGTATGGGTCTCAGGTTTGGTATAAGCATTGGGATATCAAATCTCATGCTATCGGAAGGGTATCAGGATTGGAATTCCAAGGAGTTGGATATCCCATCTCATGCTATAGGAAGGGTCTCAGGTTGGAATGGGAAGGAGTTGGATATCACATCTCATGCTAAAGGGAGGGTCTCAGGTTTGGAAGGGGAAGGATTTGGATATCACATCTCATGTTATAGGAAGGATCTCAGGTTTGGTATAAGAAGCATTGAGATATCACATCTCATGCTATCGGAAGAATCTCAGATTTGGTATTAGAGGCATTGAGATATCACATCTCATGCCATCATAAGGGTCTCAGGATTGGAATGGGAAGGAGTTGGATATCACATCTCATGCTATAGGAAGGGTCTCAGGTTTGGAACGGGAAGGAGTTGGATATCACATCTCATGTTATAGGAAGAGTCTCAGGTTTGGTATAAGCATTGAGATATCAAATCTCTGCAATCGGAAGTGTCTCAGGATTGGGATGGGAAGGAGTTGGATATCACATCTCATGCTATAGGAAGGGTCTCAGGTTTGGAACCGGAAGGAGTTGGATATCCCATCTCATGTTATAGGACTGGTCTCATGTTTGGTATTAGAAGAATTGAGATATCACATCTCTGCTATCGGAAGTGTCTCAGGATTGGAATGGGAAGGAGTTGGATATCACATCTCATGTTATAGGACGGGTCTCAGGTTTGTTATTAGAATCATTGAGATATCATATTGCATGCTGTAGGAAGGGTCTAAGGATTGGAATGGAAGGACTTGGATATCACATCTCATGCTATAGGTAGGCTCTCAGGTTTGGAAAGGGAAGGAGTTGGATATCACATTTAATGTTAGAGGAAGGATCTCAGGTTTGATATTAGAGCCATTGGATATCACATCTCATGCTATAGGAAGGGTCTCAGGATTGGAATGGGAAGGAGTTGGATATCACATCTCATGCTATAGGAAGGGTTTTAGGTTTGGTATAAGCATTGAGATATCACATCTCATGCTATAGGAAGGGTCTCAGGATTGGAATGGGAAGGATCTGTATATGACATCTCATGCCATAGGAAGGGTCTCAGGTTTGGTATAAGCATTGAGATATCACATCTCTGCTTTCGGAAGGGTCTCAGGATTGTAATGGGAAGGAGTTGGATATCCCATCTCATGTTATAGGAAGAGTCTCAGGTTTGGTATAGAAGCATTGAAATATCACATCTCATGCTATAGGAAGTGTCTCAGGATTGGAATGGGAAGGACTTGGATATCACATCTCATGCTATAGGAAGGGTCTCAGGTTTGGTATAAGCAGTGAGATATCACATCTCATGCTATAGGAAGTGTCTCAGGATTGGAATGGGAAGGAGTTGGATATCACATCTCATGTTATAGGAAGGATCTCAGGTTTGGTATAAGCATTGAGATATCACATGTTTGCTATCGGAAGGGTCTCAGGATTGGAATGGGAAGGAGTTGGATATTCCCATCTCATGTTATAGGAAGGGTCTCAGGTTTGGTATTAGAAGCATTGAGACATCACATCTCATGCTATAGGAAGGGTCTCAGGATTGGAATGGGAAGGACTTGGATATCACATCTCATGCTATAGGGAGGGTCTCAAGTTTGATATTAGAAGCATTGAGATATCACATCTCATGCTATAGGAAGGGTCTCAGTATTGGAATGGAAAGGAGTTGGATATCACATCTCATGCTATAGGAAGGGTCTCAGGTTTGGTATAAGCATTGAGATATCACATCTCTGCTATGGGAAGGGTCTCAGGATTGGAATGGGAAGGAGTTGGATATTCCCATCTCATGTTATAGGAAGGGTCTATCAGGTCTTAGCATGAGACTCTTCCTATAACATTAGATGTGATATCCAACTCCTTCCCGTTCCTAACCTGAGACCCTTCCTATAGCATGAGATGTGATATCCAACTCCTTCCCATTCCAATCCTGAGACCCTTCCGATAGCTTTGAGATGTGATATCTCAATGCTTCTAATATCAATACTGAGACCCTCCCTATAGCATGAGATGTGATATCTAAGTCCTTCCCATTCCAATCCTGAGACCCTTACGATAGCAGAGATGTGATATCTCAATGCTTATACCAAACCTGAGACCCTTCCTATAGCATGAGATGTGATATCCAACTCCTTCTCATTCCAATCCTGAGACCCTTCCTATAGCATGATATGTGAAATCTCAATGCTTCTACCAAAACTGAGACCCTTCCTTTAGCATGAGATGTGATATCCAACTCCTTCCCATTCCAATCCTGAGACCAGTCCTATAGCATGAGATGTGATATCTCAATGCTTCTAATACCAAACCTGAGATCCTTCCTATAACATGAGATGTGATATCCAACTCCTTCCCATTCCAATCCTGAGACCCTTCCTATAGCATGAGATGTGATATCTCAATGCTTCTAATACCAAACCTGAGATCCTTCCGATAGCATGAGATGTGATATCTCAATGCTTCTAATACCAAACCTGAGATACTTCCTATAACATGAGATGTGATATCCAAATCCTTCCCCTTCCGAACCTGAGACCCTCCCTTTAGCATGAGATGTGATATCTCAATGCTTATACCAAACCTGAGACCCTTCCTATAGCATGAGATGTGATATCCAACTCCTTCCCATTCCAATCCTGAGACCCTTCCTATAGCATGATATGTGAAATCTCAATGCTTCTACCAAAACTGAGACCCTTCCTTTAGCATGAGATGTGATATCCAACTCCTTCCCATTCCAATCCTGAGACCAGTCCTATAGCATGAGATGTGATATCTCAATGCTTCTAATACCAAACCTGAGATCCTTCCTATAACATGAGATGTGATATCCAACTCCTTCCCATTCCAATCCTGAGACCCTTCCTATAGCATGAGATGTGATATCTCAATGCTTCTAATACCAAACCTGAGATCCTTCCGATAGCATGAGATGTGATATCTCAATGCTTCTAATACCAAACCTGAGATACTTCCTATACCATGAGATGTGATATCCAAATCCTTCCCCTTCCGAACCTGAGACCCTCCCTTTAGCATGAGATGTGATATCCAACTCCTTCTCGTTCCAATCCTGATACCCTTCTGATAGCATGAGATGTGATATCTCAATGCCTCTAATACCAAACCTGAGATCCTACCTCTAACATGAAATGTGATATCCAACTCCTTCCCTTTCCAAACCTGAGAGCCTTCCTACAGCATGAGATGTGATATCCAAGTCCTTCCCATTCCAATCCTGAGACCCTTCCTATAACATGAGATGTCATATCCAACTCCTTCCCATTCCAACCTGATACCCTTCCTATAGCATGAGATGGGATATCCAACTCCTTCCAAATCCAATCCTGATACCCTTCCGATAGCATGAGATGTGATATCCCAATGCTTCTACAAAACCTGATACCCATACCATGGCATGAGATGTGATATCAAACTCCCGTCCCATACCATGAGACTTGATATCTCAATGCTTCTAATACCAAACCTGAGACCGGTCCAATAACATGAGATGTGATATCCAAATCCTTCCCCTTCCAAACCTTAGACCCTTCCTTTATCATGAGATGTGATATCCAGGTCCTTCCCATTCCATTCCTGAGACCCTTCCTATAGCATGAGATGTGATATCTCAATGCTTCTAATACCAAACCTGAGACCCTTCCTATAACATGAGATGTGATATCCAAGTCCTTCCCATTTCAATCCTGAGACCCTTCCTATAGCATGAGATGTGATATCTCAATGCTTCTAATACCAAACCTGAGACCCTTCCTATAACATGAATTCTGATATCCAAGTCCTTCCCATTCCAATCCTGAGACCCTTCCAATAGCAGAGATGTGATATCTCAATGCTTCTAATATCAAACCTGAGACCTGTCCTATAACATGAGATGGGATATCCAACTCCTTCCCGTTCCAAACCTGATACCCTTCCTATAGCATGAGATGTGATATCCAATTCCTTCCCATCCCAATCCTGAGACACCTCCGATAGCAGAGATGTGATATCTCAATGCTTATACCAAACCTGAGACTCTTCCTATAACATGAGATGTGATATCTAACTCCTTTCCGTTCCAAACCTGAGACCCTTCCTATAGCATGAGATGTGATATCCAACTCCTTCCCGTTCCAAACCTGATACCCTTCCTATAGCATGAGATGTGATATCCAATTCCTTCCCATCCCAATCCTGAGACACCTCCGATAGCAGAGATGTGATATCTCAATGCTTATACCAAACCTGAGACTCTTCCTATAACATTAGATGTGATATCCCATTCCTTTCCGTTCCAATCCTGAGACCCTTCCTATAGCATGAGATGTGATATCTCAATGCTTATACCAAATCTGAGACCCTTCCTATAGCATGAGATGTGATATCCAACTCCTTCCCATTCCAATCCTGAGACCCTTACTATAGCATGAGATGTGATATCTCAATGCTTCTAATACCAAACCTGAGATCCTTCCTATAACAAGAGATGTGATATCCAACTCCTTCCCATTCCAATCCTGAGACCCTTATGATAGCATGAGATGTGATATCTCAATGCCTCTAATACCAAACCTGAGATACTTCCGATAGCATGAGATGTGATATCTCAATGCTTCTAATACCAAACCTGAGATCCTTCCTATAACATGAGATGTGATTTCCAAATCCTTCCCCTTCCAAACCTGAGACCCTCCCTTTAGCATGAGATGTGATATACAATTCCTTCCCATTCCAATCCTGAGACCCTTCCTATAGCATGATATGTGAAATCTCAATGCTTCTAATACCAAACCTGAGATCCTTCCTATAACATGAGATTTGATATCCAAATCCTTCCCCTTCCGAACCTGAGACCCTCCCTTTAGCATGAGATGTGATATCCAACTCCTTCTCATTCCAATCCTGATACCCTTCTGATAGCATGAGATGTGATATCTCAATGCCTCTAATACCAAACCTGAGATCCTACCTCTAACATGAAATGTGATATCCAACTCCTTCCCTTTCCAAACCTGAGAGCCTTCCTACAGCATGAGATGTGATATCCAAGTCCTTCCCATTCCAATCCTGAGACCCTTCCTATAACATGAGATGTCATATCCAACTCCTTCCCATTCCAACCTGATACCCTTCCTATAGCATGAGATGGGATATCCAACTCCTTCCAAATCCAATCCTGATACCCTTCCGATAGCATGAGATGTGATATCCCAATGCTTCTACAAAACCTGATACCCATACCATGGCATGAGATGTGATATCAAACTCCCGTCCCATACCATGAGACTTGATATCTCAATGCTTCTAATACCAAACCTGAGACCGGTCCAATAACATGAGATGTGATATCCAAATCCTTCCCCTTCCAAACGTTAGACCCTTCCTTTATCATGAGATGTGATATCCAAGTCCTTCCCATTCCATTCCTGAGACCCTTCCTATAGCATGAGATGTGATATCTCAATGCTTATACCAAATCTGAGACCCTTCCTATAGCATGAGATGTGATATCCACCTCCTTCCCATTCCAATCCTGAGACCCTTCCTATAGCATGAGATGTGATATCTCAATGCTTCTAATACCAAACCTGAGATCCTTCCTATAACATGAGATGTGATATCCAACTCCTTCCCATTCCAATCCTGAGACCCTTATGATAGCATGAGATGTGATATCTCAATGCCTCTAATACCAAACCTGAGATACTTCCGATAGCATGAGATGTGATATCTCAATGCTTCTAATACCAAACCTGAGATCCTTCCTATAACATGAGATGTGATTTCCAAATCCTTCCCCTACTAAACCTGAGACCATCCCTTTAGCATGAGATGTGATATACAACTCCTTCCCATTCCAATCCTGAGACCCTTCTGATAGCATGAGATGTGATATCTCAATGCCTCTAATACCAAACCTGAGACCCTTCCTATGGCATGAGATGTCATATACAACTCCTTCCCATTCCAATCCTGAGACCCTTCCTATAGCATGAGATCTGATATCTCAATGCTTATACCAAACCTGAGACCCTTCCTATAGCATGAGATGTGATATCCAACTTCTTCCCATTCCAATCCTAAGACCCTTCCTATAACATGAGATGTGATGTCTCAATGCTTCTAATACCAAACCTGAGGTCCTTCCTATAACATGAGATGTGATATCCAACTCCTTCCCATTCCAATCCTGAGACCCTTCCTATAGCATGAGATGTGATATCTCAATGCTTCTAATACCAAACCTGAGATCCTTCCGATAGCATGAGATGTGATATCTCAATGCTTCTAATACCAAACCTGAGATACTTCCTATAACATGAGATTTGATATCCAAATCCTTCCCCTTCCGAACCTGAGACCCTCCCTTTAGCATGAGATGTGATATCCAACTCCTTCTCATTCCAATCCTGATACCCTTCTGATAGCATGAGATGTGATATCTCAATGCCTCTAATACCAAACCTGAGATCCTACCTCTAACATGAAATGTGATATCCAACTCCTTCCCTTTCCAAACCTGAGAGCCTTCCTACAGCATGAGATGTGATATCCAAGTCCTTCCCATTCCAATCCTGAGACCCTTCCTATAACATGAGATGTCATATCCAACTCCTTCCCATTCCAACCTGATACCCTTCCTATAGCATGAGATGGGATATCCAACTCCTTCCAAATCCAATCCTGATACCCTTCCGATAGCATGAGATGTGATATCCCAATGCTTCTACAAAACCTGATACCCATACCATGGCATGAGATGTGATATCAAACTCCCGTCCCATACCATGAGACTTGATATCTCAATGCTTCTAATACCAAACCTGAGACCGGTCCAATAACATGAGATGTGATATCCAAATCCTTCCCCTTCCAAACGTTAGACCCTTCCTTTATCATGAGATGTGATATCCAAGTCCTTCCCATTCCATTCCTGAGACCCTTCCTATAGCATGAGATGTGATATCTCAATGCTTATACCAAATCTGAGACCCTTCCTATAGCATGAGATGTGATATCCACCTCCTTCCCATTCCAATCCTGAGACCCTTCCTATAGCATGAGATGTGATATCTCAATGCTTCTAATACCAAACCTGAGATCCTTCCTATAACATGAGATGTGATATCCAACTCCTTCCCATTCCAATCCTGAGACCCTTATGATAGCATGAGATGTGATATCTCAATGCCTCTAATACCAAACCTGAGATACTTCCGATAGCATGAGATGTGATATCTCAATGCTTCTAATACCAAACCTGAGATCCTTCCTATAACATGAGATGTGATTTCCAAATCCTTCCCCTACTAAACCTGAGACCATCCCTTTAGCATGAGATGTGATATACAACTCCTTCCCATTCAAATCCTGAGACCCTTCTGATAGCATGAGATGTGATATCTCAATGCCTCTAATACCAAACCTGAGACCCTTCCTATGGCATGAGATGTCATATACAACTCCTTCCCATTCCAATCCTGAGACCCTTCCTATAGCATGAGATCTGATATCTCAATGCTTATACCAAACCTGAGACCCTTCCTATAGCATGAGATGTGATATCCAACTTCTTCCCATTCCAATCCTAAGACCCTTCCTATAACATGAGATGTGATGTCTCAATGCTTCTAATACCAAACCTGAGATCTTTCCTATAATATGATATGTGATATCCAACTCCTTCCCATTCCAATCCTGAGACCCTTCCTATAGCATGAGATGTGATATCTCAATGCTTATACCAAACCTGAGACCCTTCCTATAGCTTGAGATGTGATATCGAACTCCTTAACATTCCAATCCCGAGACCCTTCCTATAGCATGAGATGTGATATCTCAAGGCCTCTAATACCAAACCTGGGATCCTTCCTCTAACATGAAATGTGATATCCAACTCCTTCCCCTTCCAAACCTGAGAGCCTTCCTATAGCATGAGATATGATATCCAAGTCCTTCCCATTCCAATCCTGAGACCCTTCCTATAACATGAAATGTGATATCCAACTCCTTCCCATTCCAACCTGAGACCCTTCCTATAGCATGAGATGGGCTATCCAACTCCTTCCAAATCCAATACTGATACCCTTCCAATAGCATGAGATGTGATATCCCAATGCTTCTACCAAACCTGAGACCCATACTATGGCATAAGATGTGATATCAAACGCCTTCCCATTCCAATCCTGAGACCCTTCCTATAGCTTGAGATGTGATATCCAACTCCTTCCCATTCCAATTCTGAGACCCTTCCTATACCATGAGACTTGATATCTCAATGCTTCTAATACCAAACCTGAGACCCGTCCTATAACATGAGATGTGATATCCAAATCCTTCCCCTTCCAAACCTTAGACCCTTCCTTTATCATGAGATGTGATATCCAACTCCTTCCCATTCCAATCCTGAGACCCTTCCGATATCATGAGATTTGTTATCTCAATGCTTCTAATATCAAACTTGAGACCCTCCCTATAGCATGAGATGTGACATCCAAGCCCTCCCCATTCCAATCCTGAGACCCTTCCTATAGCATGAGATGTGATATCTCAATGCTTCTAATACCAAACCTGAGACCCTTCCTATAACATGAGATGGGATATCCAACTCCTTCCCATTCCAATCCTGAGACCCTTCCGATAGCAGAGATGTGATATCTCAATGCGTATACCAACCTGAGACCCTTCCTATAACATGAGATGTGATATCCAACTCCTTCCCATTCCAAACCTGAGACCCTTCCTATAGCATATGTGATATCCAACTCCTTCCAATTCCAAACATGAGACCCTTCCCATAGCAAGAATGTAATATCCAACTCCTTCCCATTCTAATCCTGAGACCATTCCTATAGCATGAGATGTGATATCTCAATGCTTCTAATACCAAACCTGAGATCCTTCCTATGACATGAGATGTGCTATCCAATTCCTTCCCATTCCAAACCTGAGACCCTTCCTACAGCATGCGATGTGATATCTCAATGCTTCTAATACCAAACCTGAGACCAGTCCTATAACATGAGATGGGATATCCAACTCCTTCCCGTTCCAATCCTGAGACACTTCCGATTGCAGAGATTTGATATCTCAATGCTTATACCAAACCTGAGACTCTTCCCATAACATGAGATGTGATATCCAACTCCTTCCCGTTCCAAACCTGAGACCCTTCCTATAGCATGAGATGTGATATCCAAATCCTTCCCATCCCAATCCTGAGACACTTCCAATTGCAGAGATGTGATATCTCAATGCTTATACCAAACCTGAGACTCTTCCTATAACACGAGATGTGATATCCAACTCCTTCCCGTTCCAAACCTGAGACCCTTCCTATAGCATGAGATGTGATATCCAACTCCTTCCCATTCCAATCCTGAGACCCTTCCAATAGCATGAGATGTGATATCTCAATGCCTCTAATACCAAACCTGAGATCCTTCCTATAACATGTGATGTGATATTCAAATCCTTCCCCTTCCAAACCTGAGACCCTCCCTTTAGCATGAGATGTGATATACAACTCCTTCCCATTCCAATCCTGAGACCCTTCTGATAGCATGAGATGTGATATCTCAATGCCTCTAATACCAAACCTGAGATCCTACCTCTAACATGAAATGTGATATCCATCTCCTTCCCTTTCCAGACCTGAGACCCTGCCTATAGCATGAGCTGTGATATCCAAGTCCTTCCCATTCCAATCCTGAGACCCTTCCTATAGCATGTGATGTGATATCTCAATGCTTATACCAAACCTGAGACCCTTCTTATGGCATGAGATGTCATATACAACTCCTTCCCATTCCAATCCTGGGACCCTTCCTATAGCATGAGATGTGATATCTCAATGCTTATACCAAACCTGAGACCCTTCCTATAGCATGAGATGTGATATCTCAAGGCCTCTAATACCAAACCTGAGATCCTTCCTCTAACATGAGATGTGATATCCAACTCCTACCCATTCCAATCCTGAGACCCTTCCTATAGCAAGAGATGTGATATCCGAATCCTTCCAATTCCAATCCTGAGACCCTTCCTATAACAAGAGATGTGATATCCAACTCCTTCCCATTCCAACCTGAGACACTTCCTATAGCATGAGAAGGGATATCCAACTCCTCCGCAATCCAATCCGGAGACCCTTCAGATAGCAGAGATGTGATATCTCAATGCTTATACCAAACCTGAGACCCTTCCTATGGCATGATATGTGATATCCAACTCCTTGCCATTCAAATCCTGAGACCCTTTTATAGCATGGGAAGGGATATCCAACTCCTTCCCAATCCAATCCTGAGACCCTTCCGATAGCAGAGATGTGATATCTCAACGCTTCTACCAAACCTGAGACCCTTCCTTTAGCATGAGATGTGATATCCAAATCCTTCGCATTCCAATCCTGAGACCCTTCCTATAGCATGAGATGTGATATCTCAATGGTTCTAATACCAAACCTGAGATCCTTCCTATAACATGAGATGTGATATCCAATTCCTTCCCATTCCAAACCTGAGACCCTTCCTATAACATGAAATGTGATATCTCAAGGCCTCTAATACCAAACCTGAGATCCTTCCTCTAACATGAAATGTGATATCCAACTCCTTCCCATTCCAAACCTGAGACCCTTCCTATAACATGAAATGTGATATCCAACTCCATCCCATTCCAACCTGAGAACTTTCCTATAGCATGAGATGGGATATCCAACTCCTTCCAAATCCAATACTGATACCATTCCGATAGCATGAGATGTGATATCCCAATGCTTCTACCAAATCTGAGACCCATACTATGGCATGAGATGTGATATCAAACTCCTTCCCATTCCAACCCTGAGACCCTTCCTAAAGCTTGAGATGTGATATCCAATTTCTTCCCATTCCAATTCTGAGACCCTTCCTATACCATGAGACTTGATATCTCAATGCTTCTAATACCAAACCTGAGACCCGTCCTATAACATGAGATGTGATATCCAAATCCTTCCCCTTCCAAACCTTAGACCCTTCCTCTATCATGAGATGTGATATCCAACTCCTTCCCATTCCAATCCTGAGACCCTTCCGATATCATGAGATTTGTTATCTCAATGCTTCTAATATCAAACCTGAGACCCTCCCTATAGCATGAGATGTGACATCCAAGTCCTCCCCATTCCAATCCTGAGACCCTTCCTATAGCATGAGATGTGATATCTCAATGCTTCTAATACTAAACCTGAGACCCTTCCTATAACATGAGATGGGATATCCAACTCAGATGGGATATCCAACTCCTTCCCATTCCAATCCTGAGACCCTTCCGATAGCAGAGATGTGATATCTCAATGCTTATATCAAACCTGAGACCCTTCCTATGGCCTGAGATGTCATATACAACTCCTTCCCATTCCAATCCTGAGACCCTTCTTATAGCATGAGATGTGATATCTCAATGCTTATACCAAATCTGAGACCCTTCCTATAGCATGAGATGTGATATCCAACTCCTTCCCATTTCAATCCTGAGACCCTTCCTATAGCATGAGATGTGATGTCTCAATGCTTCTAATACCAAACCTGAGATCCTTCCTATAACATGAGATGTGATATCCAACTCCTTCCCATTCCAATCCTTAGACCCGTATGATAGCATGAGATGTGATATCTCAATGCCTCTTATACCAAACCTGAGATCCTTCCGATAGCATGAGATGTGATATCTCAATGCTTCTAATACCAAACCTGAGATCCTTCCTATAATATGAGATGTGATTTCCAAATCCTTCCCCTTCCAAACCTGAGACCCTCCCTTTAGCATGAGATGTGATATCCAACTTCTTCCCATTCCAATCCAGAGACCCTTCTGATAGCATGAGATGTGATATCTCAATGCCTCTAATACCAAACCTGAGATCCTACCTCTAACATGAAATGTGATATCCATCTCCTTCCCTTTCCAAACCTGAGACCCTGCCTATAGCATGAGATGTGATATCCAAGTCCTTCCCATTCCAATCCTGAGACCCTTCCTATAGCATGTGATGTGATATCTCAATGCTTATACGAAACCTGAGACCCTTCCTATGGCATGAGATGTCATATACAACTCCTTCCCATTCCAATCCTGAGACCCTTCCTATAGCATGAGATGTGATATCTCAATGCTTATACCAAACCTGAGACCCTTCCTATAGCATGAGATGTGATATCTCAATGCTTATACCAAACCTGAGACCCTTCCTATAGCTTGAGATGTGATATCCAACTCCTTCCCATTCCAATCCTGTGACCCTTCCGATAGCATGAGATGTGATATCTCAAGGCCTCTAATACCAAACCTGAGATCCTTCCTCTAACATGAAATGTGATATCCAACTCCTTCCCTTTCCAAACCTGAGAACCTTCCTATAGCATGAGATATGATATCCAACTCCTTCCCATTCCAACCTGAGACCCTTCCTATAGCATGAGATGGGATATCCAACTCCTTCCAAATCCAATACTGATACCCTTCCGATAGCATGAGATGTGATATCCCAATGCTTCTACCAAACCTGAGAACCATACTATGGCATGAGATGTGATATCAAACTCCTTCCCATTCCAATCCTGAGACGCTTCCTATAGCTTGAGATGTGATATCCAACTCCTTCCCATTCCAATTCTGAGACCCTTCTTATACCATGAGACTTGATATCTCAATGCTTCTAATACCAATCCTGAGACCCGCCCTATAACATGAGATGTGATATCCAAATCCTTCCCCTTCCAAACCTTAGACTCTTCCTTTATCATGAGATGTGATATCCAACTCCTTCCCATTCCAATCCTGAGACCCTTCCGATATCATGAGATTTGTTATCTCAATGCTTCTAATATCAAACTTGAGACCCTCCCTATAGCATGAGATGTGACATCCAAGTCCTTCCCATTCCAATCCTGAGACCCTTCCTATAGCATGAGATGTGATATCTCAATGCTTCTAATAACAAACCTGAGACCTCATGCTAAAGGGAGGGTCTCAGGTTTGAAAGGGGAAGGATTTGGATATCACATCTCATGTTATAGGAAGGATCTCAGGATTGGTATTAGAAGCATTGAGATATCACATCTCATGCTATCGGAAGGATCTCAGGTTTGGTATTAGAAGCATTGAGATATCACATCACATGCTATCGGAAGGATCTCAGGTTTGGCATTAGAAGCATTGAGATATCACATCTCATGCTATAGCAAGGGTCTCAGGTTTGGAACGGGAAGGAGTTGGATATCCCATCTCATGTTATAGGACTGGTCTCAGGTTTGGTATTAGAAGCATTGAGATATCACATTGCATGTTGTAGGAAGGGTCTCAGGTTTGGAATGGGAAGGAATTGGATATCACATCTCATGTCATAGGAAGGATCTCAGGTTTGGTATTAGAAGCATTGAGATATCACATCTCATGCTATAGGAATGGTCTCAGGATTGGAATGGGAAGGAGTTGGATATTACATTCTTGCTATAGGAAGGGTCTCATGTTTGGAATGGGAAGGAGTTGGATATCACATATGGTATAGGAAGGGTCTCAGGTTTGGAACGGGAAGGAGTTGGATATCACATCTCATGTTGTAGGAAGCGTCTCAGGTTTGATAGAAGCATTGAGATATCACATCTCTGCTATCGGAAGTGTCTCAGGATTGGAATGGGAAGAAGTTGGATATCCCATCTCATGTTATAGGATGGGTCTCAGGTTTGTTATTAGAATCATTGAGATATCATATTGCATGCTGTAGGAAGGGTCTAAGGATTGGAATGGGAAGGACTTGGATATCACATCTCATTCTATAGGTAGGCTCTCAGGTTTGGAAAGGGAAGGCGTTGGATATCACATCTCATGCTATAGGAAGGATCTCAGGATTGGAATGGGAAGGAGTTGGATATCACATCTCATGCTATAGGAAGGGTCTCAGGTTTGGTATAAGCATTGAGATATCACATCTCATGCTATAGGAAGGGTCTCAGGATTGGAATGGAAAGGAGTTGGATATCACATCTCATGTTATAGGAAGGATCTCAGGTTTGGTATTAGAAGCATTGCGACATCACATCTCATGCTATAGGAAGGGTCTCAGGATTGGAATGGGAAGGAGTTGTATATGACATCTCATGCCGTAGGAAGGGTCTCAGGTTTGGTATAAGCATTGAGATATCACATCTCTGCTATAGGAAGGGTCTCAGGATTGGAATGGGAAGGAGTTGGATATCCCATCTCATGTTATAGGAAGGGTCTCATGATTGGAATGGGAAGGACTTGGATATCACATCTCATGCTATAGGAAGGCTCTCAGGTTTGGAAGGGGAAAGAGTTGGATATCACATTTCATGTTAGAGGTAGGATCTCAGGTTTGGTATTAGAGGCATTGAGATAACACATCTCATGCTATCAGAAGGGTCTCAGGATTGGAATGGGAAGGAGTTGGATATCACATCTCATGCTAAAGGGAGGGTCTCAGGTTTGGAAGGGGAAGGATTTGGATATCACATCTCATGTTATAGGAAGGATCTCAGGTTTGGTATTAGAAGCATTGAGATATCACATCTCATGCTATCAGAATGGTCTCAGGATTGGAATGGGAAGGAGTTGGATATCACATCTCATACTAAAGGGAGGGTTCCAGGTTTGGAAGGGGAAGGGTTTGGATATCACATCTCATGTTATCGGAAGGATCTCAGGTTTGGTATTAGAAGTATTGAGATATCACATCTCATGCTATAGGAAGGGTCTCAGGATTGGAATGGGAAGGAGTTGGATATCACATCTCATGCTAAAGGAAGGGTCTCAGGTTTGGTAGAAGCATTGAGATATCACATCTCATGCTATAGGAAGGGTCTCAGGATTGGAATGGGAAGGACTTAGATATCACATATCATGCTATAGGGAGGGTCTCAGTTTTGATATTAGAAGTATTGAGATATCACATTTCATGCTATCAGAAGTGTCTCAGGTTTGGAATGGGAAGGAGCTGGATATCACATCTCATGCTAAAGGAAGGGTCTCAGGTTTGGTAGAAGCATTGAGATATCACATCGCATGCTATAGGAAGGGTCTCAGGATTGGAATGGGAAGGACTTAGATATCACATATCATGCTATAGGGAGGGTCTCAGTTTTGATATTAGAAGCATTGAGATATCACATCTCATGCTATAGGAAGGGTCTCAGGAATGGAATGGGAAGGACTTGGATATCACATCTCATGATAAAGGAAGGGTCTAACGTTTGGAAGGGGAAGGATTTGGATATCACATCTCATGTTATTGAACCGGTCTCAGGTTTGGTATTAGAAGCATTGAGATATCAAGTCTCATGGTATGGGACGGGAGTTTGATATCACATCTCATGCCATGGTATGGGTATCAGGTTTTGTAGAAGCATTGGGATATCACATCTCATGCTATCGGAAGGGTATCAGGATTGGATTTGGAAGGAGTTGGATATCCCATCTCATGCTATGTGAAGGGTATCAGGTTGGAATGGGAAGGAGTTGGATATGACATCTCATGTTATAGGAAGGGTCTCAGGATTGGAATGGGAAGGACTTGGATATCACATCTCATGCTGTAGGAAGGCTCTCAGGTTTGGAAAGGGAAGGAGTTGGATATCACATTTCATGTTAGAGGTAGGATCTCAGGTTTGGTATTAGAGGCATTGAGATATCACATCTCATGCTATCAGAAGGGTATCAGGATTGGAATGAGAAGGAGTTGGATATCACATCTCATGCTAAAGGGAGGGTCTCAGGTTCAGAAGGGGAAGGATTTGGATATCACATCTCATGTTATAGGAAGTATCTCAGGTTTGGTATTAGAAGCATTGAGATATCACATCTCATGCTATCGGAAGGATCTCAGGTTTGGTATTAGAAGCATTGAGATATCACATCTTATGCTATAGGAAGGGTCTCAGGATTGGAATGGGAAGGAGTTGGATATCACATCTCATGTTATAGGAAGGATCTCAGGTTTGGTATTAGAAGCATTGAGATATCACATCTCATGCTATAGGACTGGTCTCAGGATTGGAATGGGAAGGAGTTGGATATCACATCTCATGCTAAAGGAAGGGTCTCAGTTTTGGTAGAAGCATTGAGATTTCACATATCATGCTATAGGAAGGGTCTCAGGATTGGAATGGGAAGGAGTTGTATATCACATCTCATGCTAAAGGGAGGGTCTCAGGTTTGGAAGGGGAAGGATTTGGAAATCACATCTCATGTTATAGGAAGGATCTCAGGTTTGGTATTAGAAGCATTGAGATATCACATCTCATGCTATCGGAAGTATCTCAGGTTTGGTATTAGAGGCATTGAGATATCACATCTCATGCTATCATAAGGGTCTCAGGATTGGAATGGGAAGGAGTTGGATATCACATCTCTTGTTATAGGAAGGATCTCAGGTTTGGTATTAGAAGCATTGAGATATCACATCTCATGCTATAGGAAGGGTCTCAGGATTGGAATGGGAAGGAGTTGGATATCACATCTCATGCAATAGGAAGGGTCTCAGATTTGGTATAAGCATTGAGATATCACATCTCATGCTATAGGAAGGGTCTCAGGATTGGAACGGAAAGGAGTTAGATATCACATCTCATGTTATAGGAAGAGTCTCAGGTTTGGTATAAGCATTGAGATATCACATCTCTGCTATCGGAGGTGTCTCAGGATTGGGATGGGAAGGAATTGGATATCACATCTCATGCTATTGGAAGGGTATCAGGTTTGGAACGGGAAGGAGTTGGATATCACATCTCATGCTATAGGAAGGGTCTCAGGTTTGGAACGGAAAGGAGTTAGATATCAGATCTCATGTTATAGGAAGAGTCTCAGGTTTGGTATAAGCATTGAGATATCACATCTCTGCTATCGGAGGTGTCTCAGGATTGGGATGGGAAGGAATTGGATATCACATCTCATGCTATAGGAAGGGTATCAGGTTTGGAACGGGAAGGAGTTGGATATCCCATCTCATGCTATAGGACAGGTCTCAGGTTTGATATTAGAAGCATTGAGATATCACATCTCTGCTATTGGAAGGGTCTCAGGATTGGAATGGGAAGGACTTGGATATCAGAATTCATGTTATAGGAAGGGTCTCAGGTTTGGTATTAGAAGCATTGAGATATCACATCTCATGCTATAGGAAGGGTCTCAGGATTGAAATGGGAAGGACTTGGATATCACATCTCATGTTATAGGAAGGGTCTCAGGTTTGGTATTAGAAGCATTGAGATATCACATCTCATGCTATAGGAAGGGTCTCAGGAATGGAATGGGAAGGACTTGGATATCACATCTCATGATAAAGGAATTGTCTAAGGTTTGGAAGGGGAAGGATTTGGATATCACATCTCATGTTATTGGACCGGTCTCAGGTTTGGTATTAGAAGCATTGAGATATCAAGTCTCATGGTATGGGACGGGAGTTTGATATCACATCTCATGCCACGGTATGGGTATCAGGTTTTGTAGAAGCATTGGGATATCACATCTCATGCTATCGGAAGGGTATCAGGATTGGATTTGGAAGGAGTTGGATATCCCATCTCATGCTATAGGAAGGGTATCAGGTTGGAATGGGAAGGAGTTGGATATGACATCTCATGTTATAGGAAGGGTCTCAGGATTGGAATGGGAAGGACTTGGATATCACATCTCATGCTGTAGGAAGGCTCTCAGGTTTGGAAAGGGAAGGAGTTGGATATCACATTTCATGTTAGAGGTAGGATCTCAGGTTTGGTATTAGAGGCATTGAGATATCACATCTCATGCTATCAGAAGGGTATCAGGATTGGAATGAGAAGGAGTTGGATATCACATCTCATGCTAAAGGGAGGGTCTCAGGTTCGGAAGGGGAAGGATTTGGATATCACATCTCATGTTATAGGAAGTATCTCAGGTTTGGTATTAGAAGCATTGAGATATCACATCTCATGCTATCGGAAGGATCTCAGGTTTGGTATTAGAAGCATTGAGATATCACATCTCATGCTATAGGAAGGGTCTCAGGATTGGAATGGGAAGGAGTTGGATATCACATCTCATGTTATAGGAAGGATCTCAGGTTTGGTATTAGAAGCATTGAGATATCACATCTCATGCTATAGGACTGGTCTCAGGATTGGAATGGGAAGGAGTTGTATATCACATCTCATGCTAAAGGAAGGGTCTCAGTTTTGGTAGAAGCATTGAGATTTCACATATCATGCTATAGGAAGGGTCTCAGGATTGGAATGGGAAGGAGTTGGATATCACATCTCATGCTATAGGAAGGGTCTCAGGTTTGGTATAAGCATTGAGATATCACATCTCATGCTATCGGAAGGATCTCAGGTTTGGTATTAGAAGCATTGAGATATCACATCTCATGCTATAGGAAGGGTCTCAGGATTGGAATGGGAAGGAGTTGGAAATCACATCTCATGTTATAGGAAGGATCTCAGGTTTGGTATTAGAAGCATTGAGATATCACATCTCATGCTATAGGACTGGTCTCAGGATTGGAATGGGAAGGAGTTGGATATCACATCTCATGCTAAAGGAAGGGTCTCAGTTTTGGTAGAAGCATTGAGATTTCACATATCATGCTATAGGAAGGGTCTCAGGATTGGAATGGGAAGGAGTTGGATATCACATCTCATGCTATAGGAAGGGTCTCAGGTTTGGTATAAGCATTGAGATATCACATCTCTGCTATCGGAAGGGTCTCAGGATTGGAATGGGAAGGACTTAGATATCACATCTCATGCTATAGGGAGGTCTCAGTATTGATATTAGAAGCATTGAGATATCATATCTCAAGCTATCGGAAGGGTCTCAGGATTGGAATGGGAAGGAGTTGGATATCACATCTCATGCTATAGGAAGGGTCTCAGGTTAGGAACAGGAAGGAGTTTGATATCACATCTCATGTTATAGGAAGAGTCTCATGCTAAGACCTGATAGACCCTTCCTATAACATGGGATGGGAATATCCAACTCCTTCCCATTCCAATCCTGAGACCCTTCCCATAGCAGAGATGTGATATCTCAATGCTTATACCAAACCTGAGACCCTTCCTATAGCATGAGATGTGATATCCAACTCCTTCCCATTCCAATACTGAGACCCTTCCTATAGCATGAGATGTGATATCTCAATGCTTCTAATATCAAACTTGAGACCCTCCCTATAGCATGAGATGTGATATCCAAGTCCTTCCCATTCCAATCCTGAGACACTTCCTATAGCATGAGATGTGATATCTCAATGCTTCTAATACCAAACCTGAGACTCTTCCTATAACATGAGATGGGATATCCAACTCCTTCCCATTACAATCCTGAGACCCTTCCGAAAGCAGAGATGTGATATCTCAATGCTTATACCAAACCTGAGACCCTTCCTATGGCATGAGATGTCATATACAGATCCTTCCCATTCCAATCCTGAGACCCTTCCTATAGCATGAGATGTGATATCTCAATGCTTATACCAAACCTAAAACCCTTCCTATAGCATGAGATGTGATATCCAACTCCTTCCCATTCCAATCCTGAGACCATTCCTATAGCATGAGATATGATATCCAATGGCTCTAATATCAAACCTGAGATCCTTCCTCTAACATTAAATGTGATATCCAACTCCTTCCCTTTCCAAACCTGAGAGCCTACCTATAGCATGAGATGTGATATCCAAGTCCTTCCCATTTCAATCCTTAGACCCTTCCTACAGCATGCAATATGATATCTCAATGATTCTAATAACAAACCTGAGACCCGTCCTATAACATGAGATGTGATATCCAACTCCTTCCCATTCCAATCCTGAGACACTTCCGATAGCAGAGATGTGATATCTCAATGCTTCTAATACCAAACCTGAGACCAGTCCTATAACATGAGATGGGATATCCAACTCCTTCCCGTTCCAAACCTGAGACCCTTCCTATAGCATGAGATGTGATATCCAACTCCTTCCCATCCCAATCCTGAGACACTTCCGATTGCAGAGATTTGATATCTCAATGCTTATACCAAACCTGAGACTCTTCCTATAACATGAGATGTGATATCCAACTCCTTCCCATTCCAAACCTGAGACCCTTCCTATAGCATGAGATGTGATATCCAACTCCTTCCCATTCCAATCCTGAGACCCTTATGATAGCATGAGATGTGATATCTCAATGGCTCTAATACCAAATCTGAGATTCTTCCGATAGCATGAGATGTGATATCCAAATCCTTCCCCTTCCAAACCTGAGACCCTCCCTTTAGCATGAGATGTGATATCCAACTCCTTCGCATTCCAACCTGAGACCCTTCCTATAGCATGAAATGGGATATCCAACTCCTTGGAATTCCAATCCTGATACCCTTCCGATAGCATGAGATTTGATATCCCAATGCTTATACCAAACCTGAGACCCATACTACGGCATGAGATGTGATATCAAACTCCTTCCCATTCTAATCCTGAAATCCTGAGACCCTTCCTATAGCTTGAGATGTGATATCCAACTCCTTCCCATTCCAATTCTGAGACCCTTCCTATACCATGAGACTTGATATCTCAATGCTTCTAATACCAAACCTGAGTCCTGTCCTATAACATGAGATGTGATAGCCAAATCCTTCCCCTTCCAAACCTTAGACCCTTCCTTTATCATGAGATGTGATATCCAACTCCTTCCCATTCCAATCCTGAGACCCTTCCGATATCATGAGATGTGATATCTCAATGCTTCTAATATCAAACTCGAGACCCTCCCTATAGCATGAGATGTGGTATCCAAGTCCTTCCCATTCCAATCCTGAGACCCTTCCTATAGCATGAGATGTGATGTCTCAATGCTTCTAATACCAAACCTGAGACCCTTCCTATAACATGAGATGGGAATATCCAACTCCTTCCCATTATAATCCTGAGACCCTTCCGATAGCAAACATGTGATATCTCAATGCTTATACCAAACCTGAGATCCTTCCTATAACTTGAGATGTGATATCCAACTCCTTCCCATTCCAATCCTGAGACACTTCCTATAGCATGAGATGTGATATCTCACTGCTTATACCAAACCTGAGACCCTTCCTATAGCATGAGATGTGATATCCAAGTCCTTCCCATTCCAATCCTGAGACACTTCCTATAGCATGAGATGTGATATCTCAATGCTTCTAATACCAAATCTGAGACTCTTCCTATAACATGAGATGGGATATCCAACTCCTTCCCATTACAATCCTGAGACCCTTCCGAAAGCAGAGATGTGATATCTCAATGCTTATACCAAACCTGAGACCCTTCCTATGGCATGAGATGTGATATCTCAATGCTTATACCAAACCTAAAACCCTTCCTATAGCATGAGATGTGATATCCAACTCCTTCCCATTCCAATCCTGAGACCCTTCCTATAGCATGAGATGTGATATCCAATGGCTCTAATATCAAACCTGAGATCCTTCCTCTAACATTAAATGTGATATCCAACTCCTTCCCTTTCCAAACCTGAGAGCCTACCTATAGCATGAGATGTGATATCCAAGTCCTTCCATTCCAATCCTTAGACCCTTCCTACAGCATGCAATATGATATCTCAATGATTCTAATAACAAACCTGAGACCCGTCCTATAACATGAGATGTGATATCCAACTCAATCCCATTCCAATCCTGAGACACTTCCGATAGCAGAGATGTGATATCTCAATGCTTCTAATACCAAACCTGAGACCAGTCCTATAACATGAGATGGGATATCCAACTCCTTCCCGTTCCAAACCTGAGACCCTTCCTATAGCATGAGATGTGATATCCAACTCCTTCCCATCCCAATCCTGAGACACTTCCGATTGCAGAGATTTGATATCTCAATGCTTATACCAAACCTGAGACTCTTCCTATAACATGAGATGTGATATCCAACTCCTTCCCGTTCCAAACCTGAGACCCTTCCTATAGCATGAGATGTGATATCCAACTCCTTCCCATTCCAATCCTGAGACCCTTATGATAGCATGAGATGTGATATCTCAATGCCTCTAATACCAAATCTGAGATTCTTCCGATAGCATGAGATGTGATATCTCAATGCTTCTTATACCAAACCTGAGATCCTTCCTATAACATGAGATGTGATATCCAAATCCTTCCCCTTCCAAACCTGAGACCCTTCCTTTAGCATGAGATGTGATATCCAACTCCTTCCCATTCCAACCTGAGACCCTTCCTATAGCATGAGATGGGATATCCAACTCCTTGGAATTCCAATCCTGATACCCTTCCGATAGCATGAGATTTGATATCCCAATGCTTATACCAAACCTGAGACCCATACTATGGCATGAGATGTGATATCAAACTCCTTCCCATTCCAATTCTGAGACCCTTCCTATACCATGAGACTTGATATCTCAATGCTTCTAATACCAAACCTGAGACCCGTCCTATAACATGAGATGTGATATCCAAATCCTTCCCCTTCCAAACCTTAGACCCTTCCTTTATCATGAGATGTGATATCCAACTCCTTCCCATTCCAATCCTGAGACCCTTCCGATATCATGAGATGTGATATCTCAATGCTTCTAATATCAAACTCGAGACCCTCCCTATAGCATGAGATGTGATATCCAAGTCCTTCCCATTCCAATCCTGAGACCCTTCCTATAGCATGAGATGTGATGTCTCAATGCTTCTAATACCAAACCTGAGACCCTTCCTATAACATGAGATGGGAATATCCAACTCCTTCCCATTCCAATCCTGAGACCCTTCCGATAGCAAACATGTGATATCTCAATGCTTATACCAAACCTGAGATCCTTCCTATAACATGAGATGTGATATCCAACTCCTTCCCATTCCAATCCTGAGACACTTCCTATAGCATGAGATGTGATATCTCACTGCTTATACCAAACCTGAGACCCTTCCTATAACATGAGATGTGATATCCAACTCCTTCCCATTCCAATCCTGAGACCCTTCCTATAGCATGAGATGTGATATCTCAATGCTTCTAATATCAAACTTGAGACCCTCCCTATAGCATGAGATGTGATATCCAAGTCCTTCCCATTCCAATCTTGAGACACTTCCTATAGCATGAGATGTGATATCCCAATGCTTCTAATACCAAACCTGAGACTCTTCCTATAACATGAGATGGGATATCCAACTCCTTCCCATTGCAATCCTGAGACCCTTCCGATAGCAGAGATGTGATATCTCAATGCTTATACCAAACCTGGGACCCTTCCTACGGCATGAGATGTCATATACAACTCCTTCCCATTCCAATCCTGAGACCCTTCCTATAGCATGAGATGTGATATCTCAATGCTTATACCAAACCTGAGACCCTTCCTATAGCATGAGATGTGATATCCAACTCCTTCCCATTCCAATCCTGAGACCCTTCCTATAGCATGAGATATGATGTCTCAATGCTTCTAATACCAAACCTGAGATCCTTCCTATAACATGAGATGTGAAATCCAACTCCTTCCATTCCAATCCTGAGACCCTTCCTATAGCATGAGATGCGATATCTCAATGCTTATACTAAACCTGAGACCCTTCCTTTTGCATGAGATGTGATATCCAACTCCTTCCGATTCCAATCCTGAGACCCTTCCTATAGCATGAGATGTGATATCTCAATGCCTCTAATACCAAACCTGAGATCCTTCCTCTAACATGAAATGTGATATCCAACTCCTTCCCTTTCCAAACCCGAGAGCCTATCCATAGCATGAGATGTGATATCCAAGTCCTTCCCATTCCAATCCTTAGACCCTTCCTACAGCATGCAATAACACTTCTCACTTCAGACCTGGGAACGCCAAGTGTACGAATCATGTGAGAGTGACAAGGACTTGATATACTACACAACCTGGCGGCGGTTACAGAGCAAGACTCCTGTGTAGGCTGGTCAGTCTGCTGGATGGCCCAGAGACGCTTCCGAAGGCTTACTAGCAGGAGATGGTGAAAATGCCGAGAATAGCTGTCCCCGCTATTCCAAGGGTCGAAGTACCAGTACAGGCCTTCTGGTTCGATCAAAGGTGAAAAGGGTTTCACAAGGCGACAGCAGTGCAGAGGAGCAGTCCTTCAGCGGGTCACCAGCGATTCCTCGGTTCAGCCTCTTGGTTGCAGGATACTTGGCTCCTGTATTCCTTCGTTCGTGAGAACTCAGGAGATTGACATGGTAGTGGTGTTTCCAGCCCCCTCTTATCCACGGTTCCCTTCGCGCCAAAACGGAGGGGACCCAATGGGAGATCCGCTCATCAACACTCACACCATTCGTGGACCTATCACGGACCACGGTGGTCCCAGGCATTCACACCACCCTAGACTCTCTGGCACCCAGGATGTGTATTGGGACCAGACATCCCAGCCCACATCCTGGAGGCACACACAAGACATGTAGAAGCCTGCGAAAGCATCTGTGTTTCGCGGGAAAGCACATGCCCAAATAAGGAAGGCCCCACGTCGGCTCGACCTGGGGAAGGTGAAGGGAGCAAGACGGTCAGCGGACAGGACAAAGGAGCCTCGTGGTCTGGCCATTTTGGGATCTAGGCCACCATTTTGGGTTAAGCGCGAGAAACGCGCTTAGCACGCCAAAAGGATCTCAAAACACAAGAAACGATCGCTGCCACCATTCCCGTCCGTGAATCACTTGCACCGATCAGTTACAATCCTGAAAGAGTATCTAGGGCCTGTAGAAGGCTAGAGACCCAAGAGAGCAGTAACTTAGCTTACAGTGCCCTCTTGTGTCATGTTGCACGAAAGCTGCAACATGATACAAGAAACTACGGAAACCAGCGTTTCCTGGTACTGACTGTCTTAAGGGCATGACAGTTTCCCCGTAAGAAATGAGCGAAAGCCCAGAGGAGTGCGGCAGAAGGCTGCACTTCTCGGGCAAAGTCGAGAACAAGGTGAAAAACAACAGCAAAAAGTTTAGGGGTTGCCACATGGAAGGAAAATTACCTACAATTACGAAATCTTTCCTAACACTCGCCCCTCCCAGACTATGGACAGGGGGAACTAATCCACCCCTGGATGAGTCTCTTGTTCAGGTCGGTTAAACATTCTCCACAACCCATCAGCATTGCTATGTTGGACACCTGGCCTATGCTCAATAGTGAAGTCGAAGCCTTGTAGACTTATGGACCACCTAAGCAACTTTGGATTCTCCCCCTTCATGTTTATTAGCCACTTTAAGGGCTTATGGTCAGTTTGCACAGTGAAGTGGGTCCCATAGAGGTAGGGCCTCAGCTTCCTTAGGGCCCACACAACAGAGAAACATTCTTTCTCTACCGTGGACCATCTGAGCTCTCTGTCCTTAAACTGGCGACTAATAAAACCAATAGGGTGTTCCTTACCCTTCTCATCTACTTGCGATAGTACAGCTCCTATCCCAGTGTCAGAGGCGTCCGTCTGCATGATAAAAGGTCTTTGATAATCAGGGGCCCTGAGGACAGGGGCCTGGCACAAGGAGTCTTTTAAGCCATTGAAGGCCTTCTCACACTCGTCGGTCCAAGTTACCTTCTTGGGTTTCTTCAGAGTTGTGAGGGCAGTCAGAGGGGCAGCTATGGTGCCATAGTCTGCCACAAAATTGCGGTAATACCCCGTGAGTCCTAAGAAGGCTCTCACTTGGGTTTGTGTAGTGGGAGTAGGCCAGTCTTGTACTGCTTGTACTTTACTGGGTAGAGGCTGTATCCTCCCTCCACCTACTTCATGTCCAAGGTAAAACACTGAGCCTTGTCCAATCTGGTGTTTACTAGCCTTTATGGTCAAGTGTGCTTTCTGAAGAGCCTGGAGCACAATCCCGAGGTGTTTCACATGGTCAGGTGGCACTGAAAACTGCTATATCGTCCAGATATGCAAGACAGAATTCGTCCAACCCATTCAAAACATGATGCACAAGCCTCTGGAAAGTGGCAGGTGCATTCTTCAACCCGAACGGCATTACCCGGAATTGGTAAAGGCCGTCTGGAGTAGAAAACGCTGTCTTCTCCTTGGCATGTTCTGCTAAAGCTATTTGCCAATAGCCAGCAGTGAGGTCAAACGTGCTGAGGTACTTGGAGGCACCCAAAGTATCCACCAGCTCATCTGTTCGAGGCAAGGGGTGTGCATCTGTCTTGGTGACAGCATTCAGAGCCCTGTAATCCACACAGAACCTCAATTCAGAAGTGCCTGCCTTTGGAACGAAAACCACAGGGCTGGACCAAGGACTACTAGAGGGTTCAATCACCCCAAGGACTAACATCTTGTTGACCTCGGTCTTAATATAAGACCGTACTTTGTCTGACATCCTGTATCCCCTACTTTTGGTAGGTACACTGTCTCCTGTGTCTATGTTATGTTTGCACCAAGGTGTCAAACCAGGCGACTGTGAAAACAGGGGGGAAAACTGCCTAAGCAAACTTTTCACCTCAGCCTGCTGATCAGAAGTCAGGTGAGGGGCCACTCGGACACCCTCAAAGGAGCTATCTGAAGGACCGCTTTGGAACAGGTCGGGGAGAGGTTCAGACTCCTCTTCCTCAACATCTGAAGCCAGTAACAGTGCTGCGATTTCGACTCTTGGGACGAAAGCCTTCAGCCTATTCACGTGAAACACTTTTGGAGCCTGTCCAGGCCTTCCAAGGTCCACTAAATAGTTAACCTCACCCAGGGGCTCCACCACTGTGTAAGGGCCTGACCATTTGTCCTGTAAAGCTCAAGGCCTTATGGGATTCATGATCAGGACTTGCTGACCAGGTGTAAAGTTGATGAGGGAAGCTTTCTGGTCGTACCAATGTTTCACCAGCGCTTGTACTGCCTTCAATTTATCACTAGCCAAGCCCATCAGAAGTACCATCCGTTTTCTGAGCCCTAGCACATAATCAACTACGTTGGTAGTAACAGGGGAAGTGGGCATCTCCCATCCCTCTTTGACTATGGCTAAGGGTCCCCGTACAGGATGACCAAACAGAAGTTTGAAGGGGCTGAAGCCAACACTCTCCTGTGGTACCTCTCGGTAGGCAAACAGTAAGCATGGTAAAAGAAGATCCCATTGTCTTCTCTGAAGCTTCTCCAGAGCCCCAATCATGCTTTTTAACGTTCTGTTGAAACGTTCCACCAGACCATTGGTCTGGGGGTGGTATGCAGAAGAGAACTTGTAGGTGACCCCACATTCTTTCCACATAGCCTGCATATACTTCGACATAAAGTTGCTGCCACGATCTGACACAACTTCTTTAGGGAAGCCAACCCTAGTAAATATGCCAAGTAAAGCTTTTGCAACTGACTTGGCAGTTACAGTTTTCAATGGGATGGCCTCAGGATATCTGGTTGCATGGTCGACCAGCACCAGGATAAACCTATTGCCCGAGGATGTTTGCGGGTCAAGGGGACCAACGATGTCGATCCCTACCCTTTCAAATGGTACCCCCACAACTGGGAGCGGTACCAACGGAGCTTGGATTGTCGAGCCAACCTTACCAGATAACTGGCAGGAGGCACAACTCCTGCAGTGACTTTCTACTTGCACCCCCATCTTGGGCCAGTAGAAGTGCATGGATAACCTTTGCTTGGTCCTCTTAATACCAAGGTGACCAGCAAGGAGCACTTCATGCGCCAACTGCAGGAGGAAGGGCCTAACAGCAAGGGGAACCACCAACCTCCTATGGTCTCCTTCTGTAGACTCTGTGGGCTCACTATACAGGAGTCCACCTTCCCAATAAATCCTATGCGTCCCAGGAGGTTCACCCTCAAGCTGGGAGCAGGCCTGTCTCCTTAGGCCTTCCAGAGATGGGCACTCACGTTGGCCTTTACTGAATTCGTCCCTATCAGGACCTCCTTCAACTAACAAGTCTTTTAGTTCAGGATGGTCGTTGGGGTCAAATACTTCAGGCATCGCCACCTCCTCAACAGGCCCGGGCGATTGACCAACTTCCTCCACCGCAGTGGTAGGCGAGCTCGGGGGAATATTCTCTTTCCCTCGTCTTGACTTGTTGACTCCTTTCGCCTTGGGTTTCCCCTTCGGCTGGGGCGGCGTATTGGTCTTGGCCAATGCTGCCCGTGCTTGAGACCGTGTGTAGGGTCTTTCGGCAGTGTCTCCTACGAGCCCTAAAGCTCTGAGATCATTACCTAACAAGACCTTTCCCGGGACGTTTCTCTGAATGCTCACTGGAATCCTGACTGCTGTACCATTTAAAGTAAGATTTACAGGTATTACTGGGAACATACGGAGTGGGCCGTCAGCCAACTTAGTGGGCATCAGAGTAGCTCTGGCAACTTCCTCTGAGTCTACCAAGGTAGAATCCACTACAGTTCGACTGCACCCACTATCCCTAAGAGCTGGAGTATCTACTCCATTGATCAGCACACTGTCTTTAAAGTAGTGCTTGGTATTATCTGGAATCCTAGCATAAGCCGCTGCGACTTTAGGCTCCCAGGAACCCAGGGAAACTAAAACTACCTCAGCCTCTATCCCGCTGGGAAATGAGTCTGAGGAGAAGGATGCTCCTGTAATCTCTTCTTCCTCGTAGGAGGAGAAGGCCAGATTAGCGGAGTGGACCCCCAAAGGTCTAACCTTACACCGGGGATCCCCCTTCACGTGGTCAGTTGCTCCACAAGCAAAACAAGATCCATTGGGTCTGTTTACATAGGGAGGCTTATTGTAACCAGAGTTCTGTTTCGGAGGCTGACCTCCACTACCCTGTGAGTTCTCTTGTGTCTTACCCTTATTTTTCTTTTTGTGGCCCTTTTGAGAAGAAGATTTATCAGATTCTCCACCCTCCTTATCTTTGGACTTTTTCCCTTCCTCCTGCTTACCAGGATGAGTTTTGTCCTTATGGGACACTCGATGTGACACCCATAAGTCTGCTGCAATGGCCAGCTTCTTAGGATCTATCTCCTTCGAATCGGCCAAATGCTGCTTAAACTCCGGGGAAGAAGATGCAAAAATGTGTTCCAGCATGACAAGATTTATCATGCCTTCGAAGGTAGAAACCTTATAACCTTCGACCCAGCCAGTTAAGTTTTTCAAGGATTCAGTGACATAAGATACCCAAGTACCACCTTCCTTTTTCTTATACTCTATGAATCGTTTCAAATATTGGGCCGGAGTCTTCCCAAACTTTAAAATGAGAGTTTGCTTTAACATTGCGAAATCAGCTCGCTCAGCCTTCGACATTTCCATAATGGCACTACAGCCAGAATGGGGCAGTCTGCTGAGTAACCAGGCAATCTTATCAGCATTGTCAACTTGTTGAACTTCGCATGCATACTCAAACGCATTCAGCCAGTCCATAATGTCATTCCTTTCCTCATACACACTGACCAGATCTTTCGGAAACCGTGGATGAGAGGAGGCCCCAGACCCATGACAAGGACCCTTGGACCCATTTGCAACCTGAAGCTTGGCCAGTTCCAACTGGTGATCCCTGTCTTTCTGTTTTTCTGACTGTTCGATTTTTAGTTTGGCTATGCTGAATTCAAGCTCCTTCTGCCTAAACCGCAGCTCTTGCTTCTTGAATTCAAGCATAGCCTCCCCATCAACACTGGCAGAGGAAACATTAGACATCTCATCCTCCCTGTCCTCGTGGTCGCGGGGATCAGTGCAGCGGCAGAACCCTCGGTTCTACCAGTGAGAGCAGCCCCACCTCCTTCCGCACTGTCCTCAGAAGTTATAGCGTCAAGCTGCGCTTCTTGCCACGCCACGATTCTTTGGATCATATCCAATTTCGTGCCTTGAGAGGAAACACCTCTCTCCGCACACATCTTTTTCAATGTTTCTGATTTGGAAGCATTTAAAGTTAACAAGGTATTTGTTTCCATACTGTTAGATAGGACTATGGCCTTTTTAAAGTTATACTACAACAATTCACTACGTGTCCTGGTAGGAATAACTTGAAATGCCTTAGTTCGTGCGCAACACTGGATACCTTCAGTGGTATCCCACCGCTGTACACCAATTTCTTAAGACGGATTTCTGAACTCTGTCCTGGTGGCGCAGAAGTTCAGGAGGCCAACCTAATTACTTGGAACAGGGTAACCTCTGGACAAGCCAGACCAATCAAGGTAGCGATCGCGGCGGTCAAGACTAGGTCTCAAGAGGGGTGAGGGTGACTGAAAGCCTGCAATGAGCACACAAAGCAAGGACACTTACAAACTACTCCAAACAGGTGCTATATTAAAAATATATACACATTTATTCCAAGGCCTTTAAAACAATGACCGTAGCGAGAAATCACAATACAACTCTAGTAAACCAACACATACCATACCAATACAATATATACACAAATACAAACAAGTCTCAAGCGTTAGATGCACGAAATGTGTAGTCCACCTAAAAGGGAAGGAAAACAGGCAGTGCGAAATAATGCTTAGACCCAGTCCGCCTTCAGAGGCACCTAACTAAAAGGAAGTCCGAGCCCTACGAAGAGTGGAGCCTTGTGCTCAAAAGTACCTGCACACGCTGGTGCCAACGGGCAAAAGGGGAGTCTCTTCGAGGGAGATCAGGCAGTTCAGTTTAGTGCACAAACGAAGAAGAACAGTGTTCCGCGACTCAAGCGCAGCCTCCACTGTGGGCAGAAGCAGAGCGCGAGTACGGAAAGGCGTGCTGTATTGACACAGCGGGGAAAAGCTATGGGCTCCTGCAGGAGGGCGACCAGTTCCTAGCTATGCTACTCACCGGTCCCCGATGCAAGCAGACCCAGGCTTCTCCGCGTCAGTTTCAGTCGCTGGCAGGTTCAGAAGAGCAGGGGACGTCTCGTCGTCGTGTTGAGTCTGCAGCAGCAGAGTTGAGTAAAAGACGTCCCAAACGAAGGAACCCGCACAGTTTGTTACCACAGCAGGGCAACGGAGCGGCCGTGTGTATCTGAGCCAAATGTACACTACTCACTTCAGACCTGGGAACGCCAAGTGTACGAATCGTGTGAGAGTGACAAGGACTCGATATACTACACAACCTGGTGGCAGTTACAGAGCAAGACTCCTGTGTAGGCTGGTCAGTCTGCTGGATGGCCCAGAGACGCTTCCGAAGGCTTACTAGCAGGAGCTGGTGAAGATGCCGAGAATAGCTGTCCCCGCTATTCCAAGGGTCGAAGTACTAGTACAGGCCTTCTGGTTCGATCAAAGGTGAAAAGGGTTTCACAAGGCAACAGCAGTGCAGAGGAGCAGTCCTTCAGCTGGTCACCAGCGATTCCTCGGTTCAGCCTCTTGGTTGCAGGATACTTGGCTCCTGTATTCCTTCGTTCGTGAGAACTCAGGAGATCGACATGGTAGTGGTGTTTCCAGCCCCCTCTTATCCACGGTTCCCTTCGCGCCAAAACGGTGGGGACCCAATGGGAGATCCGCTCATCAACACTCACACCATTCGTGGACCTATCACGGACCACGGTGGTCCCAGGCATTCACACAGGACCAGACATCCCAGCCCACATCCTGGAGGCACACACAAGACATGTAGAAGCCCGCGAAAGCATCCGTGTTTCGCGGGAAAGTACATGCCCAAATAAGGAAGGCCCCGGGTCGGCTCGACCTGGGGAAGGTGAAGGGAGCAAGACGGTCAGCGGACAGGACAAAGGAGCCTCGTGGTCTGGCCATTTTGGGAGCCAGGCCACCATTTTGGGTTAAGTGCGAGAAACGCGCTTAGAACGCCAAAAGGAGCTCAAAACACAAGAAACGATCGCTGCCACCATTCCCGTCCGTGAATCACTTGCACCGATCAGTTACAATCCTGAAAGAGTATCTAGGGCCTGTAGAAGGCTAGAATCCCAAGAGAGCAGTAACTTAGCTTACAGTGCCCTCTTGTGTCATGTTGCACGAAAGCCGCAACATGATAAAAGAAACTACGGAAAACAGCGTTTCCCGGTACTGACTGTCTTAAGGCCATGTCAGTTTCCCCGTAGGAAAGGAGCGAAAGCCCAGAGGAGTGCGGCAGAAGGCTGCACTTCTCTGGCAAAGTCGAGAACAAGGTGAAAAACAACAGCAAAAAGTTTAGGGGTTGCCACATGGAAGGAAAATTACCTACAATTACGAAATCTTTCCTAACAGATATCACATCTCATGTTATAGGAAGAGTCTCAGGTTTGGTATAAGCATTGAGATATCACATCTCTGCAATCGGAAGTGTCTCAGGATTGGGATGGGAAGGAGTTGGATATCCCATCTCATGTTATAGGACGGGTCTCAGGATTGTTATTAGAATCATTGAGATATCATATATATTGCATGCTGTAGGAAGGGTCTAAGGATTGGAATGGGAAGGACTTGGATATTACATCTCATGCTATGGATAGGCTCTCAGGTTTGGAAAGGGAAGGAGTTGGATATCACATTTCATGTTAGAGGAAGGATCTCAGGTTTGGTATTAGAGGCATTGAGATATCACATCTCATGCTATAGGAAGGGTCTCAGGATTGGAATGGGAAGGAGTTGGATATCACATCTCATGCTATAGGAAGGGTCTCAGGTTTGGTATAAGCATTGAGATATCACATCTCATGCTATAGGAAGGGTCCCAGGATTGGAATGGAAGGAGTTGGATATCACATCTCATGTTAAACGAAGGATCTCAGGTTTGGTATTAGAAGCATTGAGACATCACATCTCATGTTATAGGAAGGGTCTCAGGATTGGAATGGGAAGGAGTTGGATATCACATCTCATGATATAGGAAGGGTCTCAGGTTTGGTATAAGCATTGAGATATCACATCTCATGCTATCGGAAGGGTCTCAGGATTGGAATGGGAAGGAGTTGTATATGACATCTCAAGCCATAGGAAGGGTCTCAGGTTTGGTATAAGCTTTGAGATATCACATCTCTGCTATCGGAAGGGTCTCAGGATTGGAATGGGAAGGAGTTGGATATCCCATCTCATGTTATAGGAAGAGTCTCAGGTTTGGTATTAGAAGCATTGAGATATCACATCTCATGCTATAGGCAGTGTCTCAGGATTGGAATGGGAATGACTTGGATATCACATCTCATGCTATAGGGAGGGTCTCAAGTTTGATATTAGAATCATTGAGATATCACATCTTATGCTATAGGAAGGGTCTCAGGATTGGAATGGGAAGGAGTAGGATATCACATCTCATGCTATAGGAAGGATCTCAGGTTTGGTATAAGCACTGAGATATCACATCTCTTCTATCGGAAGGGTCTCAGGATTGGAATGGGAAGGAGTTGGATATTCCCATCTCATGTTATAGGAAGGGTCTCAGGTTTGGTATTAGAAGCATTGAGATATCACATCTCATGCTATAGGAAGGGTCTCAGGATTGGAATGGGAAGGACTTGGATAATCCATCTCATGCTATAGGGAGAGTCTCAAGTTTGATATTAGAAGCATTGAGATATCACATCTCACAATATCGGAAGGGTCTCAGGATTGGAATGGGAAGGAGTTGGATATCACATCTCATGATAAAGGAAGGGTCTAAGCTTTGGAAGGGGAAGGATTTGGATATCACATCTCATGTTATAGGACGGGTCTCAGGTTTGGTATTAGAAGCACTGAGATATCAAGTCTTATGGTATAGGAAGGGTCTCAGAATTGGAATGAGAAGGAGTTGGATATCACATCTCAAGCTATAGGAAGGGTCTCAGGATTGGAATGGGAAGGAGTTTGATATCACATCTCATGCAATAGTATGGGTCTCAGGTTTGGTATAAGCATTGGGATATCACATCTCATGCTATCGGAAGGGTATCAGGATTGGATTTGGAAGGAGCTGGATATCCCATCTCATGCTATAGGAAGGGTCTCAGGTTGGAATGGGAAGGAGTTGGATATCACATCTCATGTTATAGGAAGGGTCTCAGGATTGGAATGGGAAGGATTTGGATATCACATCTCATGCTAAAGGGAGGGTCTCAGGTTTGGAAGGGGAAGGATTTGGATATCACATCTCATGTTATAGGAAGGATCTCAGGTTTGGTATTAGAAGCATTGAGATATCACATCTCATGCTATCAGAAGGGTCTCAGGATTGGAATGGGAAGGAGTTGGATATCACATCTCATGCTAAAGGGAGGGTCTCAGGTTTGGAAGGGGAAGGATTTGGATATCACATCTCATGTTATAGGAAGGATCTCAGGTTTGGTATTAGAAGCATTGAGATATCACATCTCATGCTATCGGAAGGATCTCAGGTTTGGTATTAGAAGCATTGAGATATCACATCTCATGCTATCAGAATGGTCTCAGGATTGGAATCGGAAGGATTTGGATATCACATCTCATGTTATCAGAAGGATCTCAGGTTTGGTATTAGAAGTATTGAGATATCACATCTCATGCTATAGGAAGGGTCTCAGGATTGGAATGGGAAGGAGTTGGATATCACATCTCAAGCTATAGGAAGGGTCTCAGGTTTGGTATAAGCATTGAGATATCACATCACATGCTATAGGAAGGGCCTCAGGATTGGAATGGGAAGGAGTTGGATATCACATCTCATGTTATAGGAAAGATCTCAGGTTTGGTATTAGAAGCATTGAGACATCACATCTCATGTTATTGGAAGGGTCTCAGGATTGGAATGGGAAGGACTTGGATATCACATCTCATGCTATGGATAGGCTCTCAGGTTTGGAAAGGGAAGGAGTTGGATATCACATTTCATGTTAGAGGAAGGATCTCAGGTTTGGTATTAGAGGCATTGAGATATCACATCTCATGCTATAGGAAGGGTCTCAGGATTGGAATGGGAAGGAGTTGGATATCACATCTCATGCTATAGGAAGGGTCTCAGGTTTGGTATAAGCATTGAGATATCACATCTCATGCTATAGGAAGGGTCTCAGGATTGGAATGGAAGGAGTTGGATATCACATCTCATGTTAAACGAAGGATCTCAGGTTTGGTATTAGAAGCATTGAGACATCACATCTCATGCTATAGGAAGGGTCTCAGGATTGGAATGGGAAGGAGTTGGATATCACATCTCATGCTATACGAAGGGTCTCAGGTTTGGTATAAGCATTGAGATATCACATCTCATGCTATCGGAAGGGTCTCAGGATTGGAATGGGAAGGAGTTGTATATGACATCTCAAGCCATAGGAAGGGTCTCAGGTTTGGTATAAGCTTTGAGATATCACATCTCTGCTATCGGAAGGGTCTCAGGATTGGAATGGGAAGGAGTTGGATATCCCATCTCATGTTATAGGAAGAGTCTCAGGTTTGGTATTAGAAGCATTGAGATATCACATCTCATGCTATAGGAAGTGTCTCAGGATTGGAATGGGAATGACTTGGATATCACATCTCATGCTATAGGGAGGGTCTCAAGTTTGATATTAGAATCATTGAGATATCACATCTTATGCTATAGGAAGGGTCTCAGGATTGGAATGGGAAGGAGTAGGATATCACATCTCATGCTATAGGAAGGATCTCAGGTTTGGTATAAGCATTGAGATATCACATCTCTTCTATCGGAAGGGTCTCAGGATTGGAATGGGAAGGAGTTGGATATTCCCATCTCATGTTATAGGAAGGGTCTCAGGTTTGGTATTAGAAGCATTGAGATATCACATCTCATGCTATAGGAAGGGTCTCAGGATTGGAATGGGAAGGACTTGGATAATCCATCTCATGCTATAGGGAGGGTCTCAAGTTTGATATTAGAAGCATTGAGATATCACATCTCACGATATCGGAAGGGTCTCAGGATTGGAATGGGAAGGAGTTGGATATCACATCTCATGATAAAGGAAGGGTCTAAGGTTTGGAAGGGGAAGTATTTGGATATCACATCTCATGTTATAGGACGGGTCTCAGGTTTGGTATTAGAAGCACTGAGATATCAAGTCTTATGGTATAGGAAGGGTCTCAGAATTGGAATGAGAAGGAGTTGGATATCACATCTCAAGCTATAGGAAGGGTCTCAGGATTGGAATGGGAAGGAGTTTGATATCACATCTCATGCAATAGTATGGGTCTCAGGTTTGGTACAAGCATTGGGATATCACATCTCATGCTATCGGAAGGGTATCAGGATTGGATTTGGAAGGAGCTGGATATCCCATCTCATGCTATAGGAAGGGTCTCAGGTTGGAATGGGAAGGAGTTGGATATCACATCTCATGTTATAGGAAGGGTCTCAGGATTGGAATGGGAAGGACTTGGATATCACATCTCATGCTATAGGAAGGCTCTCAGGTTTGGAAGGGGAAAGAGTTGGATATCACATTTCATGTTAGAGGTAGGATCTCAGGTTTGGTATTAGAGGCATTGAGATATCACATCTCATGCTATCAGAAGGGTCTCAGGATTGGAATGGGAAGGAGTTGGATATCACATCTCATGCTAAAGGGAGGGTCTCAGGTTTGGAAGGGGAAGGATTTGGATATCACATCTCATGTTATAGGAAGGATCTTAGGTTTGGTATTAGAAGCATTGAGATATCACATCTCATGCTATCGGAAGGATCTCAGGTTTGGTATTAGAAGCATTGAGATATCACATCTCATGCTATCAGAATGGTCCAGGATTGGAATCGGAAGGAGTTGGATATCACATCTCATGCTAAAGGGAGGGTCTCAGGTTTGGAAGGGAAAGGATTTGGATATCACATCTCATGTTATCAGAAGGATCTCAGGTTTGGTATTAGAAGTATTGAGATATCACATCTCATGCTATAGGAAGGGTCTCAGGATTGGAATGGGAAGGAGTTGGATATCACATCTCAAGCTATAGGAAGGGTCTCAGGTTTGGTATAAGCATTGGGATATCACATCACATGCTATAGGAAGGGCCTCAGGATTGGAATGGGAAGGAGTTGGATATCACACCTCATGTTATAGGAAAGATCTCAGGTTTGGTATTAGAAGCATTGAGACAACACATCTCATGTTATTGGAAGGGTCTCAGGATTGGAATGGGAAGAAGTTGGATATCACATCTCATGCTATAGGAAGAGTCTCAGGTTTGGTATAAGCATTGAGATATCACATCTCATGATATAGGAAGGGCTCAGGATTGGAATGGGAAGGAGTTGTATATGACATCTCATGCCATAGGAAGGGTCTCAGGTTTGGTATAAGCATTGAGATATCACATCACATGCTATAGGAAGGGTCTCAGGATTGGAATGGGAAGGACTTGGATATCACATCTCATGCTAAAGGGAGGGTCTCAGGTTTGGAAGGGGAAGGATTTGGAAATCACATCTCATGTTATAGGAAGGATCTCAGGTTTGGTATAAGAAGCATTGAGATATCACATCTCATGCTATCAGAAGAATCTCAGATTTGGTATTAGAGGCATTGAGATATCACATCTCATGCTATCATAAGGGTCTCAGGATTGGAATGGGAAGGAGTTGGATATCACATCTCATGCTATAGGAAGGATCTCAGGTTTGGAACGGGAAGGAGTTGGATATCACATCTCATGTTATAGGAAGAGTCTCACATTTGGTATAAGCATTGAGATATCACATCTCTGCAATCGGAAGTGTCTCAGGATTGGGATGGGAAGGAGTTGGATATCACATCTCATGCTATAGGAAGGGTCTCAGGTTTGGAACGGGAAGGAGTTGTATATCCCATCTCATGTTATAGGACTGGTCTCAGGTTTGGTATTAGAAGCATTGAGATATCACATCACATGCTGTAGGAAGGGTCTCAGGTTTGGAATGGGAAGGAATTGGATATCACATCTCATGTTATAGGAAGGGTCTCAGGTTTGGTATAAGCATTGAGATATCACATCTCTGCTATCGGAAGTGTCTCAGGATTGGAATGGGAAGGAGTTGGATATCACATCTCATGTTATAGGACGGGTCTCAGGTTTGTTATTAGAATCATTGAGATATCATATTGCATGCTGTAGGAAGGGTCTAAGGATTGGAATGGGAAGGACTTGGATATCACATCTCATGCTATAGGTAGGCTCTCAGGTTTGGAAAGGGAAGGAGTTGGATATCACATTTCATGTTAGAGGAAGGATCTCAGGTTTGGTATTAGAGCCATTGGATATCACATCTCATGCTATAGGAAGGGTCTCAGGATTGGAATGGGAAGGAGTTGGATATCACATCTCATGCTATAGGAAGGGTTTTAGGTTTGGTATAAGCATTGAGATATCACATCTCATGCTATAGGAAGGGTCTCAGGATTGGAATGGGAAGGATCTGTATATGACATCTCATGCCATAGGAAGGGTCTCAGGTTTGGTATAAGCATTGAGATATCACATCTCTGCTTTCGGAAGGGTCTCAGGATTGGAATGGGAAGGAGTTGGATATCCCATCTCATGTTATAGGAAGAATCTCAGGTTTGGTATTAGAAGCATTGAGATATCACATCTCATGCTATAGGAAGTGTCTCAGGATTGGAATGGGAAGGACTTGGATATCACATCTCATGCTATAGGGAGGGTCTCAAGTTTGATATTAGAAGCATTGAGATATCACATCTCATGCTATAGGAAGGGTCTCAGTATTGGAATGGGAAGGAGTTGGATATCACATCTCATGCTATAGGAAGGGTCTCAGGTTTGGTATAAGCATTGAGATATCACATCTCTGCTATCGGAAGGGTCTCAGGATTGGAATGGGAAGGAGTTGGATATTCCCATCTCATGTTATAGGAAGGGTCTATCAGGTCTTAGCATGAGACTCTTCCTATAACATGAGATGTGATATCCAACTCCTTCCCATTCCAATCCTGAGACCCTTCCGATAGCTTGAGATGTGATATCTCAATGCTTCTAATATCAATACTGAGACCCTCCCTATAGCATGAGATGTGATATCTAAGTCCTTCCCATTCCAATCCTGAGACCCTTCCGATAGCAGAGATGTGATATCTCAATGCTTATACCAAACCTGAGACCCTTCCTATAGCATGAGATGTGATATCCAACTCCTTCCCATTCCAATCCTGAGACCCTTCCTATAGCATGATATGTGAAATCTCAATGCTTCTACCAAAACTGAGACCCTTCCTTTAGCATGAGATGTGATATCCAACTCCTTCCCATTCCAATCCTGAGACCAGTCCTATAGCATGAGATGTGCTATCTCAATGCTTCTAATACCAAACCTGAGATCCTTCCTATAACATGAGATGTGATATCTAACTCCTTCCCATTCCAATCCTGAGACCCTTCCTATAGCATGAGATGTGATATCTCAATGCTTCTAATACCAAACCTGAGATCCTTCAGATAGCATGAGATATGATATCTCAATGCTTCTAATACCAAACCTGAGATCCTTCCTATAACATGAGATGTGATATCCAAATCCTTCCCCTTCCGAACCTGAGACCCTCCCTTTAGCATGAGATGTGATATCCAACTTCTTCCCATTCCAATCCTGATACCCTTCTGATAGCATGAGATGTGATATCTCAATGCTTCGAATAGCAAACCTGAGATCCTACCTCTAACATGAAATGTGATATCCAACTCCTTCCCTTTCCAAACCTGAGAGCCTTCCTACAGCATGAGATGTGATATCCAAGTCCTTCCCATTCCAATCCTGAGACCCTTCCTATAACATGAGATGTCATATCCAACTCCTTCCCATTCCAACCTGAGACCCTTCCTATAGCATGAGATGGGATATCCAACTCCTTCCAAATCCAATCCTGATACCCTTCCGATAGCATGAGATGTGATATCCCAATGCTTCTACAAAACCTGAGACCCATACCATGGCATGAGATGTGATATCAAACTCCCGTCCTATACCATGAGACTTGATATCTCAATGCTTCTAATACCAAACCTGAGACCGGTCCAATAACATGAGATGTGATATCCAAATCCTTCCCCTTCCAAACCTTAGACCCTTCCTTTATCATGAGATGTGATATCCAAGTCCTTCCCATTCCATTCCTGAGACCCTTCCTATAGCATGAGATGTGATATCTCAATGCTTCTAATACCAAACCTGAGACCCTTCCTATAACATGAGATGTGATATCCAAGTCCTTCCCATTTCAATCCTGAGACCCTTCCTATAGCATGAGATGTGATATCTCAATGCTTCTAATACCAAACCTGAGACCCTTCCTATAACATGAATTCTGATATCCAAGTCCTTCCCATTCCAATCCTGAGACCCTTCCAATAGCAGAGATGTGATATCTCAATGCTTCTAATATCAAACCTGAGACCTGTCCTATAACATGAGATGGGATATCCAACTCCTTCCCGTTCCAAACCTGATACCCTTCCTATAGCATGAGATGTGATATCCAATTCCTTCCCATCCCAATCCTGAGACACCTCCGATAGCAGAGATGTGATATCTCAATGCTTATACCAAACCTGAGACTCTTCCTATAACATGAGATGTGATATCTAACTCCTTCCCGTTCCAAACCTGAGACCCTTCCTATAGCATGAGATGTGATATCCAACTCCTTCCCATTCCAATCCTGAGACCCTTCCTATAGCATGAGATGTGATATCTCAATTCTTATACCAAATCTGAGACCCTTCCTATAGCATAAGATGTGATATCCAACTCCTTCCCATTACAATACTGAGACCCTTCCTATAGCATGAGATGTGATATCTCAATGCTTCTAATACCAAACCTGAGATCCTTCCTATAACATGAGATGTGATATCCAACTCCTTCCCATTCCAATCCTGAGACCCTTATGATAGCATGAGATGTGATATCTCAATGCCTCTAATACCAAACCTGAGATACTTCCGATAGCATGAGATGTGATATCTCAATGCTTTTAATACCAAACCTGAGATCCTTCCTATAACATGAGATGTGATTTCCAAATCCTTCCCCTTCCAAACCTGAGACCCTCCCTTTAGCATGAGATGTGATATACAACTCCATCCCATTCCAATCCTGAGACCCTTCTGATAGCATGAGATGTGATATCTCAATGCCTCTAATACCAAACCTGAGATCCTACCTCTAACATGAAATGTGATATCCATCTCCTTCCCTTTCCAAACCTGAGACCCTGCCTATAGCATGAGATGTGATATTCAAGTCCTTCCCATTCCAATCCTGAGACCCTTCCTATAGCATGTGATGTGATATCTCAATGCGTATACCAAACCTGAGACCCTTCCTATGGCATGAGATGTCATATACAACTCCTTCCCATTCCAATCCTAAGACCCTTCCTATAACATGAGATGTGATGTCTCAATGCTTCTAATACCAAACCTGAGATCTTTCCTATAACATGAGATGTGATATCCAACTCCTTCCCATTCCAATCCTGGGACCCTTCCTATAGCATGAGATGTGATATCTCAATGCTTATACCAAACCTGAGACCCTTCCTATAGCTTGAGATGTGATATCCAACTCCTTCCCATTCCAATCCTGAGACCCTTCCTATAGCATGAGATGTGATATCTTAAGGCCTCTAATACCAAACCTGAGATCCTTCCTCTAACATGAGATGTGATATCCAACTCCTTCCCATTCCAATCCTGAGACCCTTCCGATAGCTTGAGATGTGATATCTCAATGCTTCTAATATCAATACTGAGACCCTCCCTATAGCATGAGATGTGATATCTAAGTCCTTCCCATTCCAATCCTGAGACCCTTCCGATAGCAGAGATGTGATATCTCAATGCTTATACCAAACCTGAGACCCTTCCTATAGCATGAGATATGATATCCAACTCCTTCCCATTCCAATCCTGAGACCCTTCCTATAGCATGATATGTGAAATCTCAATGCTTCTACCAAAACTGAGACCCTTCCTTTAGCATGAGATGTGATATCCAACTCCTTCCCATTCCAATCCTGAGACCAGTCCTATAGCATGAGATGTGATATCTCAATGCTTCTAATACCAAACCTGAGATCGTTCCTATAACATGAGATGTGATATCCAACTCCTTCCCATTCCGAACCTGAGACCCTCCGTTTAGCATGAGATGTGATATCCAACTCCTTCCCATTCCAATCCTGATACCCTTCTGATAGAATGAGATGTGATATCTCAATGCCTCTAATACCAAACTTGAGATCCTACCTCTAACATGAAATGTGATATCCAACTCCTTCCCTTTCCAAACCTGAGAGCCTTCCTACAGCATGAGATGTGATATCCAAGTCCTTCCCATTCCAATCCTGAGACCCTTCCTATAACATGAGATGTCATATCCAACTCCTTCCCATTCCAACCTGAGACCCTTCCTATAGCATGAGATGGGATATCCAACTCCTTCTTATGCCAAACCTGAGACCCTTCCTATGGCATGAGATGGGGTATCCAACTCCTTGCCATTCAAATCCTGAGACCCTCCCTATAACAAGAGATGTCATATCCAACTCCTTCCCATTCCAAACCTGAGACCCTTCCTTTAGCATGAGATGTAATATCCAAATCCTTCACATTCCAATCCGGAGACCCTTCCTATAGCATGAGATGTGATATCTCAATATTTCTAATACCAAACATGAGATCCTTCCTATAACACGAGATGTGATATCCAACTCCTTCCCATTCCAAACCTGAGACCCTTCCGATAGCATGAGATGTGATATCTCAATGCTTCAAAAACCAAACATGAGAACCATCCTAAAACATGAGATGTGAAATCCAAATCCTTCCCTTCCCAAACCTGAGACTCTTCCTATAGCATGAGATGTGATATCTTAATGCTTCTACCAAACCTGAAACCCTTCCAATAGCATGAGTTGTGATATCCAACTCCTTCCCATTCCAATCCTGAGACACTTCCTATAGCATGAGATGTGATATCACAATGCTTCTAATACCAAACCTGAGACCCGTCCTATAACATGAAATGTGATATCCATCTCCTTCCCTTTCCAAACCTGAGACCCTGCCTATAGCATGAGATGTGATATTCAATTCCTTCTCATTCCAATCCTGAGACCCTTCCTATAGCATGTGATGTGATATCTCAATGCGTATAGCAAACCTGAGACCCTTCCTATGGCATGAGATGTCATATACAACTCCTTCCCATTCCAATCCTAAGACCCTTCCTATAACATGAGATGTGATGTCTCAATGCTTCTAATACCAAACCTGAGATCTTTCCTATAACATGAGATGTGATATCCAACTCCTTCCCATTCCAATCCTGAGACCCTTCCTATAGCATGAGATGTGATATCTCAAGGCCTCTAATACCAAACCTGAGATCCTTCCTCTAACATGAAATGTGATATCCAACTCCTTTCCCTTCCTAACCTGAGACCCTTCCTATAGCATGAGATGTAATATCCAACTCCTTCCCATTCCAATCCTGAGACCCTTCTGATAGCTTGAGATGTGATATCTCAATGCTTCTAATATCAATACTGAGACCCTCCCTATAGCATGAGATGTGATATCTAAGTCCTTCCCATTCCAATCCTGAGACCCTTCCGATAGCAGAGATGTGATATCTCAATGCTTATACCAAACCTGAGACCCTTCCTATAGCATGAGATATGATATCCAACTCCTTCCCATTCCAATCCTGAGACCCTTCCTATAGCATGATATGTGAAATCTCAATGCTTCTACCAAAACTGAGACCCTTCCTTTAGCATGAGATGTGATATCCAACTCCTTCCCATTCCAATCCTGAGACCAGTCCTATAGCATGAGATGTGATATCTCAATGCTTCTAATACCAAACCTGAGATCCTTCCTATAACATGAGATGTGATATCCAACTCCTTCCCATTCCAATCCTGAGACCCTTCCTATAGCATGACATGTGATATCTCAATGCTTCTAATACCAAACCTGAGATCCTTCCGATAGCATGAGATGTGATATCTCAATGCTTCTAATACCAAACCTGAGATCCTTCCTATAACATGAGATGTGATATCCAAATCCTTCCCCTTCCGAACCTGAGACCCTCCGTTTAGCATGAGATGTGATATCCAACTCCTTCCCATTCCAATCCTGATACCCTTCTGATAGAATGAGATGTGATATCTCAATGCCTCTAATACCAAACCTGAGATCCTACCTCTAACATGAAATGTGATATCCAACTCCTTCCCTTTCCAAACCTGAGAGCCTTCCTACAGCATGAAATGTGATATCCAAGTCCTTCCCATTCCAATCCTGAGACCCTTCCTATAACATGAGATGTCATATCCAACTCCTTCCCATTCCAACCTGAGACCCTTCCTATAGCATGAGATGGGATATCCAACTCCTTCTTATGCCAAACCTGAGACCCTTCCTATGGCATGAGATGGGATATCCAACTCCTTCCCAATCCAATCCTGAGACCCTTCCGATAGCAGAGATGTGATATCTCAACGCTTCTACCAAACCTGAGACCCTTCCTATAACATGAGATGTGATATCCAATTCCTTCCCATTCCAAACCTGAGACCCTTCCTATTGGTTGAGATGTGATATCCAACTCCTTCCCATTCCAACCCTGAGACCCTTCCTATACCATGAGATGTGATATCTCAATGCTTCTAATACCAAACCTGGGTCCCGTCCTATAACATGAGATATGATATCCAAATCCTTCCCCTTCCAAACCTGAGACCCTTCCTTTAGCATGAGATGTGATATCCAAATACTTCCCATTCCAATCCTAAAACCCTTCCTATAGCATGAGATGTGATATCTCAATGTTTCTAATAAAAAACCTGAGACCCTTCCTATAGCAAGAGATGCGATATCCAAATCCTTCCCATTCCAATCCTGAGACCCTTCCTATAACATGAGATGTGATATCCAACTCCTTCCCATTCCAACCTGAGACCCTTCCTATAGCATGAGAAGGGATATCCAACTCCTTCCCAATCCAATCCTGAGACCCTTCCGATAGCAGAGATGCGATATCTCAATGCTTATACCAAACCTGAGACCCTTCCTATGGCATGAGATGTGATATCCAACTCCTTGCCATTCAAATCCTGAGACCCTCCCTATAAAAAGAGATGTCATATCCAACTCCTTCCCATTCCAAACCTGAGACCCTTCCTTTAGCATGAGATGTAATATCCAAATCCTTCACATTCCAATCCGGAGACCCTTCCTATAGCATGAGATGTGATATCTCAATGCTTCTAATACCAAACATGAGATCCTTCCTATAACATGAGATGTGATATCCAACTCCTTCCCATTCCAAACCTGAGAACCATCCTATAACATGAGATGTGAAATCCTAATCCTTCCCTTCCCAAACCTGAGACTCTTCCTATAGCATGAGATGTGATATCTCAATGCTTCTACCAAACCTGAAACCCTTCCTATAGCATGAGATGTGATATCCAACTCCTTATCATTCCAATCCTGAGACACTTCCTATAGCATGAGATGTGATATCACAATGCTTCTAATACCAAACCTGAGACCCGTCCTATAACATGAGATGTGATATCCAAATCCTTCCCCTTCCAAACCTTAGACCCTTCCTTTATCATGAGATGTGATATCGAAGTCCTTCCCATTCCATTCCTGAGACCCTTCCTATAGCATGAGATGTGATATCTCAATGCTTCTAATACCAAACCTGAGACCCTTCCTATAACATGAGATGTGATATCCAAGTCCTTCCCATTCCAATCCTGAGACCCTTCCTATAGCATGAGATGTGATATCCTAGTCCTTCCCATTCCAATCCTGAGACCCTTCCGATAGCAGAGATGTGATATCTCAATGCTTATACCAAACCTGAGACCCTTCCTATGGCATGAGATGTCATATACAACTCCTTCCCATTCCAATCCTGAGACCCTTCCTATAGCATGAGATGTGATATCTCAATGCTTATACCAAACCTGAGACCCTTCCTATAGCATGAGATGTGATATCCAACTCCTTCCCATTACAATCCTGATACCCTTCCTATAACATGAGATGTGATGTCTCAATGCTTCTAATACCAAACATGAGATCCTTCCTATGGCATGAGATGTCATATAAAACTCCTTCCCATTCCATTCCTGAGACCCTTCCTATAGCATGAGATATGATATCCAACTCCTTCCCATTCCAATCCTGAGACCCTTCCTATAGCAAGAGATGCGATATCCAAATCCTTCCCATTCCAATCCTGAGACCCTTCCTATAACATGAGATGTGATATCCAACTCCTTCCCATTCCAACCTGAGACCCTTCCTATAGCATGAGAAGGGATATCCAACTCCTTCCCAATCCAATCCTGAGACCCTTCCGATAGCAGAGATGTGATATCTCAATGCTTATACCAAACCTGAGACCCTTCCTATGGCATGAGATGTGATATCCAACTCCTTGCCATTCAAATCCTGAGACCCTCCCTATAACAAGAGATGTCATATCCAACTCCTTCCCATTCCAAACCTGAGACCCTTCCTTTAGCATGAGATGTAACTATAGCATGAGATGTGATATCCAACTCCTTCCCATTCCAATCCTGAGACCCTTCCTATAGCATGAGATGTGATATCTCAATGCTTCTAATACCAAACCTGAAATCCTTCCTATAACAAGAGATGTGATATCCAACTCCTTCCCATTCCAATCCTGAGACCCTTATGATAGCATGAGATGTGATATCTCAATGCCTCTAATACCAAACCTGAGATACTTCCGATAGCATGAGATGTGATATCTCAATGCTTCTAATACCAAACCTGAGATCCTTTCTATAACATGAGATGTGATTTCCAAATCCTTCCCCTTCCAAACCTGAGACCCTCCCTTTAGCATGAGATGTGATATACAACTCCTTCCCATTCCAATCCTGAGACCCTTCTGATAGCATGAGATGTGATATCTCAATGCCTATAATACCAAACCTGAGATCCTACCTCTAACATGAAATGTGATATCCATCTCCTTCCCTTTCCAAACCTGAGACCCTGCCTATAGCATGAGATGTGATATCCAAGTCCTTCCCATTCCAATCCTGAGACCCTTCCTATAGAATGTGATGTGATATCTCAATGCTTATACCAAACCTGAGACCCTTCCTATGGCATGAGATGTCATATACAACTCCTTCCCATTCCAATCATGAGACCCTTCCTATAGCATGAGATGTGATATCTCAATGCTTATACCAAACCTGAGACCCTTCCTATAGCATGAGATGTGATATCCAACGTCTTCCCATTCCAATCCTAAGACCCTTCCTATAACATGAGATGTGATGTCTCAATGCTTCTTATACCAAACCTGAGATCTTTCCTATAACATGAGATGTGATATCCAACTCCTTCCCATTCCAATCCTGAGACCCTTCCTATAGCATGAGATGTGATATCTCAATGCTTATACCAAACCTGAGACCCTTCCTATAGCTTGAGATGTGATATCCAACTCCTTCCCATTCCAATCCTGAGACCCTTCCTATAGCATGAGATGTGATATCTCAAGGCCTCTAATACCAAACCTGAGATCCTTCCTCTAACATGAAATGTGATATCCAACTCCTTCCCCTTCCAAACCTGAGAGCCTTCCTATAGCATGAGATATGATATCCAAGTCCTTCCCATTCCAATCCTGAGACCCTTCCTATAACATGAAATGTGATATCCAACTCCTTCCCATTCCAACCTGAGACCCTTCCTATAGTATGAGATGGGATATCCAACTCCTTCCAAATCCAATACTGATACCCTTCCAATAGCATGAGATGTGATATCCCAATGCTTCTACCAAACCTGAGACCCATACTATGGCATAAGATGTGACATCAAACTCCTTCCCATTCCAATCCTGAGACCCTTCCTATAGCTTGAGATGTGATATCCAACTCCTTCCCATTCCAATTCTGAGACCCCTCCTATACCATGAGACTTGATATCTCAATGCTTCTAATACCAAACCTGAGACCCGTCCTATAACATGAGATGTGATATCCAAACCCTTCCCCTTCCAAACCTTAGACCCTTCCTTTATCATGAGATGTGATATCCAACTCCTTCCCATTCCAATCCTGAGACCCTTCCTATAGCATGAGATGTGATATCTCAATGCTTCTAATACCAAACCTGAGATCCTTTCGATAGCATGAGATGTGATATCTCAATGCTTCTAATACCAAACCTGAGATCCTTCCTATAACATGAGATGTGATATCCAAATCCTTCCCCTTCCGAACCTGAGACCCTCCCTTTAGCATGAGATGTGATATCCAACTCCTTCCCATTCCAATCCTGAGACCCTTCTGATAGCATGAGATGTGATATCTCAATGCCTCTAATACCAAACCTGAGATCCTACCTCTAACATGAAATGTGATATCCATCTCCTTCCCTTTCCAAACCTGAGACCCTGCCTATAGCATGAGATGTGATATTCAAGTCCTTCCCATTCCAATCCTGAGACCCTTCCTATAGCATGTGATGTGATATCTCAATACTTATACCAAACCTGAGACCCTTCCTATGGCATGAGATGTCATATACAACTCCTTCCCATTCCAATCCTGAGACCCTTCCTATAGCATGAGATGTGATATCTCAATGCTTATACCAAACCTGAGACCCTTCCTATAGCATGAGATGTGATATCCAACTTCTTCCCATTCCAATCCTAAGACCCTTCCTATAACATGAGATGTGATGTCTCAATGCTTCTAATACCAAACCTGAGATCTTTCCTATAATATGAGATGTGATATCCAACTCCTTCCCATTCCAATCCTGAGACCCTTCCTATAGCATGAGATGTGATATCTCAATGCTTATACCAAACCTGAGACCCTTCCTATAGCTTGAGATGTGATATCGAACTCCTTCCCATTCCAATCCCGAGACCCTTCCTATAGCATGAGATGTGATATCTCAAGGCCTCTAATACCAAACCTGAGATCCTTCCTCTAACATGAAATGTGATATCCAACTCCTTCCCCTTCCAAACCTGAGAGCCTTCCTATAGCATGAGATATGATATCCAAGTCCTTCCCATTCCAATCCTGAGACCCTTCCTATAACATGAAATGTGAAATCCAACTCCTTCCCATTCCAACCTGAGACCCTTCCTATAGCATGAGATGGGATATCCAACTCCTTCCAAATCCAATACTGATACCCTTCCAATAGCATGAGATGTGATATCCCAATGCTTCTACCAAACCTGAGACCCATACTATGGCATAAGATGTGATATCAAACGCCTTCCCATTCCAATCCTGAGACCCTTCCTATAGCTTGAGATGTGATATCCAACTCCTTCCCATTCCAATTCTGAGACCCTTCCTATACCATGAGACTTGATATCTCAATGCTTCTAATACCAAACCTGAGACCCGTCCTATAACATGAGATGTGATATCCAAATCCTTCCCCTTCCAAACCTTAGACCCTTCCTTTATCATGAGATGTGATATCCAACTCCTTCCCATTCCAATCCTGAGACCCTTCCGATATCATGAGATTTGTTATCTCAATGCTTCTAATATCAAACTTGAGACCCTCCCTATAGCAAGAGATGTGACATCCAAGTCCTCCCCATTCCAATCCTGAGACCCTTCCGATAGCAGAGATGTGATATCTCAATGCGTATACCAACCTGAGACCCTTCCTATAACATGAGATGTGATATCCAACTCCTTCCCATTCCAAACCTGAGACCCTTCCTATAGCATATGTGATATCCAACTCCTTCCAATTCCAAACATGAGACCCTTCCCATAGCAAGAATGTAATATCCAACTCCTTCCCATTCCAATCCTGAGACCATTCCTATAGCATGAGATGTGATATCTCAATGCTTCTAATACCAAACCTGAGATCCTTCCTATGACATGAGATGTGATATCCAATTCCTTCCCATTCCAAACCTGAGTCCCTTCCTACAGCATGCGATGTGATATCTCAATGCTTCTAATACCAAACCTGAGACCAGTCCTATAACATGAGATGCGATATCCAACTCCTTCCCGTTCCAATCCTGAGACACTTCCGATTGCAGAGATTTGATATCTCAATGCTTATACCAAACCTGAGACTCTTCCTATAACATGAGATGTGATATCCAACTCCTTCCCGTTCCAAACCTGAGACCCTTCCTATAGCATGAGATGTGATATCCAAATCCTTCCCATCCCAATCCTGAGACACTTCCAATTGCAGAGATGTGATATCTCAATGCTTATACCAAACCTGAGACTCTTCCTATAACACGAGATGTGATATCCAACTCCTTCCCGTTCCAAACCTGAGACCCTTCCTATAGCATGAGATGTGATATCCAACTCCTTCCCATTCCAATCCTGAGACCCTTCCGATAGCATGAGATGTGATATCTCAATGCCTCTAATACCAAACCTGAGATCCTTCCTATAACATGTGATGTGATATTCAAATCCTTCCCCTTCCAAACCTGAGACCCTCCCTTTAGCATGAGATGTGATATACAACTCCTTCCCATTCCAATCCTGAGGCCCTTCTGATAGCATGAGATGTGATATCTCAATGCCTCTAATACCAAACCTGAGATCCTACCTCTAACATGAAATGTGATATCCATCTCCTTCCCTTTCCAAACCTGAGACCCTGCCTATAGCATGAGCTGTGATATCCAATTCCTTCCCATTCCAATCCTGAGACCCTTCCTATAGCATGTGATGTGATATCTCAATGCTTATACCAAACCTGACACCCTTCTTATGGCATGAGATGTCATATAAAACTCCTTCCCATTCCAATCCTGGGACCCTTCCTATAGCATGAGATGTGATATCTCAATGCTTATACCAAACCTGAGACCCTTCCTATAGCATGAGATGTGATATCTCAAGGCCTCTAATACCAAACCTGAGATCCTTCCTCTAACATGAGATGTGATATCCAACTCCTTCCCGTTCCAAACCTGAGACACTTCCTATAGCATATGTGATATCCAACTCCTTCCATTCCAAACATGAGACCCTTCCTATAGCAAGAATGTAATATCCAACTCTTACCCATTCCAATCCTGAGACCCTTCCTATAGCAAGAGATGTGATATCCAAATCCTTCCCATTCCAATCCTGAGACCCTTCCTATAACATGAGATGTGATATCCAACTCCTTCCCATTCCAACCTGAGACACTTCCTATAGCATGAGAAGGGATATCCAACTCCTTTGCAATCCAATCCGGAGACCCTTCCGATAGCAGAGATGTGATATCTCAATGCTTATACCAAACCTGAGACCCTTCCTATGGCATGATATGTGATATCCAACTCCTTGCCATTCAAATCCTGAGACCCTTTTATAGCATGGGAAGGGATATCCAACTCCTTCCCAATCCAATCCTGAGACCCTTCCGATAGCAGAGATGTGATATCTCAACGCTTCTACCAAACCTGAGACCCTTCCTTTAGCATGAGATGTGATATCCAAATCCTTCGCATTCCAATCCTGAGACCCTTCCTATAGCATGAGATGTGATATCTCAATGGTTCTAATACCAAACCTGAGATCCTTCCTATAACATGAGATGTGATATCCAATTCCTTCCCATTCCAAACCTGAGACCCTTCCTATAACATGAAATGTGATATCTCAAGGCCTCTAATACCAAACCTGAGATCCTTCCTCTAACATGAAATGTGATATCCAACTCCTTCCCATTCCAAACCTGAGACCCTTCCTATAACATGAAATGTGATATCCAACTCCATCCCATTCCAACCTGAGACCTTTCCTATAGCATGAGATGGGATATCCAACTCCTTCCAAATCCAATACTGATACCATTCCGATAGCATGAGATGTGATATCCCAATGCTTCTACCAAATCTGAGACCCATACTATGGCATGAGATGTGATATCAAACTCCTTCCCATTCCAATCCTGAGACCCTTCCTATAGCTTGAGATGTGATATCCAATTTCTTCCCATTCCAATTCTGAGACCCTTCCTATACCATGAGACTTGATATCTCAATGCTTCTAATACCAAACCTGAGACCCGTCCTATAACATGAGATGTGATATCCAAATCCTTCCCCTTCCAAACCTTAGACCCTTCCTTTATCATGAGATGTGATATCCAACTCCTTCCCATTCCAATCCTGAGACCCTTCCGATATCATGAGATTTGTTATCTCAATGCTTCTAATATCAAACTTGAGACCCTCCCTATAGCATGAGATGTGACATCCAAGTCCTCCCCATTCCAATCCTGAGACCCTTCCTATAGCATGAGATGTGATATCTCAATGCTTCTAATACCAAACCTGAGACCCTTCCTATAACATGAGATGGGATATCCAACTCAGATGGGATATCCAACTCCTTCCCATTCCAATCCTGAGACCCTTCCGATAGCAGAGATGTGATATCTCAATTCTTATATCAAACCTGAGACCCTTCCTATGGCCTGAGATGTCATATACAAATCCTTCCCATTCCAATCCTGAGACCCTTCCTATAGCATGAGATGTGATATCTCAATCCTTATACCAAATCTGAGACCCTTCCTATAGCATGAGATGTGATATCCAACTCCTTCCCATTCCAATCCTGAGACCCTTCCTATAGCATGAGATGTGATGTCTCAATGCTTCTAATACCAAACCTGAGATCCTTCCTATAACATGAGATGTGATATCCAACTCCTTCCCATTCCAATCCTGAGACCCTTATGATAGCATGAGATGTGATATCTCAATGCCTCTTATACCAAACCTGAGATCCTTCCGATAGCATGAGATGTGATATCTCAATGCTTCTAATACCAAACCTGAGATCCTTCCTATAATATGAGATGTGATTTCCAAATCCTTCCCCTTCCAAACCTGAGACCCTCCCTTTAGCATGAGATGTGATATCCAACTCCTTCCCATTCCAATCCTGAGACCCTTCTGATAGCATGAGATGTGATATCTCAATGCCTCTAATACCAAACCTGAGATCCTACCTCTAACATGAAATGTGATATCCATCTCCTTCCCTTTCCAAACCTGAGACCCTGCCTATAGCATGTGATGTGATATCCAAGTCCTTCCCATTCCAATCCTGAGACCCTTCCTATAGCATGTGATGTGATATCTCAATGTTTATACCAAACCTGAGACCCTTCCTATGGCATGAGATGTCATGTACAACTCCTTCCCATTCCAATCCTGAGACCCTTCCTATAGCATGAGATGTGATATCTCAATGCTTATACCAAACCTGAGACCCTTCCTATAGCATGAGTTGTGATATCCAACTTCTTCCCATTCCAATCCAGAGACCCTTCCTATAGCATGAGATGTGATATCTCAATGCTTATACCAAACCTGAGACCCTTCCTATAGCTTGAGATGTGATATCCAACTCCTTCCCATTCCAATCCTGAGACCCTTCCGATAGCATGAGATGTGATATCTCAAGGCCTCTAATACCAAACCTGAGATCCTTCCTCTAACATGAAATGTGATATCCAACTCCTTCCCTTTCCAAACCTGAGAACCTTCCTATAGCATGAGATATGATATCCAACTCCTTCCCATTCCAACCTGAGACCCTTCCTATGGCATGAGATGGGATATCCAACTCCTTCCAAATCCAATACTGATACCCTTCCGATAGCATGAGATGTGATATCCCAATGCTTCTACCAAACCTGAGAACCATACTATGGCATGAGATGTGATATCAAACTCCTTCCCATTCCAATCCTGAGACGCTTCCTATAGCTTGAGATGTGATATCCAACTCCTTCCCATTCCAATTCTGAGACCCTTCTTATACCATGAGACTTGATATCTCAATGCTTCTAATACCAAACCTGAGACCCGTCCTATAACATGAGATGTGATATCCAAATCCTTCCCCTTCCAAACCTTAGACCCTTCCTTTATCATGAGATGTGATATCCAACTCCTTCCCATTCCAATCCTGAGACCCTTCCGATATCATGAGATTTGTTATCTCAATGCTTCTAATATCAAACTTGAGACCCTCCCTATAGCATGAGATGTGACATCCAAGTCCTTCCCATTCCAATCCTGAGACCCTTCCTATGGCATGAGATGTGATATCTCAATGCTTCTAATACCAAACCTGAGAACTCATGCTAAAGGGAGGGTCTCAGGTTTGGAAGGGGAAGGATTTGGATATCACATCTCATGTTATAGGAAGGATCTCAGGATTGGTATTAGAAGCATTGAGATATCACATCTCATGCTATCGGAAGGATCTCAAGTTTGGTATTAGAAGCATTGAGATATCACATCTCATGCTATCGGAAGGATCCCAGGTTTGGCATTAGAAGCATTGAGATATCACATCTCATGCTATAGCAAGGGTCTCATGTTTGGAACGGGAAGGAGTTGGATATCCCATCTCATGTTATAGGACTGGTCTCAGGTTTGGTATTAGAAGCATTGAGATATCACATTGCATTTTGTAGGAAGGGTCTCAGGTTTGGAATGGGAAGGAATTGGATATCACATCTCATGTCATAGGAAGGATCTCAGGTTTGGTATTAGAAGCATTGAGATATCACATCTCATGCTATAGGAATGGTCTCAGGATTGGAATGGGAAGGAGTTGGATATTACATTCTTGCTATAGGAAGGGTCTCATGTTTGGAATGGGAAGGAGTTGGATATCACATATGGTATAGGAAGGGTCTCAGGTTTGGAACGGGAAGGAGTTGGATATCACATCTCATGTTGTAGGAAGCGTCTCAGGTTTGATATAAGGATTGAGATATCACATCTCTGCTATCGGAAGTGTCTCAGGATTGGAATGGGAAGAAGTTGGATATCCCATCTCATGTTATAGGATGGGTCTCAGGTTTGTTATTAGAATCATTGAGATATCATATTGCATGCTGTAGGAAGGGTCTAAGGATTGGAATGGGAAGGACTTGGATATCACATCTCATGCTATAGGTAGGCTCTCAGGTTTGGAAAGGGAAGGCGTTGGATATCACATCTCATGCTATAGGAAGGGTCTCAGGATTGGAATGGGAAGGAGTTGGATATCACATCTCATGCTATAGGAAGGGTCTCAGGTTTGGTATAAGCATTGGATATCACATCTCATGCTATAGGAAGGGTCTCAGGATTGGAATGGGAAGGAGTTGGATATCACATCTCATGTTATAGGAAGGATCTCAGGTTTGGTATTAGAAGCATTGAGACATCACATCTCATGCTATAGGAAGGGTCTCAGGATTGGAATGGGAAGGAGTTGTATATGACATCTCATGCTGTAGGAAGGGTCTCAGGTTTGGTATAAGCATTGAGATATCACATCTCTGCTATAGGAAGGGTCTCAGGATTGGAATGGGAAGGAGTTGGATATCCCATCTCATGTTATAGGAAGGGTCTCATGATTGGAATGGGAAGGACTTGGATATCACATCTCATGCTATAGGAAGGCTCTCAGGTTTGGAAGGGGAAAGAGTTGGATATCACATTTCATGTTAGAGGTAGGATCTCAGGTTTGGTATTAGAGGCATTGAGATATCACATCTCATGCTATCAGAAGGGTCTCAGGATTGGAATGGGAAGGAGTTGGATATCACATCTCATGCTAAAGGGAGGGTCTCAGGTTTGGAAGGGGAAGGATTTGGATATCACATCTCATGTTATAGGAAGGATCTCAGGTTTGGTATTAGAAGCATTGAGATATCACATCTCCTGCTATCAGAATGGTCCCAGGATTGGAATGGGAAGGAGTTGGATATCACATCTCATACTAAAGGGAGGGTTCCCGGTTTGGAAGGGGAAGGATTTGGATATCACATCTCATGTTATCGGAAGGATCTCAGGTTTGGTATTAGAAGTATTGAGATATCACATCTCATGCTATAGGAAGGGTCTCAGGATTGGAATGGGAAGGAGTTGGATATCACTTCTCATGCTAAAGGAAGGGTCTCAGGTTTGGTAGAAGCATTGAGATATCACATCTCATGCTATAGGAAGGGTCTCAGGATTGGAATGGGAAGGACTTAGATATCACATATCATGCTATAGGGAGGGTCTCAGTTTTGATATTAGAAGCATTGAGATATCACATCTCATGCTATCGGAAGTGTCTCAGGTTTGGAATGGGAAGGAGCTGGATATCACATCTCATGCTAAAGGAAGGGTCTCAGGTTTGGAACGGGAAGGAGTTGGATATCACATCTCATGTTATAGGAAGGGTCTCAGGTTTGGTATAAGCATTGAGATATCACATCTCTGCTATAGGAAGTGTCTCAGGATTGGAATGGGAAGGAGTTGGATATCCCATCTCATGTTATAGGACGGGTCTCAGGTTTGTTATTAGAATCATTGAGATATCATATTGCATGCTGTAGGAAGGGTCTAAGGATTGGAATGGGAAGGACTTGGATATCACATCTCATGCTATTGATAGGCTCTCAGGTTTGGAAAGGGAAGGAGTTGGATATCACATTTCATGTTAGAGGAAGGATCTCAGGTTTGGTATTAGAGGCATTGAGATATCACATCTCATGCTATAGGAAGGGTCTCAGGTTGGAATGGGAAGGGGTTGGATTTCACATCTCATGTTATAGGAAGGGTCTCAGGATTGGAATGGGAAGGACTTGGATATCACATCTCATGCTATAGGAAGGCTCTCAGGTTTGGAAGGGGAAAGAGTTGGATATCACATTTCATGTTAGAGGTAGGATCTCAGGTTTGGTATTAGAGGCAATGAGATATCACATCTCATGCTAAAGGGAGGGTCTCAGGTTTGGAAGGGGAAGGATTTGGATATCACATCTCATGTTATAGGAAGGATCTCAGGTTTGGTATTAGAAGCATTGAGATATCACATCTCATGCTATCGGAAGGATCTCAGGTTTGGTATTAGAAGCATTGAGATATCACATCTCATGCTATCAGAAGGTTCTCAGGATTGGAATGGGAAGGAGTTGGATATCACATCTCATGCTAAAGGGAGGGTCTCAGGTTTGGAAGGGGAAGGATTTGGATATCACATCTCATGTTATCGGAAGGATCTCAGGTTTGGTATTAGAAGTATTGAGATATCACATCTCATGCTATATGAAGGGTCTCAGGATTGGAATGGGAAGGAGTTGGATATCACATCTCATGCTAAAGGAAGGATCTCAGGTTTGGTAGAAGCATTGAGATATCACATCTCATGCTATAGGAAGGGTCTCAGGATTGGAATGGGAAGGACTTAGATATCACATATCATGCTATAGGGAGGGTCTCAGTTTTGATATTAGAAGCATTGAGATATCACATCTCATGCTATAGGAAGGGTCTCAGGATTGGAATGGGAAGGAGTTGGATATCACTTCTCATGCTAAAGGAAGGGTCTCAGGTTTGGTAGAAGCATTGAGATATCACATCTCATGCTATAGGAAGGGTCTCAGGATTGGAATGGGAAGGACTTAGATATCACATATCATGCTATAGGGAGGGTCTCAGTTTTGATATTAGAAGCATTGAGATATCACATCTCATGCTATCGGAAGTGTCTCAGGTTTGGAATGGGAAGGAGCTGGATATCACATCTCATGCTAAAGGAAGGGTCTCAGGTTTGGAACGGGAAGGAGTTGGATATCACATCTCATGTTATAGGAAGGGTCTCAGGTTTGGTATAAGCATTGAGATATCACATCTCTGCTATAGGAAGTGTCTCAGGATTGGAATGGGAAGGAGTTGGATATCCCATCTCATGTTATAGGACGGGTCTCAGGTTTGTTATTAGAATCATTGAGATATCATATTTCATGCTGTAGGAAGGGTCTAAGGATTGGAATGGGAAGGACTTGGATATCACATCTCATGCTATAGATAGGCTCTCAGGTTTGGAAAGGGAAGGAGTTGGATATCACATTTCATGTTAGAGGAAGGATCTCAGGTTTGGTATTAGAGGCATTGAGATATCACATCTCATGCTATAGGAAGGGTCTCAGGTTGGAATGGGAAGGAGTTGGATTTCACATCTCATGTTATAGGAAGGGTCTCAGGATTGGAATGGGAAGGACTTGGATATCACATCTCATGCTATAGGAAGGCTCTCAGGTTTGGAAGGGGAAAGAGTTGGATATCACATTTCATGTTAGAGGTAGGATCTCAGGTTTGGTATTAGAGGCAATGAGATATCACATCTCATGCTAAAGGGAGGGTCTCAGGTTTGGAAGGGGAAGGATTTGGATATCACATCTCATGTTATAGGAAGGATCTCAGGTTTGGTATTAGAAGCATTGAGATATCACATCTCATGCTATCGGAAGGATCTCAGGTTTGGTATTAGAAGCATTGAGATATCACATCTCATGCTATCAGAAGGTTCTCAGGATTGGAATGGGAAGGAGTTGGATATCACATCTCATGCTAAAGGGAGGGTCTCAGGTTTGGAAGGGGAAGGATTTGGATATCACATCTCATGTTATCGGAAGGATCTCAGGTTTGGTATTAGAAGTATTGAGATATCACATCTCATGCTATATGAAGGGTCTCAGGATTGGAATGGGAAGGAGTTGGATATCACATCTCATGCTAAAGGAAGGATCTCAGGTTTGGTAGAAGCATTGAGATATCACATCTCATGCTATAGGAAGGGTCTCAGGATTGGAATGGGAAGGACTTAGATATCACATATCATGCTATAGGGAGGGTCTCAGTTTTGATATTAGAAGCATTGAGATATCACATCTCATGCTATCGGAAGTGTCTCAGGATTGGAATGGGAAGGAGCTGGATATCACATCTCATGCTAAAGGAAGGGTCTCAGGTTTGGAACGGGAAGGAGTTGGATAGCCGATCTCATGTTATATGAAGGGTCTCAGGTTTGGTATAAGCATTGAGATATCACATCTCTGCTATCGGAAGTGTCTCAGGATTGGAATGGGAAGGAGTTGGATATCCCATCTCATGTTATAGGACGGGTCTCAGGATTGTTATTAGAATCATTGAGATATCATATTGCATGCTGTAGGAAGGGTCTTAGGATTGGAATGGGAAGGAGTTGGATATCACATCTCATGCTATAGGAAGGGTCTCTGGTTTTGTATAAGCATTGAGATATCACATCTCATGCTATAGGAAGGGTCTCAGGATTGGAATGGGAAGGAGTTGGATATCACATCTCATGCTATAGGAAGGGTCTCTGGTTTTGTATAAGCATTGAGATATCACATCTCATGCTATAGGAAGGGTCTCAGGATTGGAATGGGAAGGAGTTGTATATGACATCTCATGCCGTAGGAAGGGTCTCAGGTTTAGTATAAGCATTGAGATATCACATCTCTGCTATCGGAAAGGTCTCAGGATTGGAATGGGAAGGAGTTGGATATCCCATCTCATGTTATAGGAAGAGTCTCAGGTTTGGTATTAAAGCATTGAGATATCACATCTCATGCTATAGGAAGTGTCTCAGGATTGGAATCGGAAGGACTTGGATATCACATCTCATGCTATAGGGAGGGTCTCACGTTTGATATTAGAAGCATTGAGATATCACATCTCATGCTATAGGAAGGGTCTCAGGATTGGAATGGGAAGGAGTTGGATACCACATCTCATGCTATAGGAAAGGTCTCAGGTTTGGTATAAGCAGTGAGATATCACATCTCATGCTATAGGAAGTGTCTCATGATTGGAATGGGAAGGAGTTGGATATCACATCTCATGTTATAGGAAGGATCTCAGGTTTGGTATAAGCATTGAGATATCACATCTCTGCTATCGGAAGGGTCTCAGGATTGGAATGGGAAGGAGTTGGATATTCCCATCTCATGTTATAGGAAGGGTCTCAGGTTTGGTATTAGAAGCATTGAGACATCACATCTCATGCTATAGGAAGGGTCTCAGGATTGGAATGGGAAGGACTTGGATATCACATCTCATGCTATAGGGAGGGTCTCAAGTTTGATATTAGAAGCATTGAGATATCACATCTCATGATATCGGAAGGGTCTCAGGATTGGAATGGGAAGGAGTTGGATATCACATCTCATGATAAAAGAAGGGTCTAAGGTTTGGAAGGGGAAGGATTTGGATATCACATCTCATGTTATAGGGCGGGTCTCAGGTTTGGTATTAGAAGCATTGAGATATCAAGTCTCATGGTATAGGAAGGGTCTCAGAATTGGAATTGGAAGGAGTTGGATATCACATCTCAAGCTATAGGAAGGGTCTCAGGATTGGAATGGGAAGGAGTTTGATATCACATCTCATGCCATAGTATGGGTCTCAGGTTTGGTATAAGCATTGGGATATCACATCTCATGCTATCGGAAGGGTATCAGGATTGGATTTGGAAGGAGTTGGATATCCCATCTCATGCTATAGAAAGGGTCTCAGGTTGGAATGGGAAGGAGTTGGATATCACATCTCATGTTATAGGAAGGGTCTCGGGGTTGGAATGGGAAGGACTTGGATATCACATCTCATGCTATAGGAAGGCTCTCAGGTTTGGAAGGGGAAAGAGTTGGATATCACATTTCATGTTAGAGGTAGGATCTCAGGTTTGGTATTAGAGGCATTGAGATATCACATCTCATGCTATCAGAAGGGTCTCAGGATTGGAATGGGAAGGAGTTGGATATCACATCTTATGCTAAAGGGAGGGTCTCAGGTTTGGAAGGGGAAGGATTTGGATATCACATCTCATGTTATAAGAAGGAGCTCAGGTTTGGTATTAGAAGTATTGAGATATCACATCTCATGCTATCAGAAGGATCTCAGGTTTGGTATTAGAAGCATTGAGATATCACATCTCATGCTATCAGAAGGGTCTCAGGATTGGAATGGGAAGGAGTTGGATATCACATCTCATGCTAAAGGGAGGGTCTCAGGTTTGGAAGGGGAAGGATTTGGATATCACATCTCATGTTATCGGAAGGATCTCAGGTTTGGTATTAGAAGTATTGAGATATCACATCTCATGCTATAGGAAGGGTCTCAGGATTGGAATGGGAAGGAGTTGGATATCACATCTCAAGCTATAGAAAGGGTCTCAGGTTTGGTATAAGCATTGAGATATCACATCACATGCTATAGGAAGGGTCTCAGGATTGGAATGGGAAGGTGTTGTATATGACATCTCATGTCATAATAAGGGTCTCAGGTTTGGCATAAGCATTGAGATATCACATCACATGCTATAGGAAGGGTCTCAGGATTGGAATGGGAAGGACTTGGATATCACATCTCATGCTATAGGCAGGGTCTCAGGTTTGGAAAGGGAAGGAGTTGGATATCACATTTCATGTTAGAGGTAGGATATCAGGTTTGGTATTAGAGGCATTGAGATATCACATCTCATGCTATCAGAAGGGTCTCAGGATTGGAATGGGAAGGAGTTGGATATCACATCTCATGCTAAAGGGAGGGTCTCAGGTTTGGAAGGGAAAGGATTTGGATATCACATCTCATGTTATAGGAAGGATCTCAGGTTTGGTATTAGAGGCATTGAGATATCACATCTCATGCTATCATAAGGGTCTCAGGATTGGAATGGGAAGGAGTTGGATATCACATCTCATGCTAAAGGGAGGGTCTCAGGTTTGGAAGGGGAAGAATTTGGATATCACATCACATGTTATAGGAAGGATCTCGGGTTTGGTATTAGAAGCATTGAGATATCACATCTCATGCTATCGGAAGGGTCTCAGGATTGGAATGGGAAGAAGTTGGAAATCACATCTCATGCTATAGGAAGGGTCTCAGGTTTGGAACGGGAAGGAGTTGGATAGCCGATCTCATGTTATAGGAAGGGTCTCAGGTTTGGTATAAGCATTGAGATATCACATCTCTGCTATCGGAAGTGTCTCAGGATTGGAATGGGAAGGAGTTGGATATCCCATCTCATGTTATAGGACGGGTCTCAGGATTGTTATTAGAATCATTGAGATATCATATTGCATGCTGTAGGAAGGGTCTCAGGATTGGAATGGGAAGGAGTTGGATATCACATCTCATGCTATAGGAAGGGTCTCTGGTTTTGTATAAGCATTGAGATATCACATCTCATGCTATAGGAAGGGTCTCAGGATTGGAATGGGAAGGAGTTGGATATCACATCTCATGCTATAGGAAGGGTCTCTGGTTTTGTATAAGCATTGAGATATCACATCTCATGCTATAGGAAGGGTCTCAGGATTGGAATGGGAAGGAGTTGTATATGACATCTCATGCCGTAGGAAGGGTCTCAGGTTTAGTATAAGCATTGAGATATCACATCTCTGCTATCGGAAAGGTCTCAGGATTGGAATGGGAAAGAGTTGGATATCCCATCTCATGTTATAGGAAGAGTCTCAGGTTTGGTATTAAAGCATTGAGATATCACATCTCATGCTATAGGAAGTGTCTCAGGATTGGAATCGGAAGGACTTGGATATCACATCTCATGCTATAGGGAGGGTCTCACGTTTGATATTAGAAGCATTGAGATATCACATCTCATGCTATAGGAAGGGTCTCAGGATTGGAATGGGAAGGAGTTGGATATCACATCTCATGCTATAGGAAAGGTCTCAGGTTTGGTATAAGCAGTGAGATATCACATCTCATGCTATAGGAAGTGTCTCATGATTGGAATGGGAAGGAGTTGGATATCACATCTCATGTTATAGGAAGGATCTCAGGTTTGGTATAAGCATTGAGATATCACATCTCTGCTATCGGAAGGGTCTCAGGATTGGAATGGGAAGGAGTTGGATATTCCCATCTCATGTTATAGGAAGGGTCTCAGGTTTGGTATTAGAAGCATTGAGACATCACATCTCATGCTATAGGAAGGGTCTCAGGATTGGAATGGGAAGGACTTGGATATCACATCTCATGCTATAGGGAGGGTCTCAAGTTTGATATTAGAAGCATTGAGATATCACATCTCATGATATCGGAAGGGTCTCAGGATTGGAATGGGAAGGAGTTGGATATCACATCTCATGATAAAAGAAGGGTCTAAGGTTTGGAAGGGGAAGGATTTGGATATCACATCTCATGTTATAGGGCGGGTCTCAGGTTTGGTATTAGAAGCATTGAGATATCAAGTCTCATGGTATAGGAAGGGTCTCAGAATTGGAATTGGAAGGAGTTGGATATCACATCTCAAGCTATAGGAAGGGTCTCAGGATTGGAATGGGAAGGAGTTTGATATCACATCTCATGCCATAGTATGGGTCTCAGGTTTGGCATAAGCATTGGGATATCACATCTCATGCTATCGGAAGTGTATCAGGATTGGATTTGGAAGGAGTTGGATATCCCATCTCATGCTATAGAAAGGGTCTCAGGTTGGAATGGGAAGGAGTTGGATATCACATCTCATGTTATAGGAAGGGTCTCGGGATTGGAATGGGAAGGACTTGGATATCACATCTCATGCTATAGGAAGGCTCTCAGGTTTGGAAGGGGAAAGAGTTGGATATCACATTTCATGTTAGAGGTAGGATCTCAGGTTTGGTATTAGAGGCATTGAGATATCACATCTCATGCTATCAGAAGGGTCTCAGGATTGGAATGGGAAGGAGTTGGATATCACATCTCATGCTAAAGGGAGGGTCTCAGGTTTGGAAGGGGAAGGATTTGGATATCACATCTCATGTTATAAGAAGGAGCTCAGGTTTGGTATTAGAAGCATTGAGATATCACATCTCATGCTATCGGAAGGATCTCAGGTTTGGTATTAGAAGCATTGAGATATCACATCTCATGCTATCAGAAGGGTCTCAGGATTGGAATGGGAAGGAGTTGGATATCACATCTCATGCTAAAGGGAGGGTCTCAGGTTTGGAAGGGGAAGGATCTGGATATCACATCTCATGTTATCGGAAGGATCTCAGGTTTGGTATTAGAAGTATTGAGATATCACATCTCATGCTATCGGAAGGGTCTCAGGATTGGAATGGGAAGGAGTTGGATATCATATCTCAAGCTATAGGAAGGGTCTCAGGTTTGGTATAAGCATTGAGATATCACATCACATGCTATAGGAAGGGTCTCAGGATTGGAATGGGAAGGAGTTGTATATGACATCTCATGCCATAGGAAGGGTCTCAGGTTTGGTATAAGCATTGAGATATCACATCACATGCTATAGGAAGGGTCTCAGGATTGGAATGGGAAGGACTTGGATATCACATCTCATGCTATAGGCAGGGTCTCAGGTTTGGAAAGGGAAGGAGTTGGATATCACATTTCATGTTAGAGGTAGGATATCAGGTTTGGTATTAGAGGCATTGAGATATCACATCTCATGCTATCAGAAGGGTCTCAGGATTGGAATGGGAAGGAGTTGGATATCACATCTCATGCTAAAGGGAGGGTCTCAGGTTTGGAAGGGGAAGGATTTGGATATCACATCTCATGTTATAGGAAGGATCTCAGGTTTGGTATTAGAGGCATTGAGATATCACATTTCATGCTATCATAAGGGTCTCAGGATTGGAATGGGAAGGAGTTGGATATCACATCTCATGCTATAGGAAGGGTCTCAGGTTTGGTATAAGCAGTGAGATATCACATCTCATGCTATAGGAATTGTCTCAGGATTGGAATGGGAAGGAGTTGGATATCACATCTCATGTTATAGGAAGGATCTCAGGTTTGGTATAAGCATTGAGATATCACATCTCTGCTATCGGAAGGGTCTCAGGATTGGAATGGGAAGGAGTTGGATATCACATCTCATGCTATAGGAAGAGTCTCAGGATTGGAATGGGAAGGAGTTGGATATCACATCTCATGATAAAGGAAGGGTCTAAGGTTTGGAAGGGGAAGGATTTGGATATCACATCTCATGTTATAGGACGGGTCTCAGGTTTGGTATTAGAAGCATTGAGATATCAAGTCTCATTGTATAGGAAGGGTCTCAGAATTGGAATGGGAAGGAGTTGGATATCACATCTCAAGCTATAGGAAGGGTCACAGGATTGGAATGGGAAGGAGTTTGATATCACATCTCATGCCATAGTATGGGTCTCAGGTTTGGTAGAAGCATTGGGATATCACATCTCATGCTATCGGAAGGGTATCAGGATTGGATTTGGAAGGAGTTGGATATCCCATCTCATGCTATAGGAAGGGTCTCAGGTTGGAATGGGAAGGAGTTGGATATCACATCTCATGTTATAGGAAGGGTCTCAGGATTGGAATGGGAAGGACTTGGATATCACATCTCATGCTATAGGAAGGCTCTCAGGTTTGCAACGGGAAAGAGTTGGATATCACATTTCATGTTAGAGGTAGGATCTCAGGTTTGGTATTAGAGGCATTGAGATATCACATCTCATGCTATCAGAAGAGTCTCAGAATTGGAATGGGAAGGAGTTGGATATCACATCTCATGCCATAGTATGGGTCTCAGGTTTGGTAGAAGCATTGGGATATCACATCTCATGCTATCGGAAGGATTTCAGGATTGGATTTGGAAGGAGTTGGATATCCCATCTCATGCTATAGGAAGGGTCTCAGGTTGGAATGGGAAGGAGTTTGATATCACATCTCATGCCATAGTATGGGTCTCAGGTTTGGTAGAAGCATTGGGATATCACATCTCATGCTATCGGAAGGGTATCAGGATTGGATTTGGAAGGAGTTGGATATCCCATCTCATGCTATAGGAAGGGTCTCAGGTTGGAATGGGAAGGAGTTGGATATCACATCTCATGTTATAGGAAGGGTCTCAGGATTGGAATGGAAAGGACTTGGATATCATATCTCATGCTATAGGAAGGCTCTCAGGTTTGGAAGGGGAAGGAGTTGGATATCACATCTCAAGCTATAGGAACGGTCTCAGGTTTGGTATAAGCATTGAGATATCACATCTCATGCTATAGGAATGGTCTCAGGATTGGAATGGGAAGGAGTTGGATATCACATCTCATGTTATAGGAAAGATCTCAGGTTTGGTATTAGAAGCATTGAGATATCACATCTCATGCTATAAGCAGGGTCTCAGGATTGGAATGGGAAGGAGTTGTATATGGCATCTCATGCCATAGGAAGGGTCTCAGGTTTGGTATAAGCATTGAGATATCACATCTCATGCTATAGGAAGGGTCTCAGGATTGGAATGGGAAGGACTTGGATATCACATCTCATGCTATAGGCAGGATCTCAGGTTTGGAAAGGGAAGGAGTTGGATATCATATTTCATGTTAGAGGTAGGATCTCAGGTTTGGTATTAGAGGCATTGAGATATCACATCTCATGCTATCAGAAGGGTCTCAGGATTGGAATGGGAAGGAGTTGGATATCACATCTCATGCTAAAGGGAGGGTCTCAGGTTTGGAAGGGGAAGGATTTGGATATCACATCTCATGTTATAGGAAGGATCTCAGGTTTGGTATTAGAAGCATTGAGATATCACATCTCATGCTATCGGAAGGGTCTAAGGATTGGAATGGGAAGGAGTTGGATATCACATCTTATGCTATAGGAAGGGTCTCAGGTTTGGAACGGGAAGGAGTTGGATATCATATCTCATGTTATAGGAAGAGTCTCAGGTTTGGTATAAGCATTGAGATATCACATCTCTGCAATCGGAAGTGTCTCAGGATTGGGATGGGAAGGAGTTGGATATCACATCTCATGCTATAGGAAGGGTCTCAGGTTTGGAACGGGAAGGAGTTGGATATCCCATCTCATGTTATAGGACGGGTCTCAGGTTTGGTATTAGAAGCATTGAGATATCACATCGCATGCTGTAGGAAGGGTCTCAGGATTGGAATGGGAAGGAGTTGGATATTAAATTCTTGCTATAGGAAGGGTCTCATGTTTGGAATGGGAAGGAGTTGGATATCACATATGCTATAGGAAGGGTCTCAGGTTTGGAACGGGAAGAAGTTGGATATCACATCTCATGCTATAGGAAGGGTCTCAGGTTTGGAATAAGCATTGAGATATCACATCTCTGCTATCGGAAGTGTCTCAGGATTGGAATGGGAAGGAGTTGGATATCACATCTCATGTTATAGGACGGGTCTCAGGTTTGTTATTAGAATCATTGAGATATCATATTGTATGCTGTAGGAAGGGTCTAAGGATTGGAATGGGAAGGTCTTGGATATCACATCTCATGCTATAGGTAGGCTCTCAGGTTTGGAAAGGGAAGGAGTTGGATATGACATTTCATGTTAGAGGAAGGATTTCAGGTTTGGTATTAGAGGCATTCAGATATCACATCTCATGCTATAGGAAGGGTCTCAGGATTGGAATGGGAAGGACTTAGATATCACATATCATGCTATAGGGAGGGTCTCATGTTTGGAATGGGAAGGAGTTGGATATCACATGCTATAGGAAGGGTCTCAGGTTTGGAACGGGAAGGAGTTGGATATCACATCTCATGCTATAGGAAGGGTCTCAGGTTTGGAATAAGCATTGAGATATCACATCTCTGCTATCGGAAGTGTCTCAGGATTGGAATGGGAAGGAGTTGGATATCACATCTCATGTTATAGGACGGGTCTCATGTTTGTTATTAGAATCATTGAGATATCATATTGTATGCTGTAGGAAGGGTCTAAGGATTGGAATGGGAAGGTCTTGGATATCACATCTCATGCTATAGGTAGGCTCTCAGGTTTGGAAAGGGAAGGAGTTGGATATCACATTTCATGTTAGAGGAAGGATCTCAGATTTGGTATTAGAGGCATTGAGATATCACATCTAATGCTATAGGAAGGGTCTCAGGATTGGAATGGGAAGGAGTTGGATATCACATCTCATGCTATAGGAAGGGTCTCAGGTTTGGTAAGAACATTGAGATATCACATCTCATGCTATAGGAAGGGTCTCAGGATTGGAATGGGAAGGAGTTGGATATCACATCTGATGTTATAGGAAGGATCTCAGGTTTGGTATTAGAAGCATTGAGACATCACATCTCATGCTATAGGAAGGGTCTCAGGATTGGTATAAGCATTGAGATATCACATCTCTGCTATCGGAAGGGTCTCAGGATTGGAATGGGAAGGAGTTGGATACCCCATCTCATGTTATAGGAAGAGTCTCAGGTTTGGTATTAGAAGCATTGAGATATCACATCTCATGCTATAGGAATGGTCTCAGGATTGGAATGGGAAGGAGTTTGATATCACATCTCATGCCATGTATGGGTCTCAGGTTTGGTATAAGCATTGAGATATCACATCTCATGCTATAGGAAGGGTCTCAGGATTGGAATGGGAAGGAGTTGTATATGACATCTCATGCCATAGGAAGGGTCTCAGGTTTGGTATAAGCATTGAGATATCACATCTCTGCTATCGGAAGGGTCTCAGGATTGGAATGGGAAGGAGTTGGATATCCCATCTCATGTTATAGGAAGAGTCTCAGGTTTGGTATTAGAAGCATTGAGATATCACATCTCATGCTATAGGAAGTGTCTCAGGATTGGAATGGGAAGGAGTTTGATATCAAATCTCATGCCATGTATGGGTTTCAGGTTTTGTAGAAGCATTGGGATATCACATCTCATGCTATCGGAAGGGTATCAGGATTGGATTTGGAAGGATTTGGATATCACATTTCATGTTATAGGAAGGATCTCAGGTTTGGTATTAGAAGCATTGAGATATCACATCTCATGCTATCGGAAGGATCTCAGGTTTGGTATTATAGGCATTGAGATATCACATCTCATGCTATCAGAAGGGTCTCAGGATTGGAATGGGAAGGAGTCGGATATCACATCTCATGCTAAAGGGAGGGTCTCAGGTTTGGAAGTGGAAGGATTTGGATATCACATCTCATGTTATAGGAAGGATCTCAGGTTTGGTATTAGAAGCATTGAGATATCACATCTCATGCTATAGGAAGGGTCTCAGGATTGGAAAGGGAAGGAGTTGGATATCACATCTCAAGCTATAGGAAGGGTCAGTAACATGTTACTATTCCAATCCTGAGACTCTTCTGATAGCATGAGATGTGATATCTCAATGCTTCTAATACCAAACCTGAGATCCTTCCGATAGCATGAGATGTGATATCTCAATGGTTCTAATACCAAACCTGAGATCCTTCCTATAACATGAGATGTGATATCCAAATCCTTCCCCTTCCAAACCTGAGACCCTCCCTTTAGCATGAGATGTGATATCTAACTCCTTCCCATTCCATTCCTGAGACCCTTCTGATAGCATGAGATGTGATATCTCAATGCCTCTAATACCAAACCTGAGATCCTACCTCTAACATGAAATGAGATATCCAACTCTTTCCCCTTCCAAACCTGAGAGCCTTCCTATAGCATGAGATGTGATATCCAAGTCCTTCCCATTCCAATACTGAGACCCTTCCTATAGCTTGAGATGTGATATCCAACTCCTTCCCATTCCAATTCTGAGACCCTTCCTATAGCATGAGATGTGATATCTCAATGCTTATACCAAACCTGAGAGCCTACCTATAGCATGAGATGTGATATCCAAGTCCATCCCATTCCAATCCTTAGACCCTTCCTACAGCATGCGATGTGAATATCTCAATGATTCTAATACCAAACCAGAGACTCTTCCTATAACATGAGATGGGATATCCAACTCCTTCCCATTCCAATTCTGAGACCCTTCCTATACTATGAGACTTGATATCTCAATGCTTCTAATACCAAACCTGAGACCCGTAATATAACATGAGATGTGATATCCAAATCCTTCCCCTTCCAAACCTTAGACCCGTCCTTTATCATGAGATGTGATATCCAACTCCTTCCCATTCCAATCCTGAGACCCTTCCGATATCATGAGATGTGATATCTCAAAGCTTCTAATATCAAACTTGAGACCCTCCCTATAGCATGAGATGTGATATCCAAGTCCTTCCCATTCCAATCCTGAGACCCTTCCTATAGCATGAGATGTGATATCTCAATGCTTCTAATACCAAACCTGAGACCCTTCCTATAACATGAGATGGGAATATCCAACTCCTTCCCATTCCAATCTTGAGACCCTTCCGATAGCAGAGATGTGATATCTCAATGCTTATACCACACCTGAGATCCTTCCTATAACATGAGATGTGATATCCAACTCCTTCCCATTCCAATCCTGAGACACTTCCTATAGCATGAGATGTGATATCTCACTGCTTATACCAAACCTGAGACCCTTCCCATAGCAGGAGATGTGATATCCAACTCCTTCCCATTCCAATCCTCAGACCCTTCCTATAGCATGAGATGTGATATCTCAATGCTTCTAATGTCAAACTTGAGACCCTACCTATAGCATGAGATGTGATATCCAAGTCCTTCCCATTCCAATCCTGAGACACTTCCTATAGCATGAGATGTGATATCTCAATGCTTCTAATACCAAACCTGAGACTCTTCCTATAACATGAGATGGGATATCCAACTCCTTCCAATTCCAATCCTGAGACCCTTTTGATAGCAGAGATGTGATATCTCAATGTTTATACCAAACCTGAGACCCTTCCTACGGCATGAGATGTCATATTCAACTCCTTCCCATTCCAATCCTGAGACCCTTCCTATAGCATGGGATTTGATATCCAACTCCTTCCCATTCCAATCCTGAGACCCTTCCTATAGCATGAGATGTGATGTCTCAATGCTTCTAATACCAAACCTGAGATCCTTCCTATAACATGAGATGTGATATCCAACTACTTCCATTCCAATCCTGAGACCCTTCCTATAGCCTGAGATGTGATATCCAATTCCTTCCCATTCCAATCCTGAGACCCTTCCTATAGCATGAGATGTGATATCTCAATGCTTATACCAAACCTGAGAGCCTACCTATAACATGAGATGTGATATCCAAGTCCATCCCATTCCAATCCTTAGACCCTTCCTACAGCATGCGATGTGATATCTCAATGATTCTAATACCAAACCAGAGACTCTTCCTATAACATGAGATGGGATATCCAACTCCTTCCCATTCCAATCCTGAGCCGCTTCTGATAGCAGAGATGTGATATCTCAATGCTTATACCAAACCTGAGACCCTTCCTATAACATGAGATGTGATATCCAACTCCTTCCCGTTCCAAACCTGAGACACTAACTATAGCATATGTGATATCCAACTCCTTCCCATTCCAAACATGAGACCCTTCCTATAGCAAGAAAATAATATCCAACTCCTACCCATTCCAATCCTGAGACCCTTCCTATAGCAAGAGATGTGATATCCAAATCCTTCCCATTCCAATCCTGAGACCCTTCCTATAACATGAGATGTGATATCCAACTCCTTCCCATTCCAACCTGAGACACTTCCTATAGCATGAGAAGGGATATCCAACTCCTTCCCAATCCAATCCTGAGACCCTTCCGATAGCAGAGATGTGATATCTCAATGCTTATACCAAACCTGAGACCCTTCCTATGGCATGAGATGTGATATCCAACTCCTTGCCATTCAAATCCTGAGACCCTTCCTATAGCATGAGAAGGGATATCCAACTCCTTCCCAATCCAATCCTGAGACCCTTCCGATAGCAGCGACGTGATATCTCAATGCTTCTACCAAACCTGAGACCCTTCCTTTAGCATGAGATGTGATATCCAAATCCTTCACATTCCAATCCTGAGACCCTTCCTATAGCATGAGATGTGATACCTCAATGCTTCTAATACCAAACCTGAGATCCTTCCTATAACATGAGATGTGATATCCAATTCCTTCCCATTCCAAACCTGAGACCCTTCTTATTGGATGAGATGTGATAACCAACTCCTTCCCATTCCAACCCTGAGACCCTTCCTATAGCATGAGATGTGATGTCTCAATGCTTCTAATACCAAACCTGAGATCCTTCCTATAACATGAGATGTGATATCCAACTCCTTCCATTCCAATCCTGAGACCCGTCCTATAGCATAAGATGTGATATCTCAATGCTTATACCAAACCTGAGACCCTTCCTATAGCATGAGATGTCATATCCAACTGCTTCCCATTCCAATCCTGAGACCCTTCCTATAGCATGAGATGTGATATCTCAATGCTTCTAATACCAAACCTGAGATCCTTCCTCTAACATGAAATGTGATATCCAACTCCTTCCCTTTCCAAACCTAAGAGCCTATCTATAGCATGAGATGTGATATCCAAGTCCTTCACATTCCAACCCTTAGACCCTTCCTACAGCATGCAATATGATATCTCAATGATTCTAATAACAAACCTGAGACCCGTCCTATAACATGAGATGGGATATCCAACTCCTTCCCATTCCAATCCTGAGACTCTTCCGATAGCAGAGATGTGATATCTCAATGCTTATACCAAACCTGAGACCCTTCCTATAACATGAGATGTGATATCCAAATCCTTCTCGTTCCAAACCTGAGACCCTTCCTTTAGCATGAGATGTGATATCCAGCTCCTTCCCATTCCAATCCTGAGACACTTCCGATAGCATGAGATGTGATATCTCAATGCTTCTAATATCAAAACTGAGACCCTCCCTATAGCATGATATGTGATATCTAAGTCCTTCCCATTCCAATCCTGAGACCCTCCCTATAGCATGAGATGTGATATCCAACTCCTTCCCATTCCAATCCTGAGACCCTTCCTATAGCATGAGATATGATATCTCAATACTTCTAATACCAAACGTGAGATCCTTCCGATAACATGAGATGTGATATCCAAATCCTTCCCCTTCCAAACCTGAGACCCTCCCTTTAGCATGAAATGTGATATCCAACTCCTTCCTATTCCAATCCTGAGACTCTTCTGATAGCATGAGATGTGATATCTCAATGCTTCTAATACCAAACCTGAGATCCTTCCGATAGCATGAGATGTGATATCTCAATGCTTCTAATACCAAACCTGAGATCCTTCCTATAACATGAGATGTGATATCCAAATCCTTCCCCTTCCAAACCTGAGACCCTCCCTTTAGCATGAGATGTGATATCTAACTCCTTCCCATTCCATTCCTGAGACCCTCCCTTTAGCATGAGATGTGATATCTCAATGCCTCTAATACCAAACCTGAGATCCTACCTCTAACATGAAATGAGATATCCAACTCTTTCCCCTTCCAAACCTGAGAGCCTTCCTATAGCATGAGATGTGATATCCAAGTCCTTCCCATTCCAATACTGAGACCCTTCCTATAGCTTGAGATGTGATATCCAACTCCTTCCCATCCCAATTCTGAGACCCTTCCTATAGCATGAGATGTGATATCTCAATGCTTATACCAAACCTGAGAGCCTACCTATAGCATGAGATGTGATATCCAAGTCCATCCCATTCCAATCCTTAGACCCTTCCTACAGCATGCGATGTGAATATCTCAATGATTCTAATACCAAACCAGAGACTCTTCCTATAACATGAGATGGGATATCCAACTCCTTCCCATTCCAATTCTGAGACCCTTCCTATACTATGAGACTTGATATCTCAATGCTTCTAATACCAAACCTGAGACCCGTAATATAACATGAGATGTGATATCCAAATCCTTCCCCTTCCAAACCTTAGACCCGTCCTTTATCATGAGATGTGATATCCAACTCCTTCCCATTCCAATCCTGAGACCCTTCCGATATCATGAGATGTGATATCTCAAAGCTTCTAATATCAAACTTGAGACCCTCCCTATAGCATGAGATGTGATATCCAAGTCCTTCCCATTCCAATCCTGAGACCCTTCCTATAGCATGAGATGTGATATCTCAATGCTTCTAATACCAAACCTGAGACCCTTCCTATAACATGAGATGGGAATATCCAACTCCTTCCCATTCCAATCTTGAGACCCTTCCGATAGCAGAGATGTGATATCTCAATGCTTATACCACACCTGAGATCCTTCCTATAACATGAGATGTGATATCCAACTCCTTCCCATTCCAATCCTGAGACACTTCCTATAGCATGAGATGTGATATCTCACTGCTTATACCAAACCTGAGACCCTTCCCATAGCAGGAGATGTGATATCCAACTCCTTCCCATTCCAATCCTCAGACCCTTCCTATAGCATGAGATGTGATATCTCAATGCTTCTAATGTTAAACTTGAGACCCTACCTATAGCATGAGATGTGATATCCAAGTCCTTCCCATTCCAATCCTGAGACACTTCCTATAGCATGAGATGTGATATCTCAATGCTTCTAATACCAAACCTGAGACTCTTCCTATAACATGAGATGGGATATCCAACTCCTTCCAATTCCAATCCTGAGACCCTTTTGATAGCAGAGATGTGATATCTCAATGTTTATACCAAACCTGAGACCCTTCCTACGGCATGAGATGTCATATTCAACTCCTTCCCATTCCAATCCTGAGACCCTTCCTATAGCATGGGATTTGATTTCCAACTCCTTCCCATTCCAATCCTGAGACCCTTCCTATAGCATGAGATGTGATGTCTCAATGCTTCTAATACCAAACCTGAGATCCTTCCTATAACATGAGATGTGATATCCAACTACTTCCATTCCAATCCTGAGACCCTTCCTATAGCATGAGATGTGATATCTCAATGCTTATACCAAACCTGAGACCCTTCCTATAGCATGAGATGTGATATCCAACTCCTTCCCATTCCAATCCTGAGACCCTTCCTATAGCCTGAGATGTGATATCCAATTCCTTCCCATTCCAATCCTGAGACCCTTCCTATAGCATGAGATGTGATATCTCAATGCTTATACCAAACCTGAGAGCCTACCTATAACATGAGATGTGATATCCAAGTCCATCCCATTCCAATCCTTAGACCCTTCCTACAGCATGCGATGTGATATCTCAATGATTCTAATACCAAACCAGAGACTCTTCCTATAACATGAGATGGGATATCCAACTCCTTCCCATTCCAATCCTGAGCCGCTTCTGATAGCAGAGATGTGATATCTCAATGCTTCTACCAAACCTGAGACCCTTCCTATAACATGAGATGTGATATCCAACTCCTTCCCGTTCCAAACCTGAGACACTAACTATAGCATATGTGATATCCAACTCCTTCCCATTCCAAACATGAGACCCTTCCTATAGCAAGAAAATAATATCCAACTCCTACCCATTCCAATCCTGAGACCCTTCCTATAGCAAGAGATGTGATATCCAAATCCTTCCCATTCCAATCCTGAGACCCTTCCTATAACATGAGATGTGATATCCAACTCCTTCCCATTCCAACCTGAGACACTTCCTATAGCATGAGAAGGGATATCCAACTCCTTCCCAATCCAATCCTGAGACCCTTCCGATAGCAGAGATGTGATATCTCAATGCTTATACCAAACCTGAGACCCTTCCTATGGCATGAGATGTGATATCCAACTCCTTGCCATTCAAATCCTGAGACCCTTCCTATAGCATGAGAAGGGATATCCAACTCCTTCCCAATCCAATCCTGAGACCCTTCCGATAGCAGCGACGTGATATCTCAATGCTTCTACCAAACCTGAGTCCCTTCCTTTAGCATGAGATGTGATATCCAAATCCTTCACATTCCAATCCTGAGACCCTTCCTATAGCATGAGATGTGATATCTCAATGCTTCTAATACCAAACCTGAGATCCTTCCTATAACATGAGATGTGATATCCAATTCCTTCCCATTCCAAACCTGAGACCCTTCCTATTGGATGAGATGTGATAACCAACTCCTTCCCATTCCAACCCTGAGACCCTTCCTATAGCATGAGATGTGATGTCTCAATGCTTCTAATACCAAACCTGAGATCCTTCCTATAACATGAGATGTGATATCCAACTCCTTCCATTCCAATCCTGAGACCCGTCCTATAGCATGAGATGTGATATCTTAATGCTTATACCAAACCTGAGACCCTTCCTATAGCATGAGATGTCATATCCAACTGCTTCCCATTCCAATCCTGAGACCCTTCCTATAGCATGAGATGTGATATCTCAATGCTTCTAATACCAAACCTGAGACCCTTCCTATTGGATGAGATGTGATATCCAGCTCCTTCCCATTCCAACCCTGAGACCCTTCCTATAGCATGAGATGTGATGTCTCAAAGCTTCTAATACCAAACCTGAGATCCTTCCTATAACATGAGATGTGATATCCAACTCCTTCCATTCCAATCCTGAGACCCGTCCTATAGCATGAGATGTGATATTTCAATGCTTATACCAAACCTGAGACCCTTCCTATAGCATGAGATGTGATATCCAACTGCTTCCCATTCCAATCCTGAGACCCTTCCTATAGCATGAGATGTGATATCTCAATGCTTCTAATACCAAACCTGAGATCCTTCCTCTAACATGAAATGTGATATCCAACTCCTTCCCTTTCCAAACCTAAGAGCCTATCTATAGCATGAGATGTGATATCCAAGTCCTTCACATTCCAACCCTTAGACCCTTCCTACAGCATGCAATATGATATCTCAATGATTCTAATAACAAACCTGTGACCCGTCCTATAACATGAGATGGGATATCCAACTCCTTCCCATTCCAATCCTGAGACACTTCCGATAGCAGAGATGTGATATCTCAATGCTTATACCAAACTTGAGACCCTTCCTATAACATGAGATGTGATATCCAAATCCTTCTCGTTCCAAACCTGAGACCTTTCCTTTAGCATGAGATGTGATATCCAGCTCCTTCCCATTCCAATCCTGAGACACTTCCGATAGCATGAGATGTGATATCTCAATGCTTCTAATATCAAAACTGAGACCCTCCCTATAGCATGATATGTGATATCTAAGTCCTTCCCATTCCAATCCTGAGACCCTCCCTATATCATGAGATGTGATATCCAACTCCTTCCCATTCCAATCCTGAGACCCTTCCTATAGCATGAGATATGATATCTCAATACTTCTAATACCAAACGTGAGATCCTTCCGATAACATGAGATGTGATATCCAAATCCTTCCCCTTCCAAACCTGAGACCCTCCCTTTAGCATGAAATGTGATATCCAACTCCTTCCTATTCCAATCCTGAGACTCTTCTGATAGCATGAGATGTGATATCTCAATGCTTCTAATACCAAACCTGAGATCCTTCCGATAGCATGAGATGTGATATCTCAATGCTTCTAATACCAAACCTGAGATCCTTCCTATAACATGAGATGTGATATCCAAATCCTTCCCCTTCCAAACCTGAGACCCTCCCTTTAGCATGAGATGTGATATCTAACTCCTTCCCATTCCATTCCTGAGACCCTTCTGATAGCATGAGATGTGATATCTCAATGCCTCTAATACCAAACCTGAGATCCTACCTCTAACATGAAATGAGATATCCAACTCTTTCCCCTTCCAAACCTGAGAGCCTTCCTATAGCATGAGATGTGATATCCAAGTCCTTCCCATTCCAATACTGAGACCCTTCCTATAGCTTGAGATGTGATATCCAACTCCTTCCCATTCCAATTCTGAGACCCTTCCTATAGCATGAGATGTGATATCTCAATGCTTATACCAAACCTGAGAGCCTACCTATAGCATGAGATGTGATATCCAAGTCCATCCCATTCCAATCCTTAGACCCTTCCTACAGCATGCGATGTGAATATCTCAATGATTCTAATACCAAACCAGAGACTCTTCCTGACATATACATGTCAGGACATGAGATGGGATATCCAACTCCTTCCCATTCCAATTCTGAGACCCTTCCTATACTATGAGACTTGATATCTCAATGCTTCTAATACCAAACCTGAGACCCGTAATATAACATGAGATGTGATATCCAAATCCTTCCCCTTCCAAACCTTAGACCCGTCCTTTATCATGAGATGTGATATCCAACTCCTTCCCATTCCAATCCTGAGACCCTTCCGATATCATGAGATGTGATATCTCAAAGCTTCTAATATCAAACTTGAGACACTCCCTATAGCATGAGATGTGATATCCAAGTCCTTCCCATTCCAATCCTGAGACCCTTCCTATAGCATGAGATGTGATATCTCAATGCTTCTAATACCAAACCTGAGACCCTTCCTATAACATGAGATGCGAATATCCAACTCCTTCCCATTCCAATCTTGAGACCCTTCCGATAGCAGAGATGTGATATCTCAATGCTTATACCACACCTGAGATCCTTCCTATAACATGAGATGTGATATCCAACTCCTTCCCATTCCAATCCTGAGACACTTCCTATAGCATGAGATGTGATATAACACTGCTTATACCAAACCTGAGACCCTTCCCATAGCAGGAGATGTGATATCCAACTCCTTCCCATTCCAATCCTCAGACCCTTCCTATAGCATGAGATGTGATATCTCAATGCTTCTAATGTCAAACTTGAGACCCTACCTATAGCATGAGATGTGATATCCAAGTCCTTCCCATTCCAATCCTGAGACACTTCCTATAGCATGAGATGTGATATCTCAATGCTTCTAATACCAAACCTGAGACTCTTCCTATAACATGAGATGGGATATCCAACTCCTTCCAATTCCAATCCTGAGACCCTTTTGATAGCAGAGATGTGATATCTCAATGTTTATACCACACCTGAGACCCTTCCTACGGCATGAGATGTCATATTCAACTCCTTCCCATTCCAATCCTGAGACCCTTCCTATAGTATGAGATTTGATATCCAACTCCTTCCCATTCCAATCCTGAGACCCTTCCTATAGCATGAGATGTGATGTCTCAATGCTTCTAATACCAAACCTGAGATCCTTCCTATAACAGGAGATGTGATATCCAACTCCTTCCATTCCAATCCTGAGACCCTTCCTATAGCATGAGATGTGATATCTCAATGCTTATACCAAACCTGAGACCCTTCCTATAGCATGAGATGTGATATCCAACTCCTTCCCATTCCAATCCTGAGACCCTTCCTATAGCCTGAGATGTGATATCCAATTCCTTCCCATTCCAATCCTGAGACCCTTCCTATAGCATGAGATGTGATATCTCAATGCTTATACCAAACCTGAGAGCCTACCTATAACATGAGATGTGATATCCAAGTCCATCCCATTCCAATCCTTAGACCCTTCCTACAGCATGCGATGTGATATCTCAATGATTCTAATACCAAACCAGAGACTCTTCCTATAACATGAGATGGGATATCCAACTCCTTCCCATTCCAATCCTGAGCCGCTTCCGATAGCAGAGATGTGATATCTCAATGCTTATACCAAACCTGAGACCCTTCCTATAACATGAGATGTGATATCCAACTCCTTCCCGTTCCAAACCTGAGACACTAACTATAGCATATGTGATATCCAACTCCTTCCCATTCCAAACATGAGACCCTTCCTATAGCAAGAAAGTAATATCCAACTCCTACCCATTCCAATCCTGAGACCCTTCCTATAGCAAGAGATGTGATATCCAAATCCTTCCCATTCCAATCCTGAGACCCTTTCTATAACATGAGATGTGATATCCAACTCCTTCCCATTCCAACCTGAGACACTTCCTATAGCATGAGAAGGGATATCCAACTCCTTCCCAATCCAATCCTGAGACCCTTCCGATAGCAGAGATGTGATATCTCAATGCTTATACCAAACCTGAGACCCTTCCTATGGCATGAGATGTGATATCCAACTCCTTGCCATTCAAATCCTGAGACCCTTCCTATAGCATGAGAAGGGATATCCAACTCCTTCCCAATCCAATCCTGAGACCCTTCCGATAGCAGCGACGTGATATCTCAATGCTTCTACCAAACCTGAGACCCTTCCTTTAGCATGAGATGTGATATCCAAATCCTTCACATTCCAATCCTGAGACCCTTCCTATAGCATGAGATGTGATATCTCAATGCTTCTAATACCAAACCTGAGATCCTTCCTATAACATGAGATGTGATATCCAATTCCTTCCCATTCCAAACCTGAGACCCTTCCTATTGGATGAGATGTGATATCCAACTCCTTCCTATTCCAACCCTGACACCCTTCCTATAGCATGAGATGTGATGTCTCAATGCTTCTAATACCAAACCTGTATTCCTTCCTATAACATGAGATGTGATATCCAACTCCTTCCATTCCAATCCTGAGACCCGTCCTATAGCATGAGATGTGATATCTCAATGCTTATACCAAACCTGAGACCCTTCCTAAAGCATGATGTCATATCCAACTGCTTCCCATTCCAATCCTGAGACCCTTCCTATAGCATGAGATGTGATATCTCAATGCTTCTAATACCAAACCTGAGATCCTTCCTCTAACATGAAATGTGATATCCAACTCCTTCCCTTTCCAAACCTAAGAGCCTATCTATAGCATGAGATGTGATATCCAAGTCCTTCACATTCCAACCCTTAGACCCTTCCTACAGCATGCAATATGATATCTCAATGATTCTAATAACAAACCTGAGACCCGTCCTATAACATGAGATGGGATATCCAACTCCTTCCCATTCCAATCCTGAGACACTTCCGATAGCAGAGATGTGATATCTCAATGCTTATACCAAACCTGAGACCCTTCCTATAACATGAGATGTGATATCCAAATCCTTCTCGTTCCAAACCTGAGACCCTTCCTTTAGCATGAGATGTGATATCCAGCTCCTTCCCATTCCAATCCTGAGACACTTCCGATAGCATGAGATGTGATATCTCAATGCTTCTAATATCAAAACTGAGACCCTCCCTATAGCATGATATGTGATATCTAAGTCCTTCCCATTCCAATCCTGAGACCCTCCCTATAGCATGAGATGTGATATCTAACTCCTTCCCATTCCAATCCTGAGACCCTTCCTATAGCATGAGATATGATATCTCAATACTTCTAATACCAAACGTGAGATCCTTCCGATAACATGAGATGTGATATCCAAATCCTTCCCCTTCCAAACCTGAGACCCTCCCTTTAGCATGAAATGTGATATCCAACTCCTTCCTATTCCAATCCTGAGACTCTTCTGATAGCATGAGATGTGATATCTCAATGCTTCTAATACCAAACCTGAGATCCTTCCGATAGCATGAGATGTGATATCTCAATGCTTCTAATACCAAACCTGAGATCCTTCCTATAACATGAGATGTGATATCCAAATCCTTCCCCTTCCAAACCTGAGACCCTCCCTTTAGCATGAGATGTGATATCTAACTCCTTCCCATTCCATTCCTGAGACCCTTCTGATAGCATGAGATGTGATATCTCAATGCCTCTAATACCAAACCTGAGATCCTACCTCTAACATGAAATGAGATATCCAACTCTTTCCCCTTCCAAACCTGAGAGCCTTCCTATAGCATGAGATGTGATATCCAGGTCCTTCCCATTCCAATACTGAGACCCTTCCTATAGCTTGAGATGTGATATCCAACTCCTTCCCATTCCAATTCTGAGACCCTTCCTATAGCATGAGATGTGATATCTCAATGCTTATACCAAACCTGAGAGCCTACCTATAGCATGAGATGTGATATCCAAGTCCATCCCATTCCAATCCTTAGACCCTTCCTACAGCATGCGATGTGAATATCTCAATGATTCTAATACCAAACCAGAGACTCTTCCTATAACATGAGATGGGATATCCAACTCCTTCCCATTCCAATTCTGAGACCCTTCCTATACTATGAGACTTGATATCTCAAGGCTTCTAATACCAAACCTGAGACCCGTAATATAACATGAGATGTGATATCCAAATCCTTCCCCTTCCAAACCTTAGACCCTTCCTTTATCATGAGATGTGATATCCAACTCCTTCCCATTCCAATCCTGAGACCCTTCCGATATCATGAGATGTGATATCTCAAAGCTTCTAATATCAAACTTGAGACCCTCCCTATAGCATGAGATGTGATATCCAAGTCCTTCCCATTCCAATCCTGAGACCCTTCCTATAGCATGAGATGTGATATCTCAATGCTTCTAATACCAAACCTGAGACCGTTCCTATAACATGAGATGGGAATATCCAACTCCTTCCCATTCCAATCTTGAGACCCTTCCGATAGCAGAGATGTGATATCTCAATGCTTATACCACACCTGAGATCCTTCCTATAACATGAGATGTGATATCCAACTCCTTCCCATTCCAATCCTGAGACACTTCCTATAGCATGAGATGTGATATCTCACTGCTTATACCAAACCTGAGACCCTTCCCATAGCAGGAGATGTGATATCCAACTCCTTCCCATTCCAATCCTCAGACCCTTCCTATAGCATGAGATGTGATATCTCAATGCTTCTAATGTCAAACTTGAGACCCTACCTATAGCATGAGATGTGATATCCAAGTCCTTCCCATTCCAATCCTGAGACACTTCCTATAGCATGAGATGTGATATCTCAATGCTTCTAATACCAAACCTGAGACTCTTCCTATAACATGAGATGGGATATCCAACTCCTTCCAATTCCAATCCTGAGACCCTTTTGATAGCAGAGATGTGATATCTCAATGTTTATACCAAACCTGAGACCCTTCCTACGGCATGAGATGTCATATTCAACTCCTTCCCATTCCAATCCTGAGACCCTTCCTATAGCATGAGATTTGATATCCAACTCCTTCCCATTCCAATCCTGAGACCCTTCCTATAGCATGAGATGTGATGTCTCAATGCTTCTAATACCAAACCTGAGATCCTTCCTATAACATGAGATGTGATATCCAACTCCTTCCATTCCAATCCTGAGACCCTTCCTATAGCATGAGATGTGATATCTCAATGCTTATACCAAACCTGAGACCCTTCCTATAGCATGAGATGTGATATCCAACTCCTTCCCATTCCAATCCTGAGACCCTTCCTATAGCCTGAGATGTGATATCCAATTCCTTCCCATTCCAATCCTGAGACCCTTCCTATAGCATGAGATGTGATATCTCAATGCTTATACCAAACCTGAGAGCCTACCTATAATATGAGATGTGATATCCAAGTCCATCCCATTCCAATCCTTAGACCCTTCCTACAGCATGCGATGTGATATCTCAATGATTCTAATAACAAACCTGAGACCCGTCCTATAACATGAGATGTGATATCTAATTCCTTCCCATTCCAAACCTGAGACCCTTCCTATTGGATGAGATGTGATATCCAACTCCTTCCCATTCCAACCCTGAGACCCTTCCTATAGCATGAGATGTGATGTCTCAATGCTTCTAATACCAAACCTGAGATCCTTCCTATAACATGAGATGTGATATCCAACTCCTTCCATTCCAATCCTGAGACCCGTCCTATAGCATGAGATGTGATATCTCAATGCTTATACCAAACCTGAGACCCTTCCTATAGCATATGTCATATCCAACTGCTTCCCATTCCAATCCTGAGACCCTTCCTATAGCATAAGATGTGATATCTCAATGCTTCTAATACCAAACCTGAGATCCTTCCTCTAACATGAAATGTGATATCCAACTCCTTCCCTTTCCAAACCTAAGAGCCTATCTATAGCATGAGATGTGATATCCAAGTCCTTCACATTCCAACCCTTAGACCCTTCCTACAGCATGCAATATGATATCTCAATGATTCTAATAACAAACCTGAGACCCGTCCTATAACATGAGATGGGATATCCAACTCCTTCCCATTCCAATCCTGAGACACTTCCGATAGCAGAGATGTGATATCTCAATGCTTATACCAAACCTGAGACCCTTCCTATAACATGAGATGTGATATCCAAATCCTTCTCGTTCCAAACCTGAGACACTTCCTTTAGCATGAGATGTGATATCCAGCTCCTTCCCATTCCAATCCTGAGACACTTCCGATAGCATGAGATGTGATATCTCAATGCTTCTAATATCAAAACTGAGACCCTCCCTATAGCATGATATGTGATATCTAAGTCCTTCCCATTCCAATCCTGAGACCCTCCCTATAGCATGAGATGTGATATCCAACTCCTTCCCATTCCAATCCTGAGACCCTTCCTATAGCATGAGATATGATATCTCAATACTTCTAATACCAAACGTGAGATCCTTCCGATAACATGAGATGTGATATCCAAATCCTTCCCCTTCCAAACCTGAGACCCTCCCTTTAGCATGAAATGTGATATCCAACTCCTTCCTATTCCAATCCTGAGACTCTTCTGATAGCATGAGATGTGATATCTCAATGCTTCTAATACCAAACCTGAGATCCTTCCGATAGCATGAGATGTGATATCTCAATGCTTCTAATACCAAACCTGAGATCCTTCCTATAACATGAGATGTGATATCCAAATCCTTCCCCTTCCAAACCTGAGACCCCCCCTTTAGCATGAGATGTGATATCTAACACCTTCCCATTCCATTCCTGAGACCCTTCTGATAGCATGAGATGTGATATCTCAATGCCTCTAATACCAAACCTGAGATCATACCTCTAACATTAAATGAGATATCCAACTCTTTCCCCTTCCAAACCTGAGAGCCTTCCTATAGCATGAGATGTGATATCCAAGTCCTTCCCATTCCAATACTGAGACCCTTCCTATAGCTTGAGATGTGATATCCAACTCCTTCCCATTCCAATTCTGAGACCCTTCCTATAGCATGAGATGTGATATCTCAATGCTTATACCAAACCTGAGAGCCTACCTATAGCATGAGATGTGATATCCAAGTCCATCCCATTCCAATCCTTAGACCCTTCCTACAGCATGCGATGTGAATATCTCAATGATTCTAATACCAAACCAGAGACTCTTCCTATAACATGAGATGGGATATCCAACTCCTTCCCATTCCAATTATGAGACCCTTCCTATACTATGAGACTTGATATCTCAATGCTTCTAATACCAAACCTGAGACCCGTAATATAACATGAGATGTGATATCCAAATCCTTCCCCTTCCAAACCTTAGACCCTTCCTTTATCATGAGATGTGATATCCAACTCCTTCCCATTCCAATCCTGAGACCCTTCCGATATCATGAGATGTGATATCTCAAAGCTTTTAATATCAAACTTGAGACCCTCCCTATAGCATGAGATGTGATATCCAAGTCCTTCCCATTCCAATCCTGAGACCCTTCCTATAGCATGAGATGTGATATCTCAATGCTTCTAATACCAAACCTGAGACCCTTCCTATAAGATGAGATGGGAATATCCAACTCCTTCCCATTACAATCTTGAGACCCTTCCGATAGCAGAGATGTGATATCTCAATGCTTATACCACACCTGAGATCCTTCCTATAACATGAGATGTGATATCCAACTCCTTCCCATTCCAATCCTGAGACACTTCCTATAGCATGAGATGTGATATCTCACTGCTTATACCAAACCTGAGACCCTTCCCATAGCAGGAGATGTGATATCCAACTCCTTCCCATTCCAATCCTCAGACCCTTCCTATAGCATGAGATGTGATATCTCAATGCTTCTAATGTCAAACTTGAGACCCTACCTATAGCATGAGATGTGATATCCAAGTCCTTCCCATTCCAATCCTGAGACACTTCCTATAGCATGAGATGTGATATCTCAATGCTTCTAATACCAAACCTGAGACTCTTCCTATAACATGAGATGGGATATCCAACTCCTTCCAATTCCAATCCTGAGACCCTTTTGATAGCAGAGATGTGATATCTCAATATTTATACCAAACCTGAGACCCTTCCTACGGCATGAGATGTCATATTCAACTCCTTCCCATTCCAATCCTGAGACCCTTCCTATAGCATGAGATGTGATGTCTCAATGCTTCTAATACCAAACCTGAGATCCTTCCTATAACATGAGATGTGATATCCAACTCCTTCCATTCCAATCCTGAGACCCTTCCTATAGCATGAGATGTGATATCTCAATGCTTATACCAAACCTGAGACCCTTCCTATAGCATGAGATGTGATATCCAACTCCTTCCCATTCCAATCCTGAGACCCTTCCTATAGCATGAGATGTGATATCTCAATGCCTCTAATACCAAACCTGAGATCCTTCCTCTAACATGAAATGTGATATCCAACTCCTTCACTTTCCAAATCTGAGAGCCTATCTATAGCATGAGATGTGATATCCAAGTCCTTCCCATTCCAATCCCTAGACCCTTCCTACAGCATGCAATATGATATCTCAATGATTCTAATAAAAAACCTGAGACCCGTCCTATAACATGAGATGGGATATCCAACTCCTTCCCATTCCAATCCTGAGACACGTCCGATAGCAGAGATGTGATATCTCAATGTTTATACCAAACCTGAGACCCTTCCTATAGCATGAGATGTGATATCTCAATGCTTCTAATACCAAACCTGAGACTCTTCCTATAACATGAGATGGGATATCCAACTCCTTCCAATTCCAATCCTGAGACCCTTTTGATAGCAGAGATGTGATATCTCAATGTTTATACCAAACCTGAGACCCTTCCTACGGCATGAGATGTCATATTCAACTCCTTCCCATTCCAATCCTGAGACCCTTCCTATAGCATGAGATGTGATGTCTCAATGCTTCTAATACCAAACCTGAGATCCTTCCTATAACATGAGATGTGATATCCAAATCCTTCCCCTTCCAAACCTTAGACCCTTCCTTTATCATGAGATGTGATATCCAACTCCTTCCCATTCCAATCTTGAGACCCTTCCGATATCATGAAATGTGATATCTCAATGCTTCTATCAAACTTGAGACCCTCCCTATAGCATGAGATGTGATATCCAAGTCCTTCCCATTCCAATCCTGAGACCCTTCCTATACCATGAGATGTGATGTCTCAATGCTTCTACCAAACCTGAGATCCTTCCTTTAACATGAGATGTGATATCCAACTCCTTCCATTCCAATCCTTAGACCCTTCCTACAGCATGCAATATGATATCTCAATGATTTTAATAAAAAACCTGAGACCCGTCCTATAACATGAGATGGGATATCCAACTCCTTCCCATTCCAATCCTGAGACACTTCCGATAGCAGAGATGTGATATCTCAATGTTTATACCAAACCCGAGACCCTTCCTATAACATGAGATGTGATATCCAACTCCTTCCCGTTCCAAACCTGAGACCCTTCCTTTAGCATGAGATGTGATATCCAGCTCCTTCCCATTCCAATCCTGAGACACTTCCGATAGCATGAGATGTGATATCTCAAGGCTTCTAATATCAAAACTGAGACCCTCTCTATAGCATGATATGTGATATCTAAGTCCTTCCCATTCCAATCCTGAGACCCTATAGCATGAGATGTGATATCTCAATGCTTATCCTTGATTCCTGTAGTAAATTGATTTCCTTTGCAGGCCGACTCCTGTCACGAATGCCTTGTCTGCATGCATTCTCCCCTGGCCATTCGCTCACCGTGGCTATTTGCCTACCCCCTTCCTCTCTCAGTGGATGGACTTCTCCATCCTTGCCTCCTACCACTCAACTCCGCCTACTTGGAGAATTCAACATGAACCTGTATGCTTCCTGACCTGGACTTTTACGAGATCTGCAACTCTTCATGTCGCTGGCCCTACACACTGCAGGGAATACTCGGGATTTTCTGATCTCAGACCTCCCCCTCTGTAACCCTCTCAACAATCCTCTCCCGTGGTGATCAAGTTCTCATCTCCAAAGAAGGCTAACTGCCAGCTATTCCTCCTCAGAGGAGTTCTCCCTTTCTGTCCCTGCTCCCTGCACAGTTTCGCGTTGCAAACACTCGCTTTCCTGCTCTCTGGTTTAGACGCTTTTCCTTCTCAGAGGCCTTCTTCCTTTCTGCCCTTTTCGCGTTGCAAGTACTCGCTTCCCAGCTCTCTGGTTTAGACGCGTGTTCCCTGCCTTCTCTCCTCTTCCCGCTGCCTTCAAATCAAAAAATGAGCTCCAAAAGATACACAGTGCTCAGAATGCTCTATAACACCCATTATTCAACATATAGCCGTAACCCGCTAGACGTATTGAAACGTGCTGTAAACTAGCAAAAACAGCTAGAAAATGTACTTTCCTCGCGTTTTTGTAAATGCTAATTCTGATGGGTTCCCATGTATGTACTGTCCGTGCGTTTGTTGTCGAATCCTGAAGTTTTTAACCACTGTTCTCCCATACAAGGGGGGGTCAACGTCTACTGCTGTTCACAGGCTGAATGTATACGGCTGAAATCTTCAAGGCATTATCAGCTTTCCTGACTGTTTTGGGACGTGTATTTGCCATCTGTTAATGCAGTCGCCCTGTGTTCATCGTCCCTTCTACTTCACAGGCTGCACGCCCCTGGTGATCACATTCTCCTCTCCAGAGCAGGCTGACTACCAGCTGCTCCTCCTCATAGGCGTTCATCCTTTCTGTCCCTGCTCCCTGCACCGTTCCGCGTTGCATGTACTCGCTTCCCAGCTCTCTGGTTTAGATGCGTGTTCCCTGCCTTCTCTCCTCTTCGTACAGCCTTCCAATGAGCTCCACAAGATAGTGTTCAGAATGCTTTATAACCCCATTATTCAACATATAGCTGTAACCCGCTAGACGTATTGAAACGTGCTAAAAACGAGCAGAAACAGCTCGAAAATGTACTTTTCTCGCGTTTTGGTAAATGCGAATTCTGGTGGATTCCCATTTTGTACTCTGTTCGTGCGTTTGTTCAGTCGAATCCTGGTCTTTTGAACCACTCTTCTCCCATACAAAGGAGGGTCAAAATGTGTTGTTCACAGGCTGAATTTATACTGCTGAAATGCTCGCTTCCCTGCTCTCTGGTTTAGACTCGTGTACCCTGCATTTACCAAAACGCGAGGGAAGTACATTTTCTAGCTGTTTTTGCTAGTTTTTAGCACGTTTCAATACGTCTAGCGGGTTACAGCTATATGTTGAATAATGGGTGTTATAAAGCATTCTGAACACTATCTTGTGGAGCAAATTGGAAGGCTGTAGCAAGAGGAGAGAAGGCAGGGAACACGCATCTAAACCAGAGAGCTGGGACGCGAGTACATGCAACGCGAAACGGTGCAGGGAGCAGGGACAGAAAGGATGAACACTTATGAGGAGGAGCAGCTGGTAGTTAGCCTGCAAAGGAGAGAAGAATGTGATCACTAGGGGAGTGCAGCCTGTAAACTAGAAGGAACGATGAACAAAGGGCGACTGCATTAACAGATGGCAAATACACGTTCCAAAACAGTCAGGAAAGCTGATAATGCCTTGAAGATTTCAGCCGTATACATTCAGCCTGTGAACAGCAGATGTTGAACCCCCCTCCCTAGTATGGGAGAACAGTGGTTAAAAACTTCAGGATTCGACACAAAGGCACGGACACAGTACATACAACATGGGAACCCACCAGAATTCGCCTTTACAAAAACGCGAGGGAAGTACATTTTCTAGCTATTTTTGTAGTTTTTAGCACGTTTCAATACGTCTAGCGGGTTACAGCTATATGTTGAATAATGGGGTTATAAAGCATTCTGAACACTATCTAGTGGAGCTCATAGGAAGGCTGTAGGAAGAGGAGAGAAGGCAGGGAACACGCATCTAAACCAGAGAGCAGGGAAGCGAGCATTTCAGCAGTATAAATTCAGCCTGTGAACAACACTTTTTGACCCTCCTTTGTATGGGAGAAGAGTGGTTCAAAAGACCAGGATTCGACTGAACAAACGCACGAACAGAGTACAAAATGGGAATCCACCAGAATTCGCATTTACCAAAACGCGAGAAAAGTACATTTTCGAGCTGTTTCTGCTCGTTTTTAGCACGTTTCAATACGTCTAGCGGGTTACAGCTATATGTTGAATAATGGGGTTATAAAGCATTCTGAACACTATCTTGTGGAGCTCATTGGAAGGCTGTAGGAAGAGGAGAGAAGGCAGGGAACACGCATCTAAACCAGAGAGCTGGGAAGCGAGTACATGCAACGCGGAACGGTGCAGGGAGCAGGGACAGAAAGGATGAACGCCTATGAGGAGGAGCAGCTGGTAGTCAGCCTGCTCTGGAGAGGAGAATGTGATCACCAGGGGCGTGCAGCCTGTGAAGTAGAAGGGACGATGAACACAGGGCGACTGCATTAACAGATGGCAAATACACGTTCCAAAACAGTCAGGAAAGCTGATAATGCCTTGAAGATTTCAGCCGTATACATTCAGCCTGTGAACAGCAGTAGACGTTGACCCCCCCTTGTATGGGAGAACAGTGGTTAAAAACTTCAGGATTCGACAACAAACGCACGGACAGTACATACATGGGAACCCATCAGAATTAGCATTTACAAAAACGCGAGGAAAGTACATTTTCTAGCTGTTTTTGCTAGTTTACAGCACGTTTCGATACGTCTAGCGGGTTACGGCTATATGTTGAATAATGGGTGTTATAGAGCATTCTGAGCACTGTGTATCTTTTGGAGCTCATTTTTTGATTTGAAGGCAGCGGGAAGAGGAGAGAAGGCAGGGAACACGCGTCTAAACCAGAGAGCTGGGAAGCGAGTACTTGCAACGCGAAAAGGGCAGAAAGGAAGAAGGCCTCTGAGAAGGAAAAGCGTCTAAACCAGAGAGCAGGAAAGCGAGTGTTTGCAACGCGAAACTGTGCAGGGAGCAGGGACAGAAAGGGAGAACTCCTCTGAGGAGGAATAGCTGGCAGTTAGCCTTCTTTGGAGATGAGAACTTGATCACCACGGGAGAGGATTGTTGAGAGGGTTACAGAGGGGGAGGTCTGAGATCAGAAAATCCCGAGTATTCCCTGCAGTGTGTAGGGCCAGCGACATGAAGAGTTGCAGATCTCGTAAAAGTCCAGGTCAGGAAGCATACAGGTTCATGTTGAATTCTCCAAGTAGGCGGAGTTGAGTGGTAGGAGGCAAGGATGGAGAAGTCCATCCACTGAGAGAGGAAGGGGGTAGGCAAATAGCCACGGTGAGCGAATGGCCAGGGGAGAATGCATGCAGACAAGGCATTCGTGACAGGAGTCGGCCTGCAAAGGAAATCAATTTACTACAGGAATCAAGGATAAGCATTGAGATATCACATCTCATGCTATAGGGTCTCAGGATTGGAATGGGAAGGACTTAGATATCACATATCATGCTATAGAGAGGGTCTCAGTTTTGATATTAGAAGCCTTGAGATATCACATCTCATGCTATCGGAAGTGTCTCAGGATTGGAATGGGAAGGAGTTGGATATCACATCTCATGTTATAAGAAGGGTCTCGGGTTTGGTATAAACATTGAGATATCACATCTCTGCTATCGGAAGTGTCTCAGGATTGGAATGGGAAGGAGTTGGATATCCCATCTCATGTTATAGGACGGGTCTCAGGTTTTTTATTAAAATCATTGAGATATCATATTGCATGCTGTAGGAAGGGTCTAAGGATTGGAATGGAAGGAGTTGGATATCACATCTCATGTTAAAGGAAGGATCTCAGGTTTGGTATTAGAAGCATTGAGACATCACATCTCATGCTATAGGAAGGGTCTCAGGATTGGAATGGGATGGAGTTGGATATCACATCTCATGCTATAGGAAGGGTCTCAGGATTGGAATGGGAAGGAGTTGGATATCACATCTCATGTTATAGGAAGGGTCTCAGGTTTGGTATAAACATTGAGATATCACATCTCTACCATCGGAAGTGTCTCAGGATTGGAATGGGAAGGAGTTGGATATCCCATCTCATGTTATAGGACGGGTCTCAGGTTTTTTATTAAAATCATTGAGATATCATATTGCATGCTGTAGGAAGGGTCTAAGGATTGGAATGGGAAGGAGTTGGATATTCCCATCTCATGTTATAGGAAGGGTCTCAGGTTTGGTATTAGAAGCATTGAGATATCACATCTCATGCTATAGGAAGGGTCTCAGGATTGGAATGGGAAGGACTTGGATATCACATCTCATGCTATAGGGAGGGTCTCAAGTTTGATAGAAGCATTGAGATATCACATTTCATGATATCGGAAGGGTCTCAAGATTGGAATGGGAAGGAGTTGGATATCACATCTCATGATAAAGGAACGGTCTAAGGTTTGGAAGGGGAAGGATTTGGACATCACATCTCATGTTATAGGACGGGTCTCAGGTTTGGTATTAGAAGCATTGAGATATCAAGTCTCATGGTATAGGAAGGGTCTCAGGATTAGAATGGGAAGGAGTTTGATATCACATCTCATGCCATAATATGGGTCTCAGGTTTGGTAGAAGCATTGGGATATCACATCTCATGCTATCGGAAGGGTATCGGGATTGGATTTGGAAGGAGTTGGATATCCCTTCTCATGCTATAGGAAGGGTCTCAGGTTGGAATGGGAAGGAGTTGGATATCACATCTCATGTTATAGGAAGGGTCTCAGGATTGGAATGGGAAGGACTTGGATATCACATCTCATGCTATAGGAAGGCTCTCAGGTTTGCAAGGGGAAAGAGTTGGATATCACATTTCATGTTAGATGTAGGATCTCAGGTTTGGTATTAGAAGCATTGAGATATCACATATGCTATCAGAAGGATCTCAGGTTTGGTATAGAAGCATTGAGATATTATATCTTATGCTATCAGAAGGGTCTCAGGATTGGAATGGGATGGAGTTGGATATCACATCTCATGCTATAGGAAGGGTCTCAGGATTGGAATGGGAAGGAGTTGGATATCACATCTCATGTTATAGGAAAGGTCTCAGGTTTGGTATAAACATTGAGATATCACATCTCTACCATCGGAAGTGTCTCAGGATTGGAATGGGAAGGAGTTGGATATCCCATCTCATGTTATAGGACGGGTCTCAGGTTTTTTATTAAAATCATTGAGATATCATATTGCATGCTGTAGGAAGGGTCTAAGGATTGGAATGGGAAGGAGTTGGATATTCCCATCTCTTGTTATAGGAAGGGTCTCAGGTTTGGTATTAGAAGCATTGAGATATCACATCTCATGCTATAGGAAGGGTCTCAGGATTGGAATGGGAAGGACTTGGATATCACATCTCATGCTATAGGGAGGGTCTCAAGTTTGATAGAAGCATTGAGAATTCACATTTCATGATATCGGAAAGGGTCTCAAGATTGGAATGGGAAGGAGTTGGATATCACATCTCATGATAAAGGAAGGGTCTAAGGTTTGGAAGGGGAAGGATTTGGATATCACATCTCATGTTATAGGACGGGTCTCAGGTTTGGTATTAGAAGCATTGAGATATCAAGTCTCATGGTATAGGAAGGGTCTCAGGATTAGAATGGGAAGGAGTTTGATATCACATCTCATGCCATAATATGGGTCTCAGGTTTGGTAGAAGCATTGGGATATCACATCTCATGCTATCGGAAGGGTATCGGGATTGGATTTGGAAGGAGTTGGATATCCCATCTCATGCTATAGGAAGGGTCTCAGGTTGGAATGGGAAGGAGTTGGATATCACATCTCATGTTATAGGAATGGTCTCAGGATTGGAATGGGAAGGACTTGGATATCACATCTCATGCTATAGGAAGGCTCTCAGGTTTGCAAGGGGAAAGAGTTGGATATCACATTTCATGTTAGATGTAGGATCTCAGGTTTGGTATTAGAAGCATTGAGATATCACATATGCTATCAGAAGGATCTCAGGTTTGGTATAGAAGCATTGAGATATCATATCTTATGCTATCAGAAGGGTCTCAGGATTGGAATGGGATGGAGTTGGATATCACATCTCATGCTATAGGAAGGGTCTCAGGATTGGAATGGGAAGGAGTTGGATATCACATCTCATGTTATAGGAAAGGTCTCAGGTTTGGTATAAACATTGAGATATCACATCTCTACCATCGGAAGTGTCTCAGGATTGGAATGGGAAGGAGTTGGATATCCCATCTCATGTTATAGGACGGGTCTCAGGTTTTTTATTAAAATCATTGAGATATCATATTGCATGCTGTAGGAAGGGTCTAAGGATTGGAATGGGAAGGAGTTGGATATTCCCATCTCATGTTATAGGAAGGGTCTCAGGTTTGGTATTAGAAGCATTGAGATATCACATCTCATGCTATAGGAAGGGTCTCAGGATTGGAATGGGAAGGACTTGGATATCACATCTCATGCTATAGGGAGGGTCTCAAGTTTGATAGAAGCATTGAGATATAACATTTCATGATATCGGAAGGGTCTCAAGATTGGAATGGGAAGGAGTTGGATATCACATCTCATGATAAAGGAAGGGTCTAAGGTTTGGAAGGGGAAGGATTTGGATATCACATCTCATGTTATAGGACGGGTCTCAGGTTTGGTATTAGAAGCATTGAGATATCAAGTCTCATGGTATAGGAAGGGTCTCAGGATTAGAATGGGAAGGAGTTTGATATCACATCTCATGCCATAATATGGGTCTCAGGTTTGGTAGAAGCATTGGGATATCACATCTCATGCTATCGGAAGGGTATCGGGATTGGATTTGGAAGGAGTTGGATATCCCATCTCATGCTATAGGAAGGGTCTCAGGTTGGAATGGGAAGGAGTTGGATATCACATCTCATGTTATAGGAAGGGTCTCAGGATTGGAATGGGAAGGACGTGGATATCACATCTCATGCTATAGGAAGGCTCTCAGGTTTGCAAGGGGAAAGAGTTGGATATCACATTTCATGTTAGAGGTAGGATCTCAGGTTTGGTATTAGAAGCATTGAGATATCACATCTCATGCTATCAGAAGGATCTCAGGTTTGGTATAGAAGCATTGAGATATCATATCTTATGCTATCAGAAGGGTCTCAGGATTGGAATGGGAAGGAGTTGGATATCACATCTCATGCTAAAGGGAGGGTCTCAGGTTTGGAAGGGGAAGGATTTGGATATCACATCTCATGTTATAGGATGGATCTCAGGTTTGGTATTAGAAGTATTGAGATATCACATCTCATGTTATCGGAAGGATCTCAGGTTTGGTATTAGAAGTATTGAGATATCACATCTCATGCTAAAGGAAGGGTCTCAGGTTTGGTAGAAGCATTGAGATATCACATCTCATGCTATAGGAAGGGTCTCAGGATTGGAATGGGAAGGACTTAGATATCACATATGCTATAGGGAGGGTCTCAGTTTTGATATTAGAAGCATTGAGATATCACATCTTATGCTATCAGAAGTGTCTCAGGATTGGAATGGGAAGGAGCTGGATATCACATCTCATGCTAAAGGAAGGGTCTCAGGTTTGGAACGGGAAGGAGTTGGATATCACATCTCATGTTATAGGAAGGGTCTCAGGTTTGGTATAAACATTGAGATATCACATCTCTGCTATCGGACGTGTCTCAGGATTGGAATGGGAAGGAGTTGGATATCCCATCTCATGTTATAGGACGGGTCTCAGGTTTTTTATTAGAATCATTGAGATATCATATTGCATGCTGTAGGAAGGGTCTAAGGATTGGAATGGGAAGGACTTGGATATCACATCTCATGCTATAGATAGGCTCTCAGGTTTGGAAAGTGAAGGAGTTGGATATCACATTTCATGTTAGAGGAAGGATCTCAGGTTTGGTATAAGCATTGAGATATCACATCTCATGCTATAGGAAGGGTCTCAGGATTGGAATGGAAGGAGTTGGATATCACATCTCATGTTATAGGAAGGATCTCAGGTTTGGTATTAGAAGCATTGAGACATCACATCTCATGCTATAGGAAGTGTCTCAGGATTGGAATGGGAAGGAGTTGAATATGACATCTCATGCCGTAGGAAGGGTCTCAGGTTTGGTATAAACATTGAGATATCACATCTCTGCTATCAAAAGGGTCTCAGGATTGGAATTGGAAGGAGTTGGATATCCCATCTCATGCTATAGGGAGGGTATCAAGTTTGATATTAGAAGCTTTGAGATATCACATCTCATGATATCGGAAGGGTCTCAGGATTGGAATGGGAAGGAGTTGGATATCACATCTCATGATAAAGGAAGGGTCTAAGGTTTGGAAGGGGAAGGATTTGGATATCACATCTCATGTTATATTACGGGTCTCAGGTTTGGTATTAGAAGCATTGAGAAATCAAGTCTCATAGTATAGGAAGGGTCTCAGAATTGGAATGGGAAGGAGTTGGATATCCCATGCCATGTTATAGGAAGAGTCTCTGGTTTGGTATTAGAATCATTGAGATATTCACATCGCATGCTGTAGGAAGGGTCTAAGGATTGGAATGGGATGGACTTGGATATCACATCTCATGCTATAGGTAGGCTCTCAGGTTTGGTATAAGCATTGAGATATCACATCTCATGCTATAGGAAGGGTCTCAGAATTGGAATGGGAAGGAGTTGGATATCACATCTCAAGCTATAGGAAGGGTCTCAGTATTGGAATGGGAAGGACTTGGATATCACATCTCATGCTATAGGAAGACTCTCAGGTTTGGAAGGGGAAAGAGTTGGATATCTCATTTCATGTTAGAGGTAGGATCTCAGGTTTGGTATTAGAAGCATTGAGATATCACATCTCATGCTATCAGAAGGGTCTCAGGAATGGAATGGGAAGGAGTTAGATATCACATCTCATGCTAAAGGGAGGGTCTCAGGTTTGGAAGGGGAAGGATTTGGATATCACATCTCATGTTATAGGAAGGATCTCAGGTTTGGTATTAGAAGCATTGAGATATCACATCTCATGCTATCGGAAGGATCTCAGGTTTGGTATTAGAAGCATTGAGATATCGCATCTCATGCATCAGAAGAGTCTCAGGATTGGAATAGGAAGGAGTTGGATATCACATTTCATGCTAAAGGGAGGGTCTCAGGTTTGGAAGGGGAAGGATTTGGATATCACATCTCATGTTATCGGAAGGATCTCACGTTTGGTATTAGAAGTATTGAGATATCATATCTCATGCTATAGGAAGGGTCTCAGGATTGGAATGGGAAGGAGTTGGATATCACATCTCATGCTATAGGGAGGGTCTCAGGATTGGAATGGGAAGGACTTAGATATCACATATCATGCTATAGGGAGGGTCTCAGTTTTGATATTAGAAGCATTGAGATATCACATCTCATGCTATCGGAAGTGTCTCAGGATTGGAATGGGAAGGAGCTGGATATCACATCTCATGCTAAAGGAAGGGTCTCAGGTTTGGAACGAGAAGGATTTGGATATCACATCTCATGTTATAGGAAGGGTCTCAGGTTTGGTATAAGCATTGAGATATCACATCTCTGCTATCGGAAGTGTCTCAGGATTGGAATGGGAAGGAGTTGGATATCCCATCTCATGTTATAGGACGGGTCTCAGGTTTGTTATTAGAATCATTGAGATATCATATTGCATGCTGTAGGAAGGGTCTAAAGGTTGGAATGTGATGGACTTGGATATCACATCTCATGCTATAGATAGGCTCTTAGGTTTGGAAAGGGAAGGAGTTGGATATCACATTTCATGTTAGAGGAAGGATCTCAGGTTTGGTATTAGAAGCATTGAGATATCACATCTCATGCTATAGGAAGGGTCTCAGGTTTGGTATAAGCATTGAGATATCACATCTCATGCTATAGGACGGGTCTCAGGATTGGAATGGAAGGAGTTGGATATCACATCTCATGTTATAGGAAGGATCTCAGGTTTGGTATTAGAAGCATTGAGACATCACATCTCATGCTATAGGAAGGGTGTCAGGGTTGGAATAGGAAGGAGTTGGATATCACATCTCATCCAATAGGAAGGGTCTCAGGTTTGGAATGGGAAGGAATTGGATATCACATCTCATGTTATAGGAAGGATCTCAGGTTTGGTATTAGAAGCATTGAGATATCACATCTCATGCTATAGGAAGGGTATCAGGATTGGAATGTGAAGGATTTGGATATCACATCTCATGCTAAAGGAAGGGTCTCAGGTTTGGTAGAAGCATTGAGATATCACGTCGCTGCTATCGGAAGGGTCTCAGGATTGGATTGGGAAGGAGTTGGATATCCCTTCTCATGCTATAGGAAGGGTCTCAGGATTTGAATGGCAAGGAGTTGGATATCACATCTCATGCCATAGGAAGGGTCCCAGGTTTGGTATAAGCATTGAGATATCACATCTCTGCTATCGGAAGGGTCTCAGGATTGGATTGGAAAGGAGTTGGATATCCCTTCTCATGCTATAGGAAGTTTCTCAGGTTGGAATGGGAAGGAGTTGGATATCACATCTCATGTTATAGGAAGGGTCTCAGGATTGGAATGGGAAGGATTTGGATATCACATCTCTTGCTATAGGAAGGGTCTCAGGATTGGAATGGGTAGGAGTTGGATATTACTTTCTTGCTATAGGAAGGGTCTCATGTTTGGAATGGGAAGGAGTTGGATATCACATATGCTATAGTTAGTGTCTCAGGTTTGGAACGGGAAGGAGTTGGATATCACATCTCATGTAATAGGAAGGGTCTCAGGTTTGGTATAAGCATTGAGATATCACATCTCTGCTATCGGAAGCGGCTCAGGATTGGAATGGGAAGGAGTTGGATATCCCATCTCATGTTATAGGAAGAGTCTCTGGTTTGGTATTAGAATCATTGAGATATCACATCGCATGCTGTAGGAAGGGTCTAAGGATTGGAATGGGATGGACTTGGATATCACATCTCATGTTATAGGTAGGCTCTCAGGTTTGGTATAAGCATTGAGATATCACATCTCATGCTATAGGAAGGGTCTCAGGATTGGAATGGGAAGGAATTGGATATCACATCTCAGGCTATAGGAAGGGTCTCAGGATTGGAATGGGAAGGAGTTGGATATCACATCTCATGCTATAGGAAGGGTCTCAGGTTTGGTATAAGCATTGAGATATCACATCTCATGCTATAGGAAGGGTCTCAGGATTGGAATGGATGGAGTTGGATATCACATCTCATGTTATAGGAAGGATCTCAGGTTTGGTATTAGAAGCATTGAGACATCACATCTCATGCTATAGGAAGGGTCTCAGGATTGGAATGGGAAGGAGTTGGATATCAAATCTCATGCTATAGGAAGGGTCTCAGGATTGGAATGGGAAGGAGTTGAATATGACATCTCATGCCGTAGGAAGGGTCTCAGGTTTGGTATAAACATTGAGATATCACATCTCTGCTATCAAAAGGGTCTCAGGATTGGAATTGGAAGGAGTTGGATATCCCATCTCATGTTATAGGAAGAGTCTCAGGTTTGGTATTAGAAGCATTGAGATATCACATCTCATGCTATAGGAAGTGTCTCAGGATTGGAATGGGAAGGACTTGGATATCACATCTCATGCTATAGGTAGGGTCTCAAGTTTGACATTAGAAGCATTGAGATATCACATCTCATGCTATAGGAAGGGTCTGAGGATTGGGATGGGAAGGAGTTGGATATCACATCTCCTGCTATGGGAAGGGTCTCAGGTTTGGTATAAGCAGTGAGATATCACATCTCATGCTATAGGAAGTGTCTCAGGATTGGAATGGGAAGGAGTTGGATATCACATCTCATGTTATAGGAAGGATCTCAGGTGTGGTATAAGCATTGAGATATCACATCTCTGCTATCGGAAGGGTCTCAAGATTGGAATGGGAAGGAGTTGGATATTCCCATCTCATGTTATAGGAAGGGTCTCAGGTTTGGTATTAGAAGCATTGAGATATCACATCTCATGTTATAGGAAGGATCTCAGGTTTGGTATTAGAAGCATTGAGATATCACATCTCGCTATCGGAAGGATCTCAGGTTTGGTATTAGAAGCATTGAGATATCACATCTCATGCTATCAGAAGAGTCTCAGGATTGGAATAGGAAGGAGTTGGATATCACATTTCATGCTAAAGGGAGGGTCTCAGGTTTGGAAGGGGAAGGATTTGGATATCACATCTCATGTTATCGGAAGGATCTCACGTTTGGTATTAGAAGTATTGAGATATCATATCTCATGCTATAGGAAGGGTCTCAGGATTGGAATGGGAAGGAGTTGGATATCACATCTCATGATATAGGGAGGGTCTCAGGATTGGAATGGGAAGGACTTAGATATCACATATCATGCTATAGGGAGGGTCTCAGTTTTGATATTAGAAGCATTGAGATATCACATCTCATGCTATCGGAAGTGTCTCAGGATTGGAATGGGAAGGAGCTGGATATCACATCTCATGCTAAAGGAAGGGTCTCAGGTTTGGAACGAGAAGGATTTGGATATCACATCTCATGTTATAGGAAGGGTCTCAGGTTTGGTATAAGCATTGAGATATCACATCTCTGCTATCGGAAGTGTTTCAGGATTGGAATGGGAAGGAGTTGGATATCCCATCTCATGTTATAGGACGGGTCTCAGGTTTGTTATTAGAATCATTGAGATATCATATTGCATGCTGTAGGAAGGGTCTAAGGGTTGGAATGTGAAGGACTTGGATATCACATCTCATGCTATAGATAGGCTCTTAGGTTTGGTATTAGAAGCATTGAGATATCACATCTCATGCTATAGGAAGGGTCTCAGGATTGGAATGGGAAGCAGTTGGATATCACATCTCATGCTATAGGAAGGGTCTCAGGTTTGGTATAAGCATTGAGATATCACATCTCATGCTATAGGACGGGTCTCAGGATTGGAATGGAAGGAGTTGGATATCACATCTCATGTTATAGGAAGGATCTCAGGTTTGGTATTAGAAGCATTGAGACATCACATCTCATGCTATAGGAAGGGTCTCAGGGTTGGAATGGGAAGGAGTTGGATATCACATCTCATCCAATAGGAAGGGTCTCAGGTTTGGAATGGGAAGGAATTGGATATCACATCTCATGTTATAGGAAGGATCTCAGGTTTGGTAGAAGCATTGAGATATCACGTCGCTGCTATCGGAAGGGTCTCAGGATTGGATTGGGAAGGAGTTGGATATCCCTTCTCATGCTATAGGAAGGGTCTCAGGATTTGAATGGCAAGGAGTTGGATATCACATCTCATGCCATAGGAAGGGTCTCAGGTTTGGATTGGGAAGGAGTTGGATATCCCTTCTCATGCTATAGGAAGTGTCTCAGGTTGGAATGGGAAGAAGTTGGATATCACATCTCATGTTATAGGAAGGGTCTCAGGATTGGAATGGGAAGGATTTGGATATCACATCTCTTGCTATAGGAAGGGTCTCAGGATTGGAATGGGTAGGAGTTGGATATTACTTTCTTGCTATAGGAAGGGTCTCATGTTTGGAATGGGAAGGAGTTGGATATCACATATGCTATAGTTAGTGTCTCAGGTTTGGAACGGGAAGGAGTTGGATATCACATCTCATGTTATAGGAAGGGTCTCAGGTTTGGTATAAGCATTGAGATATCACATCTCTGCTATCGGAAGCGGCTCAGGATTGGAATGGGAAGGAGTTGGATATCCCATCTCATGTTATAGGAAGAGTCTCTGGTTTGGTATTAGAATAATTGAGATATCACATCGCATGCTGTAGGAAGGGTCTAAGGATTGGAATGGGATGGACTTGGATATCACATCTCATGTTATAGGTAGGCTCTCAGGTTTGGTATAAGCATTGAGATATCACATCTCATGCTATAGGAAGGGTCTCAGGATTGGAATGGGAAGGAATTGGATATCACATCTCAGGCTATAGGAAGGGTCTCAGGATTGGAATGGGAAGGAGTTGGATATCACATCTCATGCTATAGGAAGGGTCTCAGGTTTGGTATAAGCATTGATATATCACATCTCATGCTATAGGAAGGATCTCAGGATTGGAATGGAAGGAGTTGGATATCACATCTCATGTTATAGGAAGGATCTCAGGTTTGGTATTAGAAGCATTGAGACATCACAACTCATGCTATAGGAAGGGTCTCAGGATTGGAATGGGAAGGAGTTGGATATCAAATCTCATGCTATAGGAAGGGTCTCAGGATTGGAATGGGAAGGAGTTGAATATGACATCTCATGCCGTAGGAAGGGTCTCAGGTTTGGTATAAACATTGAGATATCACATCTCTGCTATCAAAAGGGTCTCAGGATTGGAATTGGAAGGAGTTGGATATCCCATCTCATGTTATAGGAAGAGTCTCAGGTTTGGTATTAGAAGCATTGAGATATCACATCTCATGCTATAGGAAGTGTCTCAGGATTGGAATGGGAAGGACTTGGATATCACATCTCATGCTATATGTAGGGTCTCAAGTTTGACATTAGAAGCATTGAGATATCAAATCTCATGCTATAGGAAGGGTCTGAGGATTGGAATGGGAAGGAGTTGGATATCACATCTCCTGCTATGGGAAGGGTCTCAGGTTTGGTATAAGCAGTGAGATATCACATCTCATGCTATAGGAAGTGTCTCAGGATTGGAATGGGAAGGAGTTGGATATCACATCTCATGTTATAGGAAGGATCTCAGGTGTGGTATAAGCATTGAGATATCACATCTCTGCTATCGGAAGGGTCTCAAGATTGGAATGGGAAGGAGTTGGATATTCCCATCTCATGTTATAGGAAGGGTCTCAGGTTTGGTATTAGAAGCATTGAGATATCACATCTCATGCTATAGGAAGGGTCTCAGGATTGGAATGGGAAGGACTTGGATATCACATCTCATGCTATAGGGAGGGTCTCAAGTTTGATATTAGAAGCTTTGAGATATCACATCTCATGATATCGGAAGGGTCTCAGGATTGGAATGGGAAGGAGTTGGATATCACATCTCATGATAAAGGAAGGGTCTAAGGTTTGGAAGGGGAAGGATTTGGATATCACATCTCATGTTATCGGAAGGATCTCACGTTTGGTATTAGAAGTATTGAGATATCATATCTCATGCTATAGGAAGGGTCTCAGGATTGGAATGGGAAGGAGTTGGATATCACATCTCATGCTATAGGGAGGGTCTCAGGATTGGAATGGGAAGGACTTAGATATCACATATCATGCTATAGGGAGGGTCTCAGTTTTGATATTAGAAGCATTGAGATATCACATCTCATGCTATCGGAAGTGTCTCAGGATTGGAATGGGAAGGAGCTGGATATCACATCTCATGCTAAAGGAAGGGTCTCAGGTTTGGAACGAGAAGGATTTGGATATCACATCTCATGTTATAGGAAGGGTCTCAGGTTTGGTATAAGCATTGAGATATCACATCTCTGCTATCGGAAGTGTCTCAGGATTGGAATGGGAAGGAGTTGGATATCCCATCTCATGTTATAGGACGGGTCTCAGGTTTGTTATTAGAATCATTGAGATATCATATTGCATGCTGTAGGAAGGGTCTAAAGGTTGGAATGTGATGGACTTGGATATCACATCTCATGCTATAGATAGGCTCTTAGGTTTGGAAAGGGAAGGAGTTGGATATCACATTTCATGTTAGAGGAAGGATCTCAGGTTTGGTATTAGAAGCATTGAGATATCACATCTCATGCTATAGGAAGGGTCTCAGGTTTGGTATAAGCATTGAGATATCACATCTCATGCTATAGGACGGGTCTCAGGATTGGAATGGAAGGAGTTGGATATCACATCTCATGTTATAGGAAGGATCTCAGGTTTGGTATTAGAAGCATTGAGACATCACATCTCATGCTATAGGAAGGGTGTCAGGGTTGGAATAGGAAGGAGTTGGATATCACATCTCATCCAATAGGAAGGGTCTCAGGTTTGGAATGGGAAGGAATTGGATATCACATCTCATGTTATAGGAAGGATCTCAGGTTTGGTATTAGAAGCATTGAGATATCACATCTCATGCTATAGGAAGGGTATCAGGATTGGAATGTGAAGGATTTGGATATCACATCTCATGCTAAAGGAAGGGTCTCAGGTTTGGTAGAAGCATTGAGATATCACGTCGCTGCTATCGGAAGGGTCTCAGGATTGGATTGGGAAGGAGTTGGATATCCCTTCTCATGCTATAGGAAGGGTCTCAGGATTTGAATGGCAAGGAGTTGGATATCACATCTCATGCCATAGGAAGGGTCCCAGGTTTGGTATAAGCATTGAGATATCACATCTCTGCTATCGGAAGGGTCTCAGGATTGGATTGGAAAGGAGTTGGATATCCCTTCTCATGCTATAGGAAGTTTCTCAGGTTGGAATGGGAAGGAGTTGGATATCACATCTCATGTTATAGGAAGGGTCTCAGGATTGGAATGGGAAGGATTTGGATATCACATCTCTTGCTATAGGAAGGGTCTCAGGATTGGAATGGGTAGGAGTTGGATATTACTTTCTTGCTATAGGAAGGGTCTCATGTTTGGAATGGGAAGGAGTTGGATATCACATATGCTATAGTTAGTGTCTCAGGTTTGGAACGGGAAGGAGTTGGATATCACATCTCATGTTATAGGAAGGGTCTCAGGTTTGGTATAAGCATTGAGATATCACATCTCTGCTATCGGAAGCGGCTCAGGATTGGAATGGGAAGGAGTTGGATATCCCATCTCATGTTATAGGAAGAGTCTCTGGTTTGGTATTAGAATCATTGAGATATCACATCGCATGCTGTAGGAAGGGTCTAAGGATTGGAATGGGATGGACTTGGATATCACATCTCATGTTATAGGTAGGCTCTCAGGTTTGGTATAAGCATTGAGATATCACATCTCATGCTATAGGAAGGGTCTCAGGATTGGAATGGGAAGGAATTGGATATCACATCTCAGGCTATAGGAAGGGTCTCAGGATTGGAATGGGAAGGAGTTGGATATCACATCTCATGCTATAGGAAGGGTCTCAGGTTTGGTATAAGCATTGAGATATCACATCTCATGCTATAGGAAGGGTCTCAGGATTGGAATGGATGGAGTTGGATATCACATCTCATGTTATAGGAAGGATCTCAGGTTTGGTATTAGAAGCATTGAGACATCACATCTCATGCTATAGGAAGGGTCTCAGGATTGGAATGGGAAGGAGTTGGATATCAAATCTCATGCTATAGGAAGGGTCTCAGGATTGGAATGGGAAGGAGTTGAATATGACATCTCATGCCGTAGGAAGGGTCTCAGGTTTGGTATAAACATTGAGATATCACATCTCTGCTATCAAAAGGGTCTCAGGATTGGAATTGGAAGGAGTTGGATATCCCATCTCATGTTATAGGAAGAGTCTCAGGTTTGGTATTAGAAGCATTGAGATATCACATCTCATGCTATAGGAAGTGTCTCAGGATTGGAATGGGAAGGACTTGGATATCACATCTCATGCTATAGGTAGGGTCTCAAGTTTGACATTAGAAGCATTGAGATATCACATCTCATGCTATAGGAAGGGTCTGAGGATTGGGATGGGAAGGAGTTGGATATCACATCTCCTGCTATGGGAAGGGTCTCAGGTTTGGTATAAGCAGTGAGATATCACATCTCATGCTATAGGAAGTGTCTCAGGATTGGAATGGGAAGGAGTTGGATATCACATCTCATGTTATAGGAAGGATCTCAGGTGTGGTATAAGCATTGAGATATCACATCTCTGCTATCGGAAGGGTCTCAAGATTGGAATGGGAAGGAGTTGGATATTCCCATCTCATGTTATAGGAAGGGTCTCAGGTTTGGTATTAGAAGCATTGAGATATCACATCTCATGCTATAGGAAGGGTCTCAGGATTGGAATGGGAAGGACTTGGATATCACATCTCATGCTATAGGGAGGGTCTCAAGTTTGATATTAGAAGCTTTGAGATATCACATCTCATGATATCGGAAGGGTCTCAGGATTGGAATGGGAAGGAGTTGGATATCACATCTCATGATAAAGGATGGGTCTAAGGTTTGGAAGGGGAAGGATTTGGATATCACATCTCATGTTATATTACGGGTCTCAGGTTTGGTATTAGAAGCATTGAGATATCAAGTCTCATAGTATAGGAAGGGTCTCAGAATTGGAATGGGAAGGAGTTGGATATCCCATATGTTATAGGAAGAGTCTCTGGTTTGGTATTAGAATCATTGAGATATTCACATCGCATGCTGTAGGAAGGGTCTAAGGATTGGAATGGGATGGACTTGGATATCACATCTCATGCTATAGGTAGGCTCTCAGGTTTGGTATAAGCATTGAGATATCACATCTCATGCTATAGGAAGGGTCTCAGAATTGGAATGGGAAGGAGTTGGATATCACATCTCAAGCTATAGGAAGGGTCTCAGTATTGGAATGGGAAGGACTTGGATATCACATCTCATGCTATAGGAAGGCTCTCAGGTTTGGAAGGGGAAAGAGTTGGATATCTCATTTCATGTTAGAGGTAGGATCTCAGGTTTGGTATTAGAGGCATTGAGATATCACATCTCATGCTATCAGAAGGGTCTCAGGAATGGAATGGGAAGGAGTTAGATATCACATCTCATGCTAAAGGGAGGGTCTCAGGTTTGGAAGGGGAAGGATTTGGATATCACATCTCATGTTATAGGAAGGATCTCAGGTTTGGTATTAGAAGCATTGAGATATCACATCTCGCTATCGGAAGGATCTCAGGTTTGGTATTAGAAGCATTGAGATATCACATCTCATGCTATCAGAAGAGTCTCAGGATTGGAATAGGAAGGAGTTGGATATCACATTTCATGCTAAAGGGAGGGTCTCAGGTTTGGAAGGGGAAGGATTTGGATATCACATCTCATGTTATCGGAAGGATCTCACGTTTGGTATTAGAAGTATTGAGATATCATATCTCATGCTATAGGAAGGGTCTCAGGATTGGAATGGGAAGGAGTTGGATATCACATCTCATGATATAGGGAGGGTCTCAGGATTGGAATGGGAAGGACTTAGATATCACATATCATGCTATAGGGAGGGTCTCAGTTTTGATATTAGAAGCATTGAGATATCACATCTCATGCTATCGGAAGTGTCTCAGGATTGGAATGGGAAGGAGCTGGATATCACATCTCATGCTAAAGGAAGGGTCTCAGGTTTGGAACGAGAAGGATTTGGATATCACATCTCATGTTATAGGAAGGGTCTCAGGTTTGGTATAAGCATTGAGATATCACATCTCTGCTATCGGAAGTGTTTCAGGATTGGAATGGGAAGGAGTTGGATATCCCATCTCATGTTATAGGACGGGTCTCAGGTTTGTTATTAGAATCATTGAGATATCATATTGCATGCTGTAGGAAGGGTCTAAGGGTTGGAATGTGAAGGACTTGGATATCACATCTCATGCTATAGATAGGCTCTTAGGTTTGGTATTAGAAGCATTGAGATATCACATCTCATGCTATAGGAAGGGTCTCAGGATTGGAATGGGAAGCAGTTGGATATCACATCTCATGCTATAGGAAGGGTCTCAGGTTTGGTATAAGCATTGAGATATCACATCTCATGCTATAGGACGGGTCTCAGGATTGGAATGGAAGGAGTTGGATATCACATCTCATGTTATAGGAAGGATCTCAGGTTTGGTATTAGAAGCATTGAGACATCACATCTCATGCTATAGGAAGGGTCTCAGGGTTGGAATGGGAAGGAGTTGGATATCACATCTCATCCAATAGGAAGGGTCTCAGGTTTGGAATGGGAAGGAATTGGATATCACATCTCATGTTATAGGAAGGATCTCAGGTTTGGTAGAAGCATTGAGATATCACGTCGCTGCTATCGGAAGGGTCTCAGGATTGGATTGGGAAGGAGTTGGATATCCCTTCTCATGCTATAGGAAGGGTCTCAGGATTTGAATGGCAAGGAGTTGGATATCACATCTCATGCCATAGGAAGGGTCTCAGGTTTGGATTGGGAAGGAGTTGGATATCCCTTCTCATGCTATAGGAAGTGTCTCAGGTTGGAATGGGAAGAAGTTGGATATCACATCTCATGTTATAGGAAGGGTCTCAGGATTGGAATGGGAAGGATTTGGATATCACATCTCTTGCTATAGGAAGGGTCTCAGGATTGGAATGGGTAGGAGTTGGATATTACTTTCTTGCTATAGGAAGGGTCTCATGTTTGGAATGGGAAGGAGTTGGATATCACATATGCTATAGTTAGTGTCTCAGGTTTGGAACGGGAAGGAGTTGGATATCACATCTCATGTTATAGGAAGGGTCTCAGGTTTGGTATAAGCATTGAGATATCACATCTCTGCTATCGGAAGCGGCTCAGGATTGGAATGGGAAGGAGTTGGATATCCCATCTCATGTTATAGGAAGAGTCTCTGGTTTGGTATTAGAATAATTGAGATATCACATCGCATGCTGTAGGAAGGGTCTAAGGATTGGAATGGGATGGACTTGGATATCACATCTCATGTTATAGGTAGGCTCTCAGGTTTGGTATAAGCATTGAGATATCACATCTCATGCTATAGGAAGGGTCTCAGGATTGGAATGGGAAGGAATTGGATATCACATCTCAGGCTATAGGAAGGGTCTCAGGATTGGAATGGGAAGGAGTTGGATATCACATCTCATGCTATAGGAAGGGTCTCAGGTTTGGTATAAGCATTGATATATCACATCTCATGCTATAGGAAGGATCTCAGGATTGGAATGGAAGGAGTTGGATATCACATCTCATGTTATAGGAAGGATCTCAGGTTTGGTATTAGAAGCATTGAGACATCACAACTCATGCTATAGGAAGGGTCTCAGGATTGGAATGGGAAGGAGTTGGATATCAAATCTCATGCTATAGGAAGGGTCTCAGGATTGGAATGGGAAGGAGTTGAATATGACATCTCATGCCGTAGGAAGGGTCTCAGGTTTGGTATAAACATTGAGATATCACATCTCTGCTATCAAAAGGGTCTCAGGATTGGAATTGGAAGGAGTTGGATATCCCATCTCATGTTATAGGAAGAGTCTCAGGTTTGGTATTAGAAGCATTGAGATATCACATCTCATGCTATAGGAAGTGTCTCAGGATTGGAATGGGAAGGACTTGGATATCACATCTCATGCTATATGTAGGGTCTCAAGTTTGACATTAGAAGCATTGAGATATCAAATCTCATGCTATAGGAAGGGTCTGAGGATTGGAATGGGAAGGAGTTGGATATCACATCTCCTGCTATGGGAAGGGTCTCAGGTTTGGTATAAGCAGTGAGATATCACATCTCATGCTATAGGAAGTGTCTCAGGATTGGAATGGGAAGGAGTTGGATATCACATCTCATGTTATAGGAAGGATCTCAGGTGTGGTATAAGCATTGAGATATCACATCTCTGCTATCGGAAGGGTCTCAAGATTGGAATGGGAAGGAGTTGGATATTCCCATCTCATGTTATAGGAAGGGTCTCAGGTTTGGTATTAGAAGCATTGAGATATCACATCTCATGCTATAGGAAGGGTCTCAGGATTGGAATGGGAAGGACTTGGATATCACATCTCATGCTATAGGGAGGGTCTCAAGTTTGATATTAGAAGCTTTGAGATATCACATCTCATGATATCGGAAGGGTCTCAGGATTGGAATGGGAAGGAGTTGGATATCACATCTCATGATAAAGGAAGGGTCTAAGGTTTGGAAGGGGAAGGATTTGGATATCACATCTCATGTTATCGGAAGGATCTCACGTTTGGTATTAGAAGTATTGAGATATCATATCTCATGCTATAGGAAGGGTCTCAGGATTGGAATGGGAAGGAGTTGGATATCACATCTCATGCTATAGGGAGGGTCTCAGGATTGGAATGGGAAGGACTTAGATATCACATATCATGCTATAGGGAGGGTCTCAGTTTTGATATTAGAAGCATTGAGATATCACATCTCATGCTATCGGAAGTGTCTCAGGATTGGAATGGGAAGGAGCTGGATATCACATCTCATGCTAAAGGAAGGGTCTCAGGTTTGGAACGAGAAGGATTTGGATATCACATCTCATGTTATAGGAAGGGTCTCAGGTTTGGTATAAGCATTGAGATATCACATCTCTGCTATCGGAAGTGTCTCAGGATTGGAATGGGAAGGAGTTGGATATCCCATCTCATGTTATAGGACGGGTCTCAGGTTTGTTATTAGAATCATTGAGATATCATATTGCATGCTGTAGGAAGGGTCTAAAGGTTGGAATGTGATGGACTTGGATATCACATCTCATGCTATAGATAGGCTCTTAGGTTTGGAAAGGGAAGGAGTTGGATATCACATTTCATGTTAGAGGAAGGATCTCAGGTTTGGTATTAGAAGCATTGAGATATCACATCTCATGCTATAGGAAGGGTCTCAGGTTTGGTATAAGCATTGAGATATCACATCTCATGCTATAGGACGGGTCTCAGGATTGGAATGGAAGGAGTTGGATATCACATCTCATGTTATAGGAAGGATCTCAGGTTTGGTATTAGAAGCATTGAGACATCACATCTCATGCTATAGGAAGGGTGTCAGGGTTGGAATAGGAAGGAGTTGGATATCACATCTCATCCAATAGGAAGGGTCTCAGGTTTGGAATGGGAAGGAATTGGATATCACATCTCATGTTATAGGAAGGATCTCAGGTTTGGTATTAGAAGCATTGAGATATCACATCTCATGCTATAGGAAGGGTATCAGGATTGGAATGTGAAGGATTTGGATATCACATCTCATGCTAAAGGAAGGGTCTCAGGTTTGGTAGAAGCATTGAGATATCACGTCGCTGCTATCGGAAGGGTCTCAGGATTGGATTGGGAAGGAGTTGGATATCCCTTCTCATGCTATAGGAAGGGTCTCAGGATTTGAATGGCAAGGAGTTGGATATCACATCTCATGCCATAGGAAGGGTCCCAGGTTTGGTATAAGCATTGAGATATCACATCTCTGCTATCGGAAGGGTCTCAGGATTGGATTGGAAAGGAGTTGGATATCCCTTCTCATGCTATAGGAAGTTTCTCAGGTTGGAATGGGAAGGAGTTGGATATCACATCTCATGTTATAGGAAGGGTCTCAGGATTGGAATGGGAAGGATTTGGATATCACATCTCTTGCTATAGGAAGGGTCTCAGGATTGGAATGGGTAGGAGTTGGATATTACTTTCTTGCTATAGGAAGGGTCTCATGTTTGGAATGGGAAGGAGTTGGATATCACATATGCTATAGTTAGTGTCTCAGGTTTGGAACGGGAAGGAGTTGGATATCACATCTCATGTTATAGGAAGGGTCTCAGGTTTGGTATAAGCATTGAGATATCACATCTCTGCTATCGGAAGCGGCTCAGGATTGGAATGGGAAGGAGTTGGATATCCCATCTCATGTTATAGGAAGAGTCTCTGGTTTGGTATTAGAATCATTGAGATATCACATCGCATGCTGTAGGAAGGGTCTAAGGATTGGAATGGGATGGACTTGGATATCACATCTCATGTTATAGGTAGGCTCTCAGGTTTGGTATAAGCATTGAGATATCACATCTCATGCTATAGGAAGGGTCTCAGGATTGGAATGGGAAGGAATTGGATATCACATCTCAGGCTATAGGAAGGGTCTCAGGATTGGAATGGGAAGGAGTTGGATATCACATCTCATGCTATAGGAAGGGTCTCAGGTTTGGTATAAGCATTGAGATATCACATCTCATGCTATAGGAAGGGTCTCAGGATTGGAATGGATGGAGTTGGATATCACATCTCATGTTATAGGAAGGATCTCAGGTTTGGTATTAGAAGCATTGAGACATCACATCTCATGCTATAGGAAGGGTCTCAGGATTGGAATGGGAAGGAGTTGGATATCAAATCTCATGCTATAGGAAGGGTCTCAGGATTGGAATGGGAAGGAGTTGAATATGACATCTCATGCCGTAGGAAGGGTCTCAGGTTTGGTATAAACATTGAGATATCACATCTCTGCTATCAAAAGGGTCTCAGGATTGGAATTGGAAGGAGTTGGATATCCCATCTCATGTTATAGGAAGAGTCTCAGGTTTGGTATTAGAAGCATTGAGATATCACATCTCATGCTATAGGAAGTGTCTCAGGATTGGAATGGGAAGGACTTGGATATCACATCTCATGCTATAGGTAGGGTCTCAAGTTTGACATTAGAAGCATTGAGATATCACATCTCATGCTATAGGAAGGGTCTGAGGATTGGGATGGGAAGGAGTTGGATATCACATCTCCTGCTATGGGAAGGGTCTCAGGTTTGGTATAAGCAGTGAGATATCACATCTCATGCTATAGGAAGTGTCTCAGGATTGGAATGGGAAGGAGTTGGATATCACATCTCATGTTATAGGAAGGATCTCAGGTGTGGTATAAGCATTGAGATATCACATCTCTGCTATCGGAAGGGTCTCAAGATTGGAATGGGAAGGAGTTGGATATTCCCATCTCATGTTATAGGAAGGGTCTCAGGTTTGGTATTAGAAGCATTGAGATATCACATCTCATGCTATAGGAAGGGTCTCAGGATTGGAATGGGAAGGACTTGGATATCACATCTCATGCTATAGGGAGGGTCTCAAGTTTGATATTAGAAGCTTTGAGATATCACATCTCATGATATCGGAAGGGTCTCAGGATTGGAATGGGAAGGAGTTGGATATCACATCTCATGATAAAGGATGGGTCTAAGGTTTGGAAGGGGAAGGATTTGGATATCACATCTCATGTTATATTACGGGTCTCAGGTTTGGTATTAGAAGCATTGAGATATCAAGTCTCATAGTATAGGAAGGGTCTCAGAATTGGAATGGGAAGGAGTTGGATATCCCATATGTTATAGGAAGAGTCTCTGGTTTGGTATTAGAATCATTGAGATATTCACATCGCATGCTGTAGGAAGGGTCTAAGGATTGGAATGGGATGGACTTGGATATCACATCTCATGCTATAGGTAGGCTCTCAGGTTTGGTATAAGCATTGAGATATCACATCTCATGCTATAGGAAGGGTCTCAGAATTGGAATGGGAAGGAGTTGGATATCACATCTCAAGCTATAGGAAGGGTCTCAGTATTGGAATGGGAAGGACTTGGATATCACATCTCATGCTATAGGAAGGCTCTCAGGTTTGGAAGGGGAAAGAGTTGGATATCTCATTTCATGTTAGAGGTAGGATCTCAGGTTTGGTATTAGAGGCATTGAGATATCACATCTCATGCTATCAGAAGGGTCTCAGGAATGGAATGGGAAGGAGTTAGATATCACATCTCATGCTAAAGGGAGGGTCTCAGGTTTGGAAGGGGAAGGATTTGGATATCACATCTCATGTTATAGGAAGGATCTCAGGTTTGGTATTAGAAGCATTGAGATATCACATCTCGCTATCGGAAGGATCTCAGGTTTGGTATTAGAAGCATTGAGATATCACATCTCATGCTATCAGAAGAGTCTCAGGATTGGAATAGGAAGGAGTTGGATATCACATTTCATGCTAAAGGGAGGGTCTCAGGTTTGGAAGGGGAAGGATTTGGATATCACATCTCATGTTATCGGAAGGATCTCACGTTTGGTATTAGAAGTATTGAGATATCATATCTCATGCTATAGGAAGGGTCTCAGGATTGGAATGGGAAGGAGTTGGATATCACATCTCATGATATAGGGAGGGTCTCAGGATTGGAATGGGAAGGACTTAGATATCACATATCATGCTATAGGGAGGGTCTCAGTTTTGATATTAGAAGCATTGAGATATCACATCTCATGCTATCGGAAGTGTCTCAGGATTGGAATGGGAAGGAGCTGGATATCACATCTCATGCTAAAGGAAGGGTCTCAGGTTTGGAACGAGAAGGATTTGGATATCACATCTCATGTTATAGGAAGGGTCTCAGGTTTGGTATAAGCATTGAGATATCACATCTCTGCTATCGGAAGTGTTTCAGGATTGGAATGGGAAGGAGTTGGATATCCCATCTCATGTTATAGGACGGGTCTCAGGTTTGTTATTAGAATCATTGAGATATCATATTGCATGCTGTAGGAAGGGTCTAAGGGTTGGAATGTGAAGGACTTGGATATCACATCTCATGCTATAGATAGGCTCTTAGGTTTGGTATTAGAAGCATTGAGATATCACATCTCATGCTATAGGAAGGGTCTCAGGATTGGAATGGGAAGCAGTTGGATATCACATCTCATGCTATAGGAAGGGTCTCAGGTTTGGTATAAGCATTGAGATATCACATCTCATGCTATAGGACGGGTCTCAGGATTGGAATGGAAGGAGTTGGATATCACATCTCATGTTATAGGAAGGATCTCAGGTTTGGTATTAGAAGCATTGAGACATCACATCTCATGCTATAGGAAGGGTCTCAGGGTTGGAATGGGAAGGAGTTGGATATCACATCTCATCCAATAGGAAGGGTCTCAGGTTTGGAATGGGAAGGAATTGGATATCACATCTCATGTTATAGGAAGGATCTCAGGTTTGGTAGAAGCATTGAGATATCACGTCGCTGCTATCGGAAGGGTCTCAGGATTGGATTGGGAAGGAGTTGGATATCCCTTCTCATGCTATAGGAAGGGTCTCAGGATTTGAATGGCAAGGAGTTGGATATCACATCTCATGCCATAGGAAGGGTCTCAGGTTTGGATTGGGAAGGAGTTGGATATCCCTTCTCATGCTATAGGAAGTGTCTCAGGTTGGAATGGGAAGAAGTTGGATATCACATCTCATGTTATAGGAAGGGTCTCAGGATTGGAATGGGAAGGATTTGGATATCACATCTCTTGCTATAGGAAGGGTCTCAGGATTGGAATGGGTAGGAGTTGGATATTACTTTCTTGCTATAGGAAGGGTCTCATGTTTGGAATGGGAAGGAGTTGGATATCACATATGCTATAGTTAGTGTCTCAGGTTTGGAACGGGAAGGAGTTGGATATCACATCTCATGTTATAGGAAGGGTCTCAGGTTTGGTATAAGCATTGAGATATCACATCTCTGCTATCGGAAGCGGCTCAGGATTGGAATGGGAAGGAGTTGGATATCCCATCTCATGTTATAGGAAGAGTCTCTGGTTTGGTATTAGAATAATTGAGATATCACATCGCATGCTGTAGGAAGGGTCTAAGGATTGGAATGGGATGGACTTGGATATCACATCTCATGTTATAGGTAGGCTCTCAGGTTTGGTATAAGCATTGAGATATCACATCTCATGCTATAGGAAGGGTCTCAGGATTGGAATGGGAAGGAATTGGATATCACATCTCAGGCTATAGGAAGGGTCTCAGGATTGGAATGGGAAGGAGTTGGATATCACATCTCATGCTATAGGAAGGGTCTCAGGTTTGGTATAAGCATTGATATATCACATCTCATGCTATAGGAAGGATCTCAGGATTGGAATGGAAGGAGTTGGATATCACATCTCATGTTATAGGAAGGATCTCAGGTTTGGTATTAGAAGCATTGAGACATCACAACTCATGCTATAGGAAGGGTCTCAGGATTGGAATGGGAAGGAGTTGGATATCAAATCTCATGCTATAGGAAGGGTCTCAGGATTGGAATGGGAAGGAGTTGAATATGACATCTCATGCCGTAGGAAGGGTCTCAGGTTTGGTATAAACATTGAGATATCACATCTCTGCTATCAAAAGGGTCTCAGGATTGGAATTGGAAGGAGTTGGATATCCCATCTCATGTTATAGGAAGAGTCTCAGGTTTGGTATTAGAAGCATTGAGATATCACATCTCATGCTATAGGAAGTGTCTCAGGATTGGAATGGGAAGGACTTGGATATCACATCTCATGCTATATGTAGGGTCTCAAGTTTGACATTAGAAGCATTGAGATATCAAATCTCATGCTATAGGAAGGGTCTGAGGATTGGAATGGGAAGGAGTTGGATATCACATCTCCTGCTATGGGAAGGGTCTCAGGTTTGGTATAAGCAGTGAGATATCACATCTCATGCTATAGGAAGTGTCTCAGGATTGGAATGGGAAGGAGTTGGATATCACATCTCATGTTATAGGAAGGATCTCAGGTGTGGTATAAGCATTGAGATATCACATCTCTGCTATCGGAAGGGTCTCAAGATTGGAATGGGAAGGAGTTGGATATTCCCATCTCATGTTATAGGAAGGGTCTCAGGTTTGGTATTAGAAGCATTGAGATATCACATCTCATGCTATAGGAAGGGTCTCAGGATTGGAATGGGAAGGACTTGGATATCACATCTCATGCTATAGGGAGGGTCTCAAGTTTGATATTAGAAGCTTTGAGATATCACATCTCATGATATCGGAAGGGTCTCAGGATTGGAATGGGAAGGAGTTGGATATCACATCTCATGATAAAGGAAGGGTCTAAGGTTTGGAAGGGGAAGGATTTGGATATCACATCTCATGTTATATTATGGGTCTCAGGTTTGGTATTAGAAGCATTGAGATATCAAGTCTCATAGTATAGGAAGGGTCTCAGAATTGGAATGGGAAGGAGTTGGACATCCCATCTCATGTTATAGGAAGAGTCTCTGGTTTGGTATTAGAATCATTGAGATATTCACATCGCATGCTGTAGGAAGGGTCTAAGGATTGGAATGGGATGGACTTGGATATCACATCTCATGCTATAGGTAGGCTCTCAGGTTTGGTATAAGCATTGAGATATCACATCAATGGAAGGGTCTCAGAATTGGAATGGGAAGGAGTTGGATATCACATCTCAAGCTATAGGAAGGGTCTCAGTATTGGAATGGGAAGGACTTGGATATCACATCTCATGCTATAGGAAGGCTCTCAGGTTTGGAAGGGGAAAGAGTTGGATATCTCATTTCATGTTAGAGGTAGGATCTCAGGTTTGGTATTAGAGGCATTGAGATATCACATCTCATGCTATCAGAAGGATCTCAGGTTTGGTATTAGAAGCATTGAGATATCACATCTCATGCTATCAGAAGAGTCTCAGGATTGGAATAGGAAGGAGTTGGATATCACATTTCATGCTAAAGGGAGGGTCTCAGGTTTGGAAGGGGAAGGATTTGGATATCATATCTCATGTTATCGGAAGGATCTCACGTTTGGTATTAGAAGTATTGAGATATCATATCTCATGCTATAGGAAGGGTCTCAGGATTGGAATGGGAAGGAGTTGGATATCACATCTCATGCTATAGGGAGGGTCTCAGGATTGGAATGGGAAGGACTTAGATATCACATATCATGCTATAGGGAGGGTCTCAGTTTTGATATTAGAAGCATTGAGATATCACATCTCATGCTATCGGAAGTGTCTCAGGATTGGAATGGGAAGGAGCTGGATATCACATCTCATGCTAAAGGAAGGGTCTCAGGTTTGGAACGAGAAGGATTTGGATATCACATCTCATGTTATAGGAAGGGTCTCAGGTTTGGTATAAGCATTGAGATATCACATCTCTGCTATCGGAAGTGTCTCAGGATTGGAATGGGAAGGAGTTGGATATCCCATCTCATGTTATAGGACGGGTCTCAGGTTTGTTATTAGAATCATTGAGATATCATATTGCATGCTGTAGGAAGGGTCTAAGGGTTGGAATGTGAAGGACTTGGATATCACATCTCATGCTATAGATAGGCTCTTAGGTTTGGAAAGGGAAGGTGTTGGATATCACATTTCATGTTAGAGTAAGGATCTCAGGTTTGGTATTAGAAGCATTGAGATATCACATCTCATGCTATAGGAAGGGTCTCAGGTTTGGTATAAGCATTGAGATATCACATCTCATGCTATAGGACGGGTCTCAGGATTGGAATGGAAGGAGTTGGATATCACATCTCATGTTATAGGAAGGATCTCAGGTTTGGTATTAGAAGCATTGAGACATCACATCTCATGCTATAGGAAGGGTCTCAGGGTTGTAATGGGAAGGAGTTGGATATCACATCTCATCCAATAGGAAGGGTCTCAGGTTTGGAATGGGAAGGAATTGGATATCACATCTCATGTTATAGGAAGGATCTCAGGTTTGGTAGAAGCATTGAGATATCACGTCGCTGCTATCGGAAGGGTCTCAGGATTGGATTGGGAAGGAGTTGGATATCCCTTCTCATGCTATAGGAAGGGTCTCAGGATTTGAATGGCAAGGAGTTGGATATCACATCTCATGCCATAGGAAGGGTCTCAGGTTTGGATTGGGAAGGAGTTGGATATCCCTTCTCATGCTATAGGAAGTGTCTCAGGTTGGAATGGGAAGAAGTTGGATATCACATCTCATGTTATAGGAAGGGTCTCAGGATTGGAATGGGAAGGATTTGGATATCACATCTCTTGCTATAGGAAGGGTCTCAGGATTGGAATGGGTAGGAGTTGGATATTACTTTCTTGCTATAGGAAGGGTCTCATGTTTGGAATGGGAAGGAGTTGGATATCACATATGCTATAGTTAGTGTCTCAGGTTTGGAACGGGAAGGAGTTGGATATCACATCTCATGTTATAGGAAGGGTCTCAGGTTTGGTATAAGCATTGAGATATCACATCTCTGCTATCGGAAGCGGCTCAGGATTGGAATGGGAAGGAGTTGGATATCCCATCTCATGTTATAGGAAGAGTCTCTGGTTTGGTATTAGAATAATTGAGATATCACATCGCATGCTGTAGGAAGGGTCTAAGGATTGGAATGGGATGGACTTGGATATCACATCTCATGTTATAGGTAGGCTCTCAGGTTTGGTATAAGCATTGAGATATCACATCTCATGCTATAGGAAGGGTCTCAGGATTGGAATGGGAAGGAATTGGATATCACATCTCAGGCTATAGGAAGGGTCTCAGGATTGGAATGGGAAGGAGTTGGATATCACATCTCATGCTATAGGAAGGGTCTCAGGTTTGGTATAAGCATTGATATATCACATCTCATGCTATAGGAAGGATCTCAGGATTGGAATGGAAGGAGTTGGATATCACATCTCATGTTATAGGAAGGATCTCAGGTTTGGTATTAGAAGCATTGAGACATCACAACTCATGCTATAGGAAGGGTCTCAGGATTGGAATGGGAAGGAGTTGGATATCAAATCTCATGCTATAGGAAGGGTCTCAGGATTGGAATGGGAAGGAGTTGAATATGACATCTCATGCCGTAGGAAGGGTCTCAGGTTTGGTATAAACATTGAGATATCACATCTCTGCTATCAAAAGGGTCTCAGGATTGGAATTGGAAGGAGTTGGATATCCCATCTCATGTTATAGGAAGAGTCTCAGGTTTGGTATTAGAAGCATTGAGATATCACATCTCATGCTATAGGAAGTGTCTCAGGATTGGAATGGGAAGGACTTGGATATCACATCTCATGCTATATGTAGGGTCTCAAGTTTGACATTAGAAGCATTGAGATATCACATCTCATGCTATAGGAAGGGTCTGAGGATTGGAATGGGAAGGAGTTGGATATCACATCTCCTGCTATGGGAAGGGTCTCAGGTTTGGTATAAGCAGTGAGATATCACATCTCATGCTATAGGAAGTGTCTCAGGATTGGAATGGGAAGGAGTTGGATATCACATCTCATGTTATAGGAAGGATCTCAGGTGTGGTATAAGCATTGAGATATCACATCTCTGCTATCGGAAGGGTCTCAAGATTGGAATGGGAAGGAGTTGGATATTCCCATCTCATGTTATAGGAAGGGTCTCAGGTTTGGTATTAGAAGCATTGAGATATCACATCTCATGCTATAGGAAGGGTCTCAGGATTGGAATGGGAAGGACTTGGATATCACATCTCATGCTATAGGGAGGGTCTCAAGTTTGATATTAGAAGCTTTGAGATATCACATCTCATGATATCGGAAGGGTCTCAGGATTGGAATGGGAAGGAGTTGGATATCACATCTCATGATAAAGGAAGGGTCTAAGGTTTGGAAGGGGAAGGATTTGGATATCACATCTCATGTTATATTATGGGTCTCAGGTTTGGTATTAGAAGCATTGAGATATCAAGTCTCATAGTATAGGAAGGGTCTCAGAATTGGAATGGGAAGGAGTTGGATATCCCATCTCATGTTATAGGAAGAGTCTCTGGTTTGGTATTAGAATCATTGAGATATTCACATCGCATGCTGTAGGAAGGGTCTAAGGATTGGAATGGGATGGACTTGGATATCACATCTCATGCTATAGGTAGGCTCTCAGGTTTGGTATAAGCATTGAGATATCACATCTCATGCTATAGGAAGGGTCTCAGAATTGGAATGGGAAGGAGTTGGATATCACATCTCAAGCTATAGGAAGGGTCTCAGTATTGGAATGGGAAGGACTTGGATATCACATCTCATGCTATAGGAAGGCTCTCAGGTTTGGAAGGGGAAAGAGTTGGATATCTCATTTCATGTTAGAGGTAGGATCTCAGGTTTGGTATTAGAGGCATTGAGATATCACATCTCATGCTATCAGAAGGATCTCAGGTTTGGTATTAGAAGCATTGAGATATCACATCTCATGCTATCAGAAGAGTCTCAGGATTGGAATAGGAAGGAGTTGGATATCACATTTCATGCTAAAGGGAGGGTCTCAGGTTTGGAAGGGGAAGGATTTGGATATCATATCTCATGTTATCGGAAGGATCTCACGTTTGGTATTAGAAGTATTGAGATATCATATCTCATGCTATAGGAAGGGTCTCAGGATTGGAATGGGAAGGAGTTGGATATCACATCTCATGCTATAGGGAGGGTCTCAGGATTGGAATGGGAAGGACTTAGATATCACATATCATGCTATAGGGAGGGTCTCAGTTTTGATATTAGAAGCATTGAGATATCACATCTCATGCTATCGGAAGTGTCTCAGGATTGGAATGGGAAGGAGCTGGATATCACATCTCATGCTAAAGGAAGGGTCTCAGGTTTGGAACGAGAAGGATTTGGATATCACATCTCATGTTATAGGAAGGGTCTCAGGTTTGGTATAAGCATTGAGATATCACATCTCTGCTATCGGAAGTGTCTCAGGATTGGAATGGGAAGGAGTTGGATATCCCATCTCATGTTATAGGACGGGTCTCAGGTTTGTTATTAGAATCATTGAGATATCATATTGCATGCTGTAGGAAGGGTCTAAGGGTTGGAATGTGAAGGACTTGGATATCACATCTCATGCTATAGATAGGCTCTTAGGTTTGGAAAGGGAAGGTGTTGGATATCACATTTCATGTTAGAGGAAGGATCTCAGGTTTGGTATTAGAAGCATTGAGATATCACATCTCATGCTATAGGAAGGGTCTCAGGATTGGAATGGGAAGCAGTTGGATATGACATCTCATGCTATAGGAAGGGTCTCAGGTTTGGTATAAGCATTGAGATATCACATCTCATGCTATAGGACGGGTCTCAGGATTGGAATGGAAGGAGTTGGATACCAAATCTCATGTTATAGGAAGGATCTCAGGTTTGTTATTAGAAGCATTGAGACATCACATCTCATGCTATAGGAAGGGTCTCAGGGTTGGAATGGGAAGGAGTTGGTTATCACATCTCATCCAATAGGAAGGGTCTCAGGTTTGGAATGGGAAGGAATTGGATATCACATCTCATGTTATAGGAAGGATCTCAGGTTTGGTATTAGAAGCATTGAGATATCACATCTCATGCTATAGGAAGGGTCTCAGGATTGGAATGTGAAGGATTTGGATATCACATCTCATGCTAAAGGAAGGGTCTCAGGTTTGGTAGAAGCATTGAGATATCACGTCGCTGCTATCGGAAGGGTCTCAGGATTGGATTGGGAAGGAGTTGGATATCCCTTCTCATGCTATAGGAAGGGTCTCAGGATTTGAATGGCAAGGAGTTGGATATCACATCTCATGCCATAGGAAGGGTCTCAGGTTTGGTATAAGCATTGAGATATCACATCTCTGCTATCGGAAGGGTCTCAGGATTGGATTGGGAAGGAGTTGGATATCCCTTCTCATGCTATAGGAAGTGTCTCAGGTTGGAATGGGAAGGAGTTGGATATCACATCTCATGTTATAGGAAGGGTCTCAGGATTGGAATGGGAAGGATTTGGATATCACATCTCTTGCTATAGGAAGGGTCTCAGGATTGGAATGGGTAGGAGTTGGATATTATTTTCTTGCTATAGGAAGGGTCTCATGTTTGGAATGGGAAGGAGTTGGATATCACATATGCTATAGTTAGTGTCTCAGGTTTGGAACAGGAAGGAGTTGGATATCACATCTCATGTTATAGGAAGGGTCTCAGGTTTGGTATAAGCATTGAGATATCACATCTCTGCTATCAGAAGCGGCTCAGGATTGGAATGGGAAGGAGTTGGATATCCCATCTCATGTTATAGGAAGAGTCTCTGGTTTGGTATTAGAATCATTGAGATATCACATCGCATGCTGTAGGAAGGGTCTAAGGATTGGAATGGGATGCGCTTGGATATCACATCTCATGTTATAGGTAGGCTCTCAGGTTTGGTATAAGCATTGAGATATCACATCTCATGCTATAGGAAGGGTCTCAGGATTGGAATGGGAAGGAATTGGATATCACATCTCAGGCTATAGGAAGGGTCTCAGGATTGGAATGGGAAGGAGTTGGATATCACATCTCATGCTATAGGAAGGGTCTCAGGTTTGGTATAAGCATTGAGATATCACATCTCATGCTATAGGAAGGGTCTCAGGATTGGAATGGAAGGAGTTGGATATCACATCTCATGTTATAGGAAGGATCTCAGGTTTGGTATTAGAAGCATTGAGACATCACATCTCATGCTATAGGAAGGGTCTCAGGATTGGAATGGGAAGGAGTTGGATATCAAATCTCATGCTATAGGAAGGGTCTCAGGATTGGAATGGGAAGGAGTTGAATATGACATCTCATGCCGTAGGAAGGGTCTCAGGTTTGGTATAAACATTGAGATATCACATCTCTGCTATCAAAAGGGTCTCAGGATTGGAATTGGAAGGAGTTGGATATCCCATCTCATGTTATAGGAAGAGTCTCAGGTTTGGTATTAGAAGCATTGAGATATCACATCTCATGCTATAGGAAGTGTCTCAGGATTGGAATGGGAAGGACTTGGATATCACATCTCATCCTATAGGTAGGGTCTCAAGTTTGACATTAGAAGCATTGAGATATCACATCTCATGCTATAGGAAGGGTCTGAGGATTGGAATGGCAAGGAGTTGGATATCACATCTCCTGCTATGGGAAGGGTCTCAGGTTTGGTATAAGCAGTGAGATATCACATCTCATGCTATAGGAAGTGTCTCAGGATTGGAATGGGAAGGAGTTGGATATCACATCTCATGTTATAGGAAGGATCTCAGGTGTGGTATAAGCATTGAGATATCACATCTCTGCTATCGGAAGGGTCTCAAGATTGGAATGGGAAGGAGTTGGATATTCCCATCTCATGTTATAGGAAGGGTCTCAGGTTTGGTATTAGAAGCATTGAGATATCACATCTCATGCTATAGGAAGGGTCTCAGGATTGGAATGGGAAGGACTTGGTTATCACATCTCATGCTATAGGGAGGGTCTCAAGTTTGATATTAGAAGCTTTGAGATATCACATCTCATGATATCGGAAGGGTCTCAGGATTGGAATGGGAAGGAGTTGGATATCACATCTCATGATAAAGGACGGGTCTAAGGTTTGGAAGGGGAAGGATTTGGATATCACATCTCATGTTATATTACGGGTCTCAGGTTTGGTATTAGAAGCATTGAGATATCAAGTCTCATAGTATAGGAAGGGTCTCAGAATTGGAATGGGAAGGAGTTGGATATCCCATCTCATGTTATAGGAAGAGTCTCTGGTTTGGTATTAGAATCATTGAGATATTCACATCGCATGCTGTAGGAAGGGTCTCAGAATTGGAATGGGAAGGAGTTGGATATCACATCTCAAGCTATAGGAAGGGTCTCAGTATTGGAATGGGAAGGACTTGGATATCACATCTCATGCTATAGGAAGGCTCTCAGGTTTGGAAGGGGAAAGAGTTGGATATCTCATTTCATGTTAGAGGTAGGATCTCAGGTTTGGTATTAGAGGCATTGAGATATCACATCTCATGCTATCAGAAGGGTCTCAGGAATGCAATGGGAAGGAGTTAGATATCACATCTCATGCTAAAGGGAGGGTCTCAGGTTTGGAAGGGGAAGGATTTGGATATCACATCTCATGTTATAGGAAGGATCTCAGGTTTGGTATTAGAAGCATTGAGATATCACATCTCATGCTATCGGAAGGATCTCAGGTTTGGTATTAGAAGCATTGAGATATCACATCTCATGCTATCAGAAGAGTCTCAGGATTGGAATAGGAAGGAGTTGGATATCACATTTCATGCTAAAGGGAGGGTCTCAGGTTTGGAAGGGGAAGGATTTGGATATCACATCTCATGTTATCGGAAGGATCTCACGTTTGGTATTAGAAGTATTGAGATATCATATCTCATGCTATAGGAAGGGTCTCAGGATTGGAATGGGAAGGAGTTGGATATCACATCTCATGATATAGGGAGGGTCTCAGGATTGGAATGGGAAGGACTTAGATATCACATATCATGCTATAGGGAGGGTCTCAGTTTTGATATTAGAAGCATTGAGATATCACATCTCATGCTATCGGATGTGTCTCAGGATTGGAATGGGAAGGAGCTGGATATGACATCTCATGCTAAAGGAAGGGTCTCAGGTTTGGAACGAGAAGGATTTGGATATCACATCTCATGTTATAGGAAGGGTCTCAGGTTTGGTATAAGCATTGAGATATCACATCTCTGCTATCGGAAGTGTCTCAGGATTGGAATGGGAAGGAGTTGGATATCCCATCTCATGTTATAGGACGGGTCTCAGGTTTGTTATTAGAATCATTGAGATATCATATTGCATGCTGTAGGAAGGGTCTAAGGGTTGGAATGTGAAGGACTTGGATATCACATCTCATGCTATAGATAGGCTCTTAGGTTTGGAAAGGGAAGGAGTTGGATATCATATTTCATGTTAGAGGAAGGATCTCAGGTTTGGTATTTGAAGCATTGAGATATCACATCTCATGCTATAGGAAGGGTCTCAGGATTGGAATGGGAAGCAGTTGGATATCACATCTCATGCTATAGGAAGGGTCTCAGGTTTGGTATAAGCATTGAGATATCACATCTCATGCTATAGGACGGGTCTCAGGATTGGAATGGAAGGAGTTGGATATCACATCTCATGTTATAGGAAGGATCTCAGGTTTGGTATTAGAAGCATTGAGACATCACATCTCATGCTATAGGAAGGGTCTCAGGGTTGGAATGGGAAGGAGTTGGATATCACATCTCATCCAATAGGAAGGGTCTCAGGTTTGGAATGGGAAGGAATTGGATATCACATTTCATGTTATAGGAAGGATCTCAGGTTTGGTATTAGAAGCATTGAGATATCACATCTCATGCTATAGGAAGGGTCTCAGGATTGGAATGTGAAGGATTTGGATATCACATTTCATGTTATAGGAAGGATCTCAGGTTTGGTATTAGAAGCATTGAGATATCACATCTCATGCTAAAGGAAGGGTCTCAGGTTTGGTAGAAGCATTGAGATATCACGTCGCTGCTATCGGAAGGGTCTCAGGATTGGATTGGGAAGGAGTTGGATATCCCTTCTCATGCTATAGGAAGGGTCTCAGGATTTGAATGGCAAGGAGTTGGATATCACATCTCATGCCATAGGAAGGGTCTCAGGTTTGGTATAAGCATTGAGATATCACATCTCTGCTATCGGAAGGGTCTCAGGATTGGATTGGGAAGGAGTTGGATATCCCTTCTCATGCTATAGGAAGTGTCTCAGGTTGGAATGGGAAGGAGTTGGATATCACATCTCATGTTATAGGAAGGGTCTCAGGATTGGAATGGGAAGGATTTGGATATCACATCTCTTGCTATAGGAAGGGTCTCAGGATTGGAATGGGTAGGAGTGGGATATTACTTTCTTGCTATAGGAAGGGTCTCATGTTTGGAATGGGAAGGAGTTGGATATCACATATGCTATAGTTAGTGTCTCAGGTTTGGAACGGGAAGGAGTTGGATATCACATCTCATGTTATAGGAAGGGTCTCAGGTTTGGTATAAGCATTGAGATATCACATCTCTGCTATCGGGAGCGGCTCAGGATTGGAATGGGAAGGAGTTGGATATCCCATATCATGTTATAGGAAGAGTCTCTGGTTTGGTATTAGAATCATTGAGATATCACATCGCATGCTGTAGGAAGGGTCTAAGGATTGGAATGGGATGGACTTGGATATCACATCTCATGTTATAGGTAGGCTCTCAGGTTTGGTATAAGCATTGAGATATCACATCTCATGCTATAGGAAGGGTCTCAGGATTGGAATGGGAAGGAATTGGATATCACATCTCAGGCTATAGGAAGGGTCTCAGGATTGGAATGGGAAGGAGTTGGATATCACATCTCATGCTATAGGAAGGGTCTCAGGTTTGGTATAAGCATTGATATATCACATCTCATGCTATAGGAAGGGTCTCAGGATTGGAATGGAAGGAGTTGGATATCACATCTCATGTTATAGGAAGGATCTCAGGTTTGGTATTAGAAGCATTGAGACATCACATCTCATGCTATAGGAAGGGTCTCAGGATTGGAATGGGAAGGAGTTGGATATCAAATCTCATGCTATAGGAAGGGTCTCAGGATTGGAATGGGTAGGAGTTGAATATGACATCTCATGCCGTAGGAAGGGTCTCAGGTTTGGTATAAACATTGAGATATCACATCTCTGCTATCAAAAGGGTCTCAGGATTGGAATTGGAAGGAGTTGGATATCCCATCTCATGTTATAGGAAGTGTCTCAGGTTTGGTATTAGAAGCATTGAGATATCACATCTCATGCTATAGGAAGTGTCTCAGGATTGGAATGGGAAGGACTTGGATATCACATCTCCTGCTATAGGTAGGGTCTCAAGTTTGACATTAGAAGCATTGAGATATCACATCTCATGCTATAGGAAGGGTCTGAGGATTGGAATGGGAAGGAGTTGGATATCACATCTGCTATGGGAAGGGTCTCAGGTATGGTATAAGCAGTGAGATATCACATCTCATGCTATAGGAAGTGTCTCAGGATTGGAATGGGAAGGAGTTGGATATCACATCTCATGTTATAGGAAGGATCTCAGGTGTGGTATAAGCAGTGAGATATCACATCTCATGCTATAGGAAGTGTCTCAGGATTGGAATGGGAAGGACTTAGATATCACATATCATGCTATAGGGAGGGTCTCAGTTTTGATATTAGAAGCATTGAGATATCACATCTCATGCTATCGGAAGTGTCTCAGGATTGGAATGGGAAGGAGCTGGATATCACATCTCATGCTAAAGGAAGGATCTCAGGTTTGGAACGAGAAGGATTTGGATATCACATCTCATGTTATAGGAAGGGTCTCAGGTTTGGTATAAGCATTGAGATATCACATCTCTGCTATCGGAAGTGTCTCAGGATTGGAATGGGAAGGAGTTGGATATCCCATCTCATGTTATAGGACGGGTCTCAGGTTTGTTATTAGAATCATTGAGATATCATATTGCATGCTGTAGGAAGGGTCTAAGGGTTGGAATGTGAAGGACTTGGATATCACATCTCATGCTATAGATAGGCTCTTAGGTTTGGAAAGGGAAGGTGTTGGATATCACATTTCATGTTAGAGGAAGGATCTCAGGTTTGGTATTAGAAGCATTGAGATATCACATCTCATGCTATAGGAAGGGTCTCAGGATTGGAATGGGAAGCAGTTGGATATGACATCTCATGCTATAGGAAGGGTCTCAGGTTTGGTATAAGCATTGAGATATCACATCTCATGCTATAGGACGGGTCTCAGGATTGGAATGGAAGGAGTTGGATACCACATCTCATGTTATAGGAAGGATCTCAGGTTTGGTATTAGAAGCATTGAGACATCACATCTCATGCTATAGGAAGGGTCTCAGGGTTGGAATGGGAAGGAGTTGGTTATCACATCTCATCCAATAGGAAGGGTCTCAGGTTTGGAATGGGAAGGAATTGGATATCACATCTCATGTTATAGGAAGGATCTCAGGTTTGGTATTAGAAGCATTGAGATATCACATCTCATGCTATAGGAAGGGTCTCAGGATTGGAATGTGAAGGATTTGGATATCACATCTCATGCTAAAGGAAGGGTCTCAGGTTTGGTAGAAGCATTGAGATATCACGTCGCTGCTATCGGAAGGGTCTCAGGATTGGATTGGGAAGGAGTTGGATATCCCTTCTCATGCTATAGGAAGGGTCTCAGGATTTGAATGGCAAGGAGTTGGATATCACATCTCATGCCATAGGAAGGGTCTCAGGTTTGGTATAAGCATTGAGATATCACATCTCTGCTATCGGAAGGGTCTCAGGATTGGATTGGGAAGGAGTTGGATATCCCTTCTCATGCTATAGGAAGTGTCTCAGGTTGGAATGGGAAGGAGTTGGATATCACATCTCATGTTATAGGAAGGGTCTCAGGATTGGAATGGGAAGGATTTGGATATCACATCTCTTGCTATAGGAAGGGTCTCAGGATTGGAATGGGTAGGAGTTGGATATTATTTTCTTGCTATAGGAAGGGTCTCATGTTTGGAATGGGAAGGAGTTGGATATCACATATGCTATAGTTAGTGTCTCAGGTTTGGAACAGGAAGGAGTTGGATATCACATCTCATGTTATAGGAAGGGTCTCAGGTTTGGTATAAGCATTGAGATATCACATCTCTGCTATCAGAAGCGGCTCAGGATTGGAATGGGAAGGAGTTGGATATCCCATCTCATGTTATAGGAAGAGTCTCTGGTTTGGTATTAGAATCATTGAGATATCACATCGCATGCTGTAGGAAGGGTCTAAGGATTGGAATGGGATGCGCTTGGATATCACATCTCATGTTATAGGTAGGCTCTCAGGTTTGGTATAAGCATTGAGATATCACATCTCATGCTATAGGAAGGGTCTCAGGATTGGAATGGGAAGGAATTGGATATCACATCTCAGGCTATAGGAAGGGTCTCAGGATTGGAATGGGAAGGAGTTGGATATCACATCTCATGCTATAGGAAGGGTCTCAGGTTTGGTATAAGCATTGAGATATCACATCTCATGCTATAGGAAGGGTCTCAGGATTGGAATGGAAGGAGTTGGATATCACATCTCATGTTATAGGAAGGATCTCAGGTTTGGTATTAGAAGCATTGAGACATCACATCTCATGCTATAGGAAGGGTCTCAGGATTGGAATGGGAAGGAGTTGGATATCAAATCTCATGCTATAGGAAGGGTCTCAGGATTGGAATGGGAAGGAGTTGAATATGACATCTCATGCCGTAGGAAGGGTCTCAGGTTTGGTATAAACATTGAGATATCACATCTCTGCTATCAAAAGGGTCTCAGGATTGGAATTGGAAGGAGTTGGATATCCCATCTCATGTTATAGGAAGAGTCTCAGGTTTGGTATTAGAAGCATTGAGATATCACATCTCATGCTATAGGAAGTGTCTCAGGATTGGAATGGGAAGGACTTGGATATCACATCTCATCCTATAGGTAGGGTCTCAAGTTTGACATTAGAAGCATTGAGATATCACATCTCATGCTATAGGAAGGGTCTGAGGATTGGAATGGGAAGGAGTTGGATATCACATCTCCTGCTATGGGAAGGGTCTCATGTTTGGTATAAGCAGTGAGATATCACATCTCATGCTATAGGAAGTGTCTCAGGATTGGAATGGGAAGGAGTTGGATATCACATCTCATGTTATAGGAAGGATCTCAGGTGTGGTATAAGCATTGAGATATCACATCTCTGCTATCGGAAGGGTCTCAAGATTGGAATGGGAAGGAGTTGGATATTCCCATCTCATGTTATAGGAAGGGTCTCAGGTTTGGTATTAGAAGCATTGAGATATCACATCTCATGCTATAGGAAGGGTCTCAGGATTGGAATGGGAAGGACTTGGTTATCACATCTCATGCTATAGGGAGGGTCTCAAGTTTGATATTAGAAGCTTTGAGATATCACATCTCATGATATCGGAAGGGTCTCAGGATTGGAATGGGAAGGAGTTGGATATCACATCTCATGATAAAGGACGGGTCTAAGGTTTGGAAGGGGAAGGATTTGGATATCACATCTCATGTTATATTACGGGTCTCAGGTTTGGTATTAGAAGCATTGAGATATCAAGTCTCATAGTATAGGAAGGGTCTCAGAATTGGAATGGGAAGGAGTTGGATATCCCATCTCATGTTATAGGAAGAGTCTCTGGTTTGGTATTAGAATCATTGAGATATTCACATCGCATGCTGTAGGAAGGGTCTCAGAATTGGAATGGGAAGGAGTTGGATATCACATCTCAAGCTATAGGAAGGGTCTCAGTATTGGAATGGGAAGGACTTGGATATCACATCTCATGCTATAGGAAGGCTCTCAGGTTTGGAAGGGGAAAGAGTTGGATATCTCATTTCATGTTAGAGGTAGGATCTCAGGTTTGGTATTAGAGGCATTGAGATATCACATCTCATGCTATCAGAAGGGTCTCAGGAATGCAATGGGAAGGAGTTAGATATCACATCTCATGCTAAAGGGAGGGTCTCAGGTTTGGAAGGGGAAGGATTTGGATATCACATCTCATGTTATAGGAAGGATCTCAGGTTTGGTATTAGAAGCATTGAGATATCACATCTCATGCTATCGGAAGGATCTCAGGTTTGGTATTAGAAGCATTGAGATATCACATCTCATGCTATCAGAAGAGTCTCAGGATTGGAATAGGAAGGAGTTGGATATCACATTTCATGCTAAAGGGAGGGTCTCAGGTTTGGAAGGGGAAGGATTTGGATATCACATCTCATGTTATCGGAAGGATCTCACGTTTGGTATTAGAAGTATTGAGATATCATATCTCATGCTATAGGAAGGGTCTCAGGATTGGAATGGGAAGGAGTTGGATATCACATCTCATGATATAGGGAGGGTCTCAGGATTGGAATGGGAAGGACTTAGATATCACATATCATGCTATAGGGAGGGTCTCAGTTTTGATATTAGAAGCATTGAGATATCACATCTCATGCTATCGGATGTGTCTCAGGATTGGAATGGGAAGGAGCTGGATATGACATCTCATGCTAAAGGAAGGGTCTCAGGTTTGGAACGAGAAGGATTTGGATATCACATCTCATGTTATAGGAAGGGTCTCAGGTTTGGTATAAGCATTGAGATATCACATCTCTGCTATCGGAAGTGTCTCAGGATTGGAATGGGAAGGAGTTGGATATCCCATCTCATGTTATAGGACGGGTCTCAGGTTTGTTATTAGAATCATTGAGATATCATATTGCATGCTGTAGGAAGGGTCTAAGGGTTGGAATGTGAAGGACTTGGATATCACATCTCATGCTATAGATAGGCTCTTAGGTTTGGAAAGGGAAGGAGTTGGATATCATATTTCATGTTAGAGGAAGGATCTCAGGTTTGGTATTTGAAGCATTGCGATATCACATCTCATGCTATAGGAAGGGTCTCAGGATTGGAATGGGAAGCAGTTGGATATCACATCTCATGCTATAGGAAGGGTCTCAGGTTTGGTATAAGCATTGAGATATCACATCTCATGCTATAGGACGGGTCTCAGGATTGGAATGGAAGGAGTTGGATATCACATCTCATGTTATAGGAAGGATCTCAGGTTTGGTATTAGAAGCATTGAGACATCACATCTCATGCTATAGGAAGGGTCTCAGGGTTGGAATGGGAAGGAGTTGGATATCACATCTCATCCAATAGGAAGGGTCTCAAGTTTGGAATGGGAAGGAATTGGATATCACATTTCATGTTATAGGAAGGATCTCAGGTTTGGTATTAGAAGCATTGAGATATCACATCTCATGCTATAGGAAGGGTCTCAGGATTGGAATGTGAAGGATTTGGATATCACATCTCATGCTAAAGGAAGGGTCTCAGGTTTGGTAGAAGCATTGAGATATCACGTCGCTGCTATCGGAAGGGTCTCAGGATTGGATTGGGAAGGAGTTGGATATCCCTTCTCATGCTATAGGAAGGGTCTCAGGATTTGAATGGCAAGGAGTTGGATATCACATCTCATGCCATAGGAAGGGTCTCAGGTTTGGTATAAGCATTGAGATATCACATCTCTGCTATCGGAAGGGTCTCAGGATTGGATTGGGAAGGAGTTGGATATCCCTTCTCATGCTATAGGAAGTGTCTCAGGTTGGAATGGGAAGGAGTTGGATATCACATCTCATGTTATAGGAAGGGTCTCAGGATTGGAATGGGAAGGATTTGGATATCACATCTCTTGCTATAGGAAGGGTCTCAGGATTGGAATGGGTAGGAGTTGGATATTACTTTCTTGCTATAGGAAGGGTCTCATGTTTGGAATGGGAAGGAGTTGGATATCACATATGCTATAGTTAGTGTCTCAGGTTTGGAACGGGAAGGAGTTGGATATCCCATATCATGTTATAGGAAGAGTCTCTGGTTTGGTATTAGAATCATTGAGATATCACATCGCATGCTGTAGGAAGGGTCTAAGGATTGGAATGGGATGGACTTGGATATCACATCTCATGTTATAGGTAGGCTCTCAGGTTTGGTATAAGCATTGAGATATCACATCTCATGCTATAGGAAGGGTCTCAGGATTGGAATGGGAAGGAATTGGATATCACATCTCAGGCTATAGGAAGGGTCTCAGGATTGGAATGGGAAGGAGTTGGATATCACATCTCATGCTATAGGAAGGGTCTCAGGTTTGGTATAAGCATTGATATATCACATCTCATGCTATAGGAAGGGTCTCAGGATTGGAATGGAAGGAGTTGGATATCACATCTCATGTTATAGGAAGGATCTCAGGTTTGGTATTAGAAGCATTGAGACATCACATCTCATGCTATAGGAAGGGTCTCAGGATTGGAATGGGAAGGAGTTGGATATCAAATCTCATGCTATAGGAAGGGTCTCAGGATTGGAATGGGTAGGAGTTGAATATGACATCTCATGCCGTAGGAAGGGTCTCAGGTTTGGTATAAACATTGAGATATCACATCTCTGCTATCAAAAGGGTCTCAGGATTGGAATTGGAAGGAGTTGGATATCCCATCTCATGTTATAGGAAGTGTCTCAGGTTTGGTATTAGAAGCATTGAGATATCACATCTCATGCTATAGGAAGTGTCTCAGGATTGGAATGGGAAGGACTTGGATATCACATCTCCTGCTATAGGTAGGGTCTCAAGTTTGACATTAGAAGCATTGAGATATCACATCTCATGCTATAGGAAGGGTCTGAGGATTGGAATGGGAAGGAGTTGGATATCACATCTGCTATGGGAAGGGTCTCAGGTATGGTATAAGCAGTGAGATATCACATCTCATGCTATAGGAAGTGTCTCAGGATTGGAATGGGAAGGAGTTGGATATCACATCTCATGTTATAGGAAGGATCTCAGGTGTGGTATAAGCAGTGAGATATCACATCTCATGCTATAGGAAGTGTCTCAGGATTGGAATGGGAAGGAGTTGGATATTCCCATCTCATGTTATAGGAAGGGTCTCAGGTTTGGTATTAGAAGCATTGAGATATCACATCTCATGCTATAGGAAGGGTCTCAGGATTGGAATGGGAAGGACTTGGATATCACATCTCATGCTATAGGGAGGGTCTCAAGTTTGATATTAGAAGCTTTGAGATATCACATCTCATGATATCGGAAGGGTCTCAGGATTGGAATGGGAAGGAGTTGGATATCACATCTCATGATAAAGGAAGGGTCTAAGGTTTGGAAGGGGAAGGATTTGGATATCACATCTCATGTTATATTACGGGTCTCAGGTTTGGTATTAGAAGCATTGAGATATCAAGTCTCATAGTATAGGAAGGGTCTCAGAATTGGAATGGGAAGGAGTTGGATATCCCATCTCATGTTATAGGAAGAGTCTCTGGTTTGGTATTAGAATCATTGAGATATCACATCGCATGCTGTAGGAAGGGTCTAAGGATTGGAATGGGATGGACTTGGATATCACATCTCATGCTATAGGTAGGCTCTCAGGTTTGGTATAAGCATTGAGATATCACATCTCATGCTATAGGAAGGGTCTCAGAATTGGAATGGGAAGGAGTTGGATATCACATCTCAAGCTATAGGAAGGGTCTCAGTATTGGAATGGGAAGGACTTGGATATCACATCTCATGCTATAGGAAGGCTCTCAGGTTTGGAAGGGGAAATAGTTGGATATCTCATTTCATGTTAGAGGTAGGATCTCAGGTTTGGTATTAGAGGCATTGAGATATCACATCTCATGCTATCAGAAGGGTCTCAGGAATGGAATGGGAAGGAGTTAGATATCACATCTCATGCTAAAGGGAGGGTCTCAGGTTTGGAAGGGGAAGGATTTGCATATCACATCTCATGTTATAGGAAGGATCTCAGGTTTGGTATTAGAAGCATTGAGATATCACATCTCATGCTATCGGAAGGATCTCAGGTTTGGTATTAGAAGCATTGAGATATCACATCTCATGCTATCAGAAGAGTCTCAGGATTGGAATAGGAAGGAGTTGGATATCACATTTCATGCTAAAGGGAGGGTCTCAGGTTTGGAAGGGGAAGGATTTGGATATCACATCTCATGTTATCGGAAGGATCTCACGTTTGGTATTAGAAGTATTGAGATATCATATCTCATGCTATAGGAAGGGTCTCAGGATTGGAATGGGAAGGAGTTGGATATCACATCTCATGCTATAGGGAGGGTCTCAGGATTGGAATGGGAAGGACTTAGATATCACATATCATGCTATAGGGAGGGTCTCAGTTTTGATATTAGAAGCATTGAGATATCACATCTCATGCTATCGGAAGTGTCTCAGGATTGGAATGGGAAGGAGCTGGATATCACATCTCATGCTAAAGGAAGGGTCTCAGGTTTGGAACGGGAAGGATTTGGATATCACATCTCATGTTATAGGAAGGGTCTCAGGTTTGGTATAAGCATTGAGATATCACATCTCTGCTATCGGAAGTGTCTCAGGATTGGAATGGGAAGGAGTTGGATATCCCATCTCATGTTATAGGACGGGTCTCAGGTTTGTTATTAGAATCATTGAGATATCATATTGCATGCTGTAGGAAGGGTCTAAGGGTTGGAATGTGAAGGACTTGGATATCACATCTCATGCTATAGATAGGCTCTTAGGTTTGGAAAGGGAAGGAGTTGGATATCACATTTCATGTTAGAGGAAGGATCTCAGGTTTGGTATTAGAAGCATTGAGATATCGCATCTCATGCTATAGGAAGGGTCTCAGGATTGGAATGGGAAGCAGTTGGATATCACATCTCATGCTATAGGAAGGGTCTCAGGTTTGGTATAAGCATTGAGATATCACATCTCATGCTATAGGACGGGTCTCAGGATTGGAATGGAAGGAGTTGGATATCACATCTCATGTTATAGGAAGGATCTCAGGTTTGGTATTAGAAGCATTGAGACATCACATCTCATGCTATAGGAAGGGTCTCAGGGTTGGAATGGGAAGGAGTTGGATATCACATCTCATCCAATAGGAAGGGTCTCAGGTTTGGAATGGGAAGGAATTGGATATCACATCTCATGTTATAGGAAGGATCTCAGGTTTGGTATTAGAAGCATTGAGATATCACATCTCATGCTATAGGAAGGGTCTCAGGATTGGAATGTGAAGGATTTGGATATCACATCTCATGCTAAAGGAAGGGTCTCAGGTTTGGTAGAAGCATTGAGATATCACGTCGCTGCTATCGGAAGGGTCTCAGGATTGGATTGGGAAGGAGTTGGATATCCCTTCTCATGCTATAGGAAGGGTCTCAGGATTTGAATGGCAAGGAGTTGGATATCACATCTCATGCCATAGGAAGGGTCTCAGGTTTGGTATAAGCATTGAGATATCACATCTCTGCTATCGGAAGGGTCTCAGGATTGGATTGGGAAGGAGTTGGATATCCCTTCTCATGCTATAGGAAGTGTCTCAGGTTGGAATGGGAAGGAGTTGGATATCACATCTCATGTTATAGGAAGGGTCTCAGGATTGGAATGGGAAGGATTTGGATATCACATCTCTTGCTATAGGAAGGGTCTCAGGATTGGAATGGGTAGGAGTTGGATATTACTTTCTTGCTATAGGAAGGGTCTCATGTTTGGAATGGGAAGGAGTTGGATATCACATATGCTATAGTTAGTGTCTCAGGTTTGGAACGGGAAGGAGTTGGATATCACATCTCATGTTATAGGAAGGGTCTCAGGTTTGGTATAAGCATTGAGATATCACATCTCTGCTATCGGAAGCGGCTCAGGAATGGAATGGGAAGGAGTTGGATATCCCATCTCATGTTATAGGAAGAGTCTCTGGTTTGGTATTAGAATCATTGAGATATCACATAGCATGCTGTAGGAAGGGTCTAAGGATTGGAATGGGATGGACTTGGATATCACATCTCATGTTATAGGTAGCTTCTCAGGTTTGCTATAAGCATTGAGATATCACATCTCATGCTATAGGAAGGGTCACAGGATTGGAATGTGAAGGAATTGGATATCACATCTCATGCTATAGGAAGGGTCTCAGATTTGGTATAAGCATTGAGATATCACATCTCATGCTAAAGGAAGGGTCTCAGGATTGGAATGGGAAGGAGTTGTATATGACATCTCAGGCCATAGGAAGGTTCTCAGGTTTGGTATAAGCATTGAGATATCACATCTCTGCTATCGGAAAGGTCTCAGGATTGGAATGGGAAGGAGTTGGATATCCCATCTCATGTTATAGGAAGGGTCTCAGGTTTGGTATTAGAAGCATAGAGATATCACATCTCATGCTATAGGAAGGGTCTCAGGATTGGAATGGGAAGGACTTGGATGTCACATCTCATGCTATAGGTAGGGTCTCAAGTTTGATATTAGAAGCATTGAGATAACAAATCTCATGATATCGGAAGGGTCTCAGGATTGGAATGGGAAGGAGTTGGATATCACATCTCATGATAAAGGAAGGGTCTAAGGTTTGGAAGGGGAAGGATTTGGATATCACATCTCATGTTATAGGACGGGTCTCAGGTTTAATATTAGAAGCATTGAGATATCAAGTCTCATGGTATAAGAAGGGTCTCAGAATTGGAATGGGAAGGAGTTGGATATCACACCTCAAGCTATAGGAAGGATCTCAGGTGTGGTATAAGCAGTGAGATATCACATCTCATGCTATAGGAAGTGTCTCAGGATTGGAATGGGAAGGAGTTGGATATTCCCATCTCATGTTATAGGAAGGGTCTCAGGTTTGGTATTAGAAGCATTGAGATATCACATCTCATGCTATAGGAAGGGTCTCAGGATTGGAATGGGAAGGACTTGGATATCACATCTCATGCTATAGGGAGGGTCTCAAGTTTGATATTAGAAGCTTTGAGATATCACATCTCATGATATCGGAAGGGTCTCAGGATTGGAATGGGAAGGAGTTGGATATCACATCTCATGATAAAGGAAGGGTCTAAGGTTTGGAAGGGGAAGGATTTGGATATCACATCTCATGTTATATTACGGGTCTCAGGTTTGGTATTAGAAGCATTGAGATATCAAGTCTCATAGTATAGGAAGGGTCTCAGAATTGGAATGGGAAGGAGTTGGATATCCCATCTCATGTTATAGGAAGAGTCTCTGGTTTGGTATTAGAATCATTGAGATATCACATCGCATGCTGTAGGAAGGGTCTAAGGATTGGAATGGGATGGACTTGGATATCACATCTCATGCTATAGGTAGGCTCTCAGGTTTGGTATAAGCATTGAGATATCACATCTCATGCTATAGGAAGGGTCTCAGAATTGGAATGGGAAGGAGTTGGATATCACATCTCAAGCTATAGGAAGGGTCTCAGTATTGGAATGGGAAGGACTTGGATATCACATCTCATGCTATAGGAAGGCTCTCAGGTTTGGAAGGGGAAATAGTTGGATATCTCATTTCATGTTAGAGGTAGGATCTCAGGTTTGGTATTAGAGGCATTGAGATATCACATCTCATGCTATCAGAAGGGTCTCAGGAATGGAATGGGAAGGAGTTAGATATCACATCTCATGCTAAAGGGAGGGTCTCAGGTTTGGAAGGGGAAGGATTTGCATATCACATCTCATGTTATAGGAAGGATCTCAGGTTTGGTATTAGAAGCATTGAGATATCACATCTCATGCTATCGGAAGGATCTCAGGTTTGGTATTAGAAGCATTGAGATATCACATCTCATGCTATCAGAAGAGTCTCAGGATTGGAATAGGAAGGAGTTGGATATCACATTTCATGCTAAAGGGAGGGTCTCAGGTTTGGAAGGGGAAGGATTTGGATATCACATCTCATGTTATCGGAAGGATCTCACGTTTGGTATTAGAAGTATTGAGATATCATATCTCATGCTATAGGAAGGGTCTCAGGATTGGAATGGGAAGGAGTTGGATATCACATCTCATGCTATAGGGAGGGTCTCAGGATTGGAATGGGAAGGACTTAGATATCACATATCATGCTATAGGGAGGGTCTCAGTTTTGATATTAGAAGCATTGAGATATCACATCTCATGCTATCGGAAGTGTCTCAGGATTGGAATGGGAAGGAGCTGGATATCACATCTCATGCTAAAGGAAGGGTCTCAGGTTTGGAACGGGAAGGATTTGGATATCACATCTCATGTTATAGGAAGGGTCTCAGGTTTGGTATAAGCATTGAGATATCACATCTCTGCTATCGGAAGTGTCTCAGGATTGGAATGGGAAGGAGTTGGATATCCCATCTCATGTTATAGGACGGGTCTCAGGTTTGTTATTAGAATCATTGAGATATCATATTGCATGCTGTAGGAAGGGTCTAAGGGTTGGAATGTGAAGGACTTGGATATCACATCTCATGCTATAGATAGGCTCTTAGGTTTGGAAAGGGAAGGAGTTGGATATCACATTTCATGTTAGAGGAAGGATCTCAGGTTTGGTATTAGAAGCATTGAGATATCGCATCTCATGCTATAGGAAGGGTCTCAGGATTGGAATGGGAAGCAGTTGGATATCACATCTCATGCTATAGGAAGGGTCTCAGGTTTGGTATAAGCATTGAGATATCACATCTCATGCTATAGGACGGGTCTCAGGATTGGAATGGAAGGAGTTGGATATCACATCTCATGTTATAGGAAGGATCTCAGGTTTGGTATTAGAAGCATTGAGACATCACATCTCATGCTATAGGAAGGGTCTCAGGGTTGGAATGGGAAGGAGTTGGATATCACATCTCATCCAATAGGAAGGGTCTCAGGTTTGGAATGGGAAGGAATTGGATATCACATCTCATGTTATAGGAAGGATCTCAGGTTTGGTATTAGAAGCATTGAGATATCACATCTCATGCTATAGGAAGGGTCTCAGGATTGGAATGTGAAGGATTTGGATATCACATCTCATGCTAAAGGAAGGGTCTCAGGTTTGGTAGAAGCATTGAGATATCACGTCGCTGCTATCGGAAGGGTCTCAGGATTGGATTGGGAAGGAGTTGGATATCCCTTCTCATGCTATAGGAAGGGTCTCAGGATTTGAATGGCAAGGAGTTGGATATCACATCTCATGCCATAGGAAGGGTCTCAGGTTTGGTATAAGCATTGAGATATCACATCTCTGCTATCGGAAGGGTCTCAGGATTGGATTGGGAAGGAGTTGGATATCCCTTCTCATGCTATAGGAAGTGTCTCAGGTTGGAATGGGAAGGAGTTGGATATCACATCTCATGTTATAGGAAGGGTCTCAGGATTGGAATGGGAAGGATTTGGATATCACATCTCTTGCTATAGGAAGGGTCTCAGGATTGGAATGGGTAGGAGTTGGATATTACTTTCTTGCTATAGGAAGGGTCTCATGTTTGGAATGGGAAGGAGTTGGATATCACATATGCTATAGTTAGTGTCTCAGGTTTGGAACGGGAAGGAGTTGGATATCACATCTCATGTTATAGGAAGGGTCTCAGGTTTGGTATAAGCATTGAGATATCACATCTCTGCTATCGGAAGCGGCTCAGGAATGGAATGGGAAGGAGTTGGATATCCCATCTCATGTTATAGGAAGAGTCTCTGGTTTGGTATTAGAATCATTGAGATATCACATAGCATGCTGTAGGAAGGGTCTAAGGATTGGAATGGGATGGACTTGGATATCACATCTCATGTTATAGGTAGCTTCTCAGGTTTGCTATAAGCATTGAGATATCACATCTCATGCTATAGGAAGGGTCACAGGATTGGAATGTGAAGGAATTGGATATCACATCTCATGCTATAGGAAGGGTCTCAGATTTGGTATAAGCATTGAGATATCACATCTCATGCTAAAGGAAGGGTCTCAGGATTGGAATGGGAAGGAGTTGTATATGACATCTCAGGCCATAGGAAGGTTCTCAGGTTTGGTATAAGCATTGAGATATCACATCTCTGCTATCGGAAAGGTCTCAGGATTGGAATGGGAAGGAGTTGGATATCCCATCTCATGTTATAGGAAGGGTCTCAGGTTTGGTATTAGAAGCATAGAGATATCACATCTCATGCTATAGGAAGGGTCTCAGGATTGGAATGGGAAGGACTTGGATGTCACATCTCATGCTATAGGTAGGGTCTCAAGTTTGATATTAGAAGCATTGAGATAACAAATCTCATGATATCGGAAGGGTCTCAGGATTGGAATGGGAAGGAGTTGGATATCACATCTCATGATAAAGGAAGGGTCTAAGGTTTGGAAGGGGAAGGATTTGGATATCACATCTCATGTTATAGGACGGGTCTCAGGTTTAATATTAGAAGCATTGAGATATCAAGTCTCATGGTATAAGAAGGGTCTCAGAATTGGAATGGGAAGGAGTTGGATATCACACCTCAAGCTATAGGAAGGGTCTCAGGATTGGAATGGGAAGGAGTTTGATATCACATCTCATGCCATAGTATGGGTCTCAGGTTTGGTAGAAGCATTGGGATATCACATCTCATGCTATCGGAAGGGTATCAGTATTGGATTTGGAAGAAGTTGGATATCCCATCTCATGCTATAGGAAGGGTCTCAGGTTGGAATGGGAAGGAGTTGGATATCACATTTCGTGTTATAGGAAGGGTCTCAGGATTGGAATGGGAAGGACTTGGATATCATATCTCATGCTATAGGACGGGTCTCAGGTTTGTTATTAGAATCATTGAGATATCATATTGCATGCTGTAGGAAGGGTCTAAGGATTGGAATGGGAAGGACCTGGTTATCACATCTCATGCTATAGAACGGCTCTCAGGTTTGGAAAGGGAAGGAGTTGGATATCACATCTCATGTTATAGGATGGATCTCAGGTTTGGTATTAGAAGTATTGAGATATCACATCTCATGTTATCGGAAGGATCTCAGGTTTGGTATTAGAAGTATTGAGATATCACATCTCATGCTATAGGAAGGGTCTCAGGATTGGAATGGGAAGGAGTTGTATATCACATCTCATGCTAAAGGAAGGGTCTCAGGTTTGGTAGAAGCATTGAGATATCACATCTCATGCTATAGGAAGGGTCTCATGATTGGAATTGGAAGGAGTTGGATATCACATCTCATGCTATAGGGAGGGTCTCGGGATTGGAATGGGAAGGACTTAGATATCACATATCATGCTATAGGGAGGGTCTCAGTTTTGATATTAGAAGCATTGAGATATCACATCTCATGCTATCGGAAGTGTCTCAGGATTGGAATGGGAAGGAGCTGGATATCACATCTCATGCTAAAGGAAGGG